>NC_085137.1:409042026-409372266 GCF_035046485.1 Aedes albopictus
CCATTATTGTTTTATACCATTCGGTGAATGGTAAATGGTACTTTTACAATAAGAAATAGTGGTTGTTATATCTTAACCAAATTTTGAGAATTTTTAATACATTTTTTCGCGTAAAACATAGAATGTTGTTTGTTTGTTTATTACCAGGGATTTTAACCTTTTATGGGTCATTCATCTCGTAAACATAGAATGAATTGTGTTTTTATGAGACATTTTTAGGGCTTTTTCCGAAATAAAACATTATATCTAAATGTTTTTTCATTGTTTTTATAATGATTTTTCTATTGATTAGCGTCAATGAATCGTCGATACAATGATATGTGTTGTTATTTGTAAGCAGTTTTCGCTTATCTATCATCAATCTTTTCGAGTAACTGCCAAATATCACAGACCATAAATCGTTCACAATTCTGGTAACTATTAGAACTTGTAAATGCTAGAGAAAAATGTAAACAAGAAATATTAATTCTATGGTTTTTCGAAAGCAAAAACTGTTCACATTGGATGACGATGGGTATTATCGGCAGGTTTGTTCTCCTCGCATTGGGGGTTTTTGTTGGCAACATTTCCTGAAATTTTGTCGTATAATAATTCAGCTTGGATGGGATGAATTTGAGGCCAACTCTGAGTTCCACAACATTCAAAAACCCTCCCATGACGAAGAGAACAAAACTGCCGAAAATACACAATTTCCACTATAACAACAAGTATTAGTGTATGTTTATTTTAACAACGCACAGTGGTTGAAATCGCGAAAAATACGATCGTGGGCATTTTGAGTGTGAAAATTTTAAAATAATATAATGCGATGTTCCGCAAAGTTGTTACATATTTTTAAGAGCAACTTTTGATAAGTTTTGTTTTTTGATAAGTTTACTCAAAGGTTAGATAAACATTCTATTTTCTACATAAGCCACGATAACTAAATGGTGTCTTCGGCAAAGTTGTAGATAATATCATGCAGAAAAATGTTGCCGAAGACACTTCTGCTCTATCTTTTGAAATAAGTGTTTAATAAATTTAGTATGAACAACCCGCTCAAACCTTGAAAAACCACTAAATCCTTTATATATCTCTATGATCTTTTTTATGGGAAGCTGTTGTTCAATTATCGTACGATCTGTATCGGCCTTATTTCTTTTGTAAAAAGTTACAATATATCTACTGTCTGTTTTATTGTGAACAATTGAACCTATCATATGTTTATAATATTTACCATGCACTGATTTTATTTCTGGGCAATCCGGGTAAAAAATCCCATACAAATATAATACTAACAATAATCTTCATACATTCTATTGCCAACAATAAATTCTATTGTTATTCTATGGTTATACAACATATGCTATGGTATAAGTCAACGAAAACATCCTTGTGTGACTATAAAATTCGTTGTTGTCGTATTGTATATGCATGGGATTTTTGTTCGGGATGCCCTACTTGAAGGAGAGGGTTGTGCGGAAATTATTCACATATGGTCGGCGTTAAGTCAGAGGGGACCAAGTAACATAGGGGGATTAGGGGCATAATGGACACCCTAAGCAAATGAGTATGTTAGGACTGTATAACAGACAAAAACTTGACATATTATCAGTTGGCTTACAACTTTAACTTGTTTCCTACGTATTCCAATCATTTACAGCTGTTACAATGCCATTATTGTACAGAAATAATGAATTGAAAACCGTGTGTTTTTTAGGGCTGACAAGAAAGGTACGGGGCGAAATGGACACCCATCGGGGCATAATGGACACCCCTGCATATTTTATGCTAATTCTTTGGTTACATCGACCAGTTAAGTAATTTGCCTACGGAGATCAATACCACATATATAATACTCCATCTTAGACGAGTTTACATAACATCAAAGTTGATTAAATAAGTTTTAGGCTAAAAATATTGGATTGATTTTTTTCAAACTCTCTAAAACACCTAACAGTATGCAACGCGCGTACATCCATTCATATTTGCCAGTGTTCATTTCGCCCCGAAACGATTAAAACATTGAAATTGCTATTTTGAGTAAGTTCTGATCAAAAATATAATACTTCATCCATTGCTAAATCTGCGTATACATGTAGATAAGCTAACAATTCACTTATTTGTATGGTGGACACACTCAATCACTCGTAATACCTTATTTGCTGCTGCTTCGAAATTATAAGAAATCCACCATATGAAAAACATACTTAAATTTCAATGATATTTTGATTATTTTGAAGGAATATAAATGATACTTTTGAAAAATTGAACAATGACTTGTTCCTTTACACTTATGCATTGAAAGTTTTACATAAAAGTCAACGGTTTCGGTAAAAACAGGGGTGTCCATTTCGCCCCGGGTGTCCATTATGCCCCTAATCCCCCTAATTGACGAAAATTAAATTTTTAGGGCATTTGATTAAGAATTTCTTAAGCTTCTTGGAACATTCACCCAATTTCCTTAATGTTACAATTAACGAGAGTTATAGCACAACTTTCTTTTGATTGAACTGCAAAAATCGGTAGTAGTGTGCAGTCAGAGTGGACCATATGCTTGATGTCAAGAGAGTTGAAAAAATGTGTATTGGTTAAAATCCAATAAATAAAATAGTTTATCATCAAAATGTGATACGTTTCTAAATCGTATGGCTCCCTAACGCATTTTCTGATGATTATTGATCAAGAAAGCACGTGAAATTCCATTTTTTTTATGGTCAATATCGTATTTTACAGATCATCGTGTTGAAGCATATTGTGGCATTTCGCGTGCAGACAGAGTGGACCATGTGTCTCTAAGAAATATAGTTGAAATTACCTTATTCTTCGTAATCCTTTCCTAATCAAAATATGTTTGTTTAGAAGCTGTTGGGCATCATATTGAAATGCATCAATACCCGTTTCATGAAGAAGTTGATCTTATCGATTATTTAAGAATTGTGTACTTGGTTCACTCTGTCTGAACGAATTTTTGAAAAGTTGTAGTTACACATTTCATAATAATTTATTCAGAGGACAGGCTCTGAATAAATTATTATGAAATGTGTAACTACAATATTTCAAAAACGTACCGAACTATGAAAATACATTCAAAAGTTGTTAGTTATTAAATATTCAAGTTAAGAATTCTTAAATAGCTCATTAATTGACTACCCTTCATGTGATATTGAACTGTTGTACTTGGTAGACTCTGACTGAACATAAAAACTGAAAATGGTAATCAACAGTGTAGTAACAGTGTAGTAACAAATTTCAAACTTTATGCTTACATTATACACTACTCCTATTAACTGTTGTCCTACTTGTGTATTATTTTTTCATCAAATATGTAAAAACTTTAGTGTGAACTGTAGTTGGTTGAAGATTTTCCAAAAATGCTGTGATGCTGTGATGAATAGTTATTAAGATTTATGGCAAAAAATCAGGAACATTTGTCGCAAACTCAAAACTTATAGAGTTGCAAACTTTAAAGTCGTTTTTCTAGAAATTAAGTAAAAGACACAGGGTCCTCTCTGACTTAACGCCGACCATATACTCCATTGATTGTCGTCCCAGTGTTCCCTAGATGCAACTGCTGCAAAACAGAAGACCCAAGCTGTTCCATTGGAATTCGCGGAGAGTTCTGGCGTCGACAGTTTATCGGTTTTTCCATTTTAGCGCTCGCCGTGGTTAATTGATTTCCAAATCAAAGTCCTCGAATCGATAAACGATGCGCTGCGATGGTGGTTGAGCTTATCTTATCTGGATGGGTGTGTGCATGCAGGGCAATCAAAATCCGAAAAGACTTTCGAATCACCTTCAATCGTCTGAGGTTTATTCGTGGTCAAATGGAAAACCTGGTACGGGCTGAAACATATGATACCAAGTACTCTCGAGAAACAGATTAGTAACATCTGATAGTAATCTTAAAAAGTCCTCACAACTAGATCTACTAAATGTGAGACACATGAGAGCTTGAATCACCACAATAGTATCCAAATCAAATGATAGATACGAAGCGCCCAGAAGATAAGCAATACTCAGAACGAAGCGCCTGCAGTGAATCATGTTCCTATAGCTTAGTAGATTCATCACGAGGCCAATTATACTTCCCATCGGGAACGCCAGTTGAAAGCCTTTAATTGCATCCACGACGGAGCGATGTCCCCTGGCGGCAAATGCACTCAGTATCGAAGCCGGTGGGGCGCTAGTCTGAAGTAAACACCCGCGATATACATCATCAGTTAATACATCCACAACTCAATAGCAAACAGCATTATTATAGATAGAGATTTGATTGCACATCGCGCGCGTCAGCTCCACATATTTATTTTCAAACACGTTGCAACCTATGGATAAATGTATTCACTGCACATGATAAAGCTCTTTCCATCAATATCCGTCACTCAATGTGAGCTCGATTCAGCCAGAATAGCAAACATATCTACATAACGATGGAAGAAAAAAAAACACTTTTGATTGGAAAAATGCACCGTCGTCCTGAACTTCTTGAACGCATTAGAAAAGTTTTTCCTGAGCGAATAGAATCTGTTTGACGTTCCTAGAATCAACTTTTCACAAATCATCCAGATCCAGTGCACTAAGGGCCATCAGAATCGCAATCTAACGGGACAAAATTAATTAATCCGAAACGAAGCATCTCCGGCACATAGTATTTTTGACGAAGTTTCTTGTCGTAGACAGAGGCATAAATTTCGATAGAAATAGGGGTAGGTGGGGCATAATGAGCAGCTTAAGCATTTTGCCACCAAATCCAGTAAATTAAGCGCAATCAATGTGTATTTTTTACGTATAATCCTCATTTGAACCTTAACTGACCAAATACATATCATTGACCCAGGAAATATCTAGAAACTTGATAGATATCCACTACGTTCTTCTTTCGATTCCAAAACATTGCATTGGATTGGATTGCATTGGATTCCCCGCATTTTTTTACATAAGATACACTATTGTCCATAAACTGAAAACGCGTTTCTGAAATGCGTCCGTTTTTTCGTTTGAAATAAGCCACTGTGCATTGTTTTAGGTCAGCTGATTCTTATAATATTTCCCCAGTACATGACCATTTAAAATGAACAGGGTGGTGTTTTACAGCAATTGGCGTATTTCTGCATGTTTCAACGATTGGACTCTGTGTGATAGCGTAAATCATCATACTTCTGCAGATTTTAAACTTTGAAATTATATATAGCACTCAATTATAACGAAAAGTTCAAAAACTACGTGAAAAATACGCTCTGATGTAAAATTGAACTTATCTGAATTAAGGTCCATTCGTATATTTTTCGCAGATTATGACATATGTAATGTCATATTCCAATAATGTACTCCCAAAAGACAATATTCAGTTGAAAAAAATAATTAGGTTATGCTTTCAATACAATTTTAGAAACAACTTTAAAACCAGCACGACTTGGGGGTAAAATGAACAGCTGGTTCAAACTGTATCCATTTTTTATAAAATTTTGTGCAATCTCGGTATATTGAAATCTAGAATACATATTATGACACAACTAGAGCAAAAAGTAAAGAAAAACATATTTTACACTTATAAGATAAGATTTTTACCCTAAAACCGCTTATATTAGAACATTTTTTTACAAATAATGATTCTAGCATATTCAAAATTTTATATCAAAAGTTTTAAAAGTGTAGCATATAAAGTTTACATTGAATTTGTTGACCTATACTTGAATATATCGAAATCAAACATTTAAGCTAGTTTTTGAAGACATGTTCATTTTACCCCCATCGATTGTTCATTTTACCCACACTATTTTTCATGACTCTGTTTTCTTGCATTTTTTGCAATCGAAAATAATGTGAGAAAATTGTATTTTTTATCAATATTTTCTTCCAGAACTCTTAGAATATATTACCATCAACGATGAAACAGGGTAAAAAAGAAAGATTTTGTCATATTTCTGTTGGAAAAGACGACAAACGCTTAGGGTGTTCATATTACCCCCAATTCCCCTACCAATAGTTTCATGATGCACTATGGATTATTTTCGATGTCAAAGTTGAACCGTGCGATTTTGTACCCTGGGTCTATTGGACCCCACGGCATGAATGATGGTATCTTTCGATCGTGACTTCCTAAATATCAAGGGCACTCTTATAAAAAATAAATTAAATCGAATTAGCCCATGGCGCTAATGTTTATTGAAATTACGGAGTGAAAGTTATATTTAACTTGAATATCTTGGTATTCTGAATGTATAGAATGTTTGTGTCTTCGGCAAAAGTGTTTAATGCTTCAAGAACTATTCTTTTAATGTTGCTAAGCATTTTAGATACCCCAGGTGGCGCAAATATAGGTGCAAATATTACATATGGAATTCCTGGCAGAATTTTTGAACGAACTGCCCCCGGATTTTTTTAGAAATTAATACAGGGATTATTTCAGTGATTCCTCTCAAGGTTCCTCCACGACTTTACCTAGGACATCTCTCAGGATTGTTTCAGGAACTCCACCAGCAATTCAACTAGTAACTAAAAGAAAGATTACTCCAGATTTATCCAGGAGTTTCTCTCAGGATCCCTCCAGAAATTTCTCCCGGGATAACTTCAGGAACATCACCTGGGATTCCTCCAGAAATGCCCTCCGGGATTCCTCTAAGAGTTCCTCCCGGAAATCATCTCGCGATCCCCCAGCAATTCAACCCGAGATTCTTCCAGCAATTTCTCCAGGAATTCCTCTCGGGATTCCTCCAAGAATCCCTCCCGGAATTCATCCAGAAATTCCTTCTAGGATTCCATGAGGAATTTCTCCTGGGATTCCTTCAGGGATTTCTCTCGGGATTCCTTTAAAATATAAAATTTTAATGCTAACCAGCGCTACCATGTCTGGGTTATATGACGTCATATTTTATTGGTACACTTTAAATTATTTAACCCTTCAGCGCGCGCGCTGTTGTAAAAAATACAACACTGCCAAAAAACCTCGCTCTTCGTATACAGCGCGAGCGCAATGCAGTTTCGGTTGCTTGATGGCGCGCGTCCTGAAAGGTTAAAAAAATGCTTTATTCAACCATGTATCCGCAAGTCTGTAGATTCTATAGTGTTTATAGGCCGGACGTATATGTTAACCCATCTACAGAAATGCGATTTACCCTATTGTTATGTGCTGCTTTCCACTTGCTACGTACCATTCTATTGATAAGAGGCATTTTGAAATTCTCTCTAACGCCGCCTAGCGGAAATTCATTCATTCATTTATTTAGTATTACATCAAATTCATGATAAAACTGAATCAACAAGATTTCTCCATAATACACGGTTCGTGGCTGCCGCTCTCCATCCTCGGCGCCCGATGCTCGCCAAGTCACGCTCCACCTGGTCCGCCCATCGTGCTCTCTGCGCTCCACGCCTTCTTGTGCCAACCGGATCAGTTGCAAACACCAGCTTTGCAGGGTTGTTGTCCGGCATTCTTGCAACATGCCCTGCCCACCGTATCCTTCCGGCTTTGGCCACCGCCTGGATGCTGGGTTCGCCGTAAAGTGCAGCGAGCTCGTGGTTCACCCTTCTCCGCCACACACCGTTTTCCTGCACACCGCCGAAGATCGTCCTTAGCACGCGTCGCTCGAAAACTCCGAGTGCTTGCAGGTCCTCCTCGAGTATGGTCCATGTCTCGTGCCCGTAGAGGATTACCGGTCTTATTAGCGTTTTGTACATGGTGCATTTGGTGCGTGGGTGAATCTTTTGCGACCGCAGTTTCTTCTGGAGCCCGTAGTAGGCCCGACTTCCGCTGATGATGCGCCTCCGAATTTCACGGCTCACGTTGTTGTCAGCCGTCAGTAAGGATCCGAGGTAGACGAATTCTTCCACCACCTCGAAAGTATCCCCGTCTATCGTAACATTACTACCCAGACGGATCCGGTCGTTTTCGGTTCCGCCTACCAGCATGTACTTTGTTTTTGAGGCATTCACCACCAGTCCGACCTTTGCTGCTTCGCGTTTCAGGCGGGTGTACAGCTCTGCCACCGTTCCAAATGTTCTGGCAATAATGTCCATGTCGTCCGCAAAGCACACAAATTGTCCGGATTTTGTGAAAATCGTTCCCCGGCTGTTGAGCCCGGCTCGTCGCATCACACCTTCCAGAGCGATGTTGAAGAGTAGGCATGAGAGGCCATCACCTTGTCGCAGTCCCCGGCGAGATTCGAATGAACTAGATAGTTCACCCGAAACCCTTACGCAGTTTTGCACACCGTCCATCGTTGCTTTAATCAGTCTAGTCAGCTTCCCAGGAAAGCGGTTTTCGTCCATGATTCTCCATAGCTCTGCGCGGTCGATACTGTCGTATGCCGCTTTGAAGTCGATGAACAGGTGATGCGTTGGGACCTGGTATTCACGGCATTTCTGGAGGATTTGCCGTACGGTAAAGATCTGGTCCGTTGTCGACCGGCCGTCGATGAAGCCGGTTTGATAACTTCCCACGAACTCATTTGCTTTAGGTGACAGACGACGGAAGATGATCTGGGATAGCACTTTATAGGCAGCATTCAAAATAGTGATCGCCCTGAAGTTCTCACATTCCAAATGGTCGCCTTTCTTGTGAATGTGGCAGATTACCCCTTCCTTCCACTCCTCCGGTAGCTGTTCGGTTTCCCAGATCCTGACTTCAGCCGATGCAGACAGGTGGCCAACTTTTCTGGACCCATCTTGATGAGTTCAGCTGCGATACCATCCTTACCAGCTGCTTTGTTGGTTTTGAGCTGGTGAATGGCATCCTTAACTTCCCTCAGCGTGGGAGTTGGTTCATTTCCGTCCTCCGCTGCACTGGCGTCGTCGTTTCCTCCGTTGCCGTGGGCTCCCGTGCCTACGTTCTCCACGCCGTTCAGGTGCTGATCGAAGTGCTGCTTCCACCTTTCGATCACCTCACGTCCGTCCGTCAAGAGGCCTCCGTCTTTATCCCTGCATATTTCGGCTCGCAGCACGAAGCCGTTGCGGGATGCGTTGAGCTTCTGATAGAACTTCCGTGTTTCTTGGGAACGGCACAGCAGTTCCATTTCTTCACACTCCGCTTCTTCCAGGCGGCGCTTTATCTCCCGAAAGAGGCGGGTCTGCTGTTTCCGCTTCTGTTTATAACGTTCCACGTTCTGTCGAGTCCCTTGCTGCAGCATTACCGCCCTCGCTGCATTCTTCTCCTCCAAAACCGTTCTGCACTCTTCGTCGAACCATTCGTTCCGTCGATTCCGTTCCACGTACCCGATGGTGCTCTCGGCTGCATCGTTGATGGCTGCTTTCACTGTACTCCAGCAGCCCTCTAGAGGGGCCTCATCGAGCTCGCCCTCGTCTGGCAACGCTGCCTCGAGATTCTGCGCGTATGCTGAGGCGACATCCGATTGCTTCAGTCGCTCTAGGTTGTACCGTGGCGGTCGCCGGTATCGTACATTGTTGATGACGGAGAGTTTTGGGCGCAGTTTGACCATCACCAGATAGTGGTCGGAGTCGATGTTGGCGCCACGATAGGTCCTGACGTCGATAATGTCGGAGAAGTGCCGTCCGTCAATCAGAACGTGGTCGATTTGAGATTCCGTCTGCTGTGGTGATCTCCAGGTGTAACGATAAGGGAGGCTGTGTTGGGAAAAGGTGCTACGTATGGCCATATTTTTGGAGGCGGCGAAATCAATGAGTCGTAGGCCGTTTTCGTTCGTCTGCTGGTGGGCGCTGAACTTACCAATCGTCGGTCTGAATTCCTCCTCCTGGCCTACCTGAGCGTTCAAATCTCCTATGATGATCTTGACGTCGTGGCTTGGGCAGCGATCGTACTCGCGTTCGAGCTGCGCGTAAAATGCGTCCTTGTCATCATCAGTACTTCCGGAGTGTGGGCTGTGCACGTTTATTATGCTGAAGTTGAAGAATCGGCCTTTGATCCTCAACCTGCACATTCTTTCGTCGATCGGCCACCAACCGATCACGCGCCTCTGCATATCACCCATCACGATGAAAGCTGTTCCCAGCTCGCGTGTGTTGCCGCAGCTCTGGTAGATGGTATGATTACCTCTAAACGTTCGCACCATGGATCCTGTCCAACACAACTCCTGCAGCGCTACGATGCCGAACCCGCGGTCCTTCAGTAGATCGGCGAGTATGCGGGTGCTCCCAATGAAGTTGAGAGATCGGCAGTTCCACGTACCGAGTTTCCAATCGCAAGTCCTTTTTGTTCGCTGGGGTCGTTGCCGTTGGTCTCGGTTCGTATTATTCTGTAGCTGATTTTCCGTTACAATGGTTTTTTTACGGCTGGCTCGTAGGGCCTGACACCAACCCCCTACTTTCCGGAGGACCATAGTGCACAGTTGAGCTTAGAGTCCTTCCCTGGCACTCGGACGTAGATCAGCCGCCCCTAACATGGGGATCAGACGCTGTTGTGAGCCGCTCCTCCTGGAGAACAGACGCTCAGGTTTACCGAAGCAAACCCCCCCTTCACTGTCAGCCTACGACCAAAGTTCCCACCGGGGTTGGTTACCCGATCTTCCCTAAGGTTGCTCATAGTTTCCGGCCGGTACCGCGTGGAGGTAGGGATAGGAGTTGCTGGGCAGAGGCTAGTGGATCACAATGGGATCTGAATTGCGCAGCATACCCAGCCTTTACCGTGCCTAGCGGAAATTACCCGAACTAAATTTATCATCACTAGATAGGCCTTGACTTAACCAACATCTTTGCTGAAAACATTACCCTTTTAAAATGTAAGGATCATGAGATACGCGAGAATATATGTTGGGGTCCAATGGACCCCAGGGTCTCATAATGGACATTCATTTTAGGTATCCTTAACATCAAAAATTGAAGAAAAAAAAATGGTATTTAAACATCATACCATTCCAGAGAAAAACGATGTAGTGCAAATCCGATTGTCATGAAACTTGGTGGGTTTGTAGTTCATCGAAAATAATTGAACCCTTTTTTATTTTATCATTAGGGTGACCAATTTTTAGATAGAGTGGCCCTAAAGGTTTTGAAAAACTATATTTTTTTTCAAAAATTATAACTCTCGAACCAGTTGACCGATTTTAAACTACTTTTTTTTTTGTTTGAAAGCTATTGAATTATACATAGTTTTAATAAAAAATACGTCAAAAAATATGTTTTGAATGTTAAAATTTTGCCTTTTTATTTACGAAAAATCATTAAAATCAAGGTTAAACAGATTTTCAGCTCTAGGATGGTTCATCTCCGTGCTAAGTGGTTTTTAAGATATTTAATCTTTTGTAAAAGTATTAGTAAATGTGGTGCTTCAAAGTGGTTGCATAATTGCATTTCTGGTCCTATTTTCGTTTCTATAGTGTTAATCTGCAATTATATTGGTGGTTTGACCATTATGGCCACAAGGGCATCCAGAAGAAGTAATGCTGTATGTCCTCCCACGATTCCTTCAGAAATTCTTACAGATGTATCGGAGAATTTCTCCAGGTTTTTTCAGTGACTACAGTGATCCTGCAGAGATTCCTTCTAAAGTTCCAATAGGGGTTTAACCACTCATTCCTTCGAAAATTTATCCAGAGATGTCTTTAGAAGTTAGAATTTTAGAAGGATTCCAAAAGGAGTTTCACCAGAGGTTGCTTTAGGTATTTTCCATTCATTCAGAGACTTTCTTCAGGGATTTTTTCATGCGTTGCTTCGAAAATTCCGCTAGAGATTTCTCCAATAATTCCGTCCAGAAATATTCAAAGTAATTGGGCAGGAACTCCTTCCAGATTTTTTTTTCAGAAATTCTACCAGCGATTATTCTAAAATTCGACAATGATTTTTCTTAAGGGCCTAACTGACTTGATCGATTTCTCTTCGTCGACTACCTCTTTCGCTAATAACTTGATCAAAACAAACAAAATCATTATTCTTTTTGTTTCTAGAGCAAGATGTAGTCGTAGTCTTCGCATTTCAACCAAAAAATCTTTGGAAAACTTAATACACTTTTCGTAATAACACAAAGAGAGGATCGATGAAGAGAAATCGAAAATGTCAGTTAGGCCCCAATGAAGAATCAGTGTCGAATTAATCCAGAAATTTCTTTCAAGATTTTTTTTAAAAAGAATCATTCTGGACTTTATTGTATAATTTGTCCAGGAATTACTGCCGTAATAATTCCTTCAGATTTTTTCCAAGGATTCCTTCAGAAACTCTTTTAGAAATCTCTCCTGAAATTTCGTTTAGAATTCCTTCTGGGAACGCTTCAGGGACTCCTGTGGTTTTTTTTTAGAAATTCCTCCACGGAATCTATGAATTCCTTCTGCAATGCTTTCAGAAATTGCTCCAAGGTTTTTTTTTAGGAATTCCTCAAAGCA
Organism: Aedes albopictus; assembly: GCF_035046485.1. NCBI lineage: Eukaryota > Metazoa > Arthropoda > Insecta > Diptera > Culicidae > Aedes > Aedes albopictus. Next base: position 409,054,296 of record NC_085137.1, read on the forward strand.
CAAAGTCTTCTTGGGATTCCTTCAGGAATTTCCCCTGGGATTTTTTCAAGATGTCCTTCAGAGATTCGTTTAAAAATCTCCTGGGATTCTCTCTGAATTTCCTCCTGAGATTGCTTCCTGGACTCCTTTTGGGGTTTCTTCAGGAAATCCACCAAGGATTCCTCCAGGAATTCTTTTTATAGTTCTACAGTATGCGGCAGGAAAAAATGCGAAAGTGTTTTTCAACTTCAAACCTCATTTTCGTCCATTTGACATTAACCAATCTATGTTTCAACGTTCCATGATCTATAATAGGCTAGTTTTCTAAAAAGTTAATTAAAAAAATTCTCATTTTGGTCACTAACCTTTACAGGGCGGCGCCTGAAGATGAAGACAACCAGAATTTTCAAACCGCTGAAAATCGCACAGGTCGCTAAATTTCGCATCTGATAAAACAAAATTTTTGATTTTCTCTACAATATCATCAAATACATGTACTTATTTCATCTGCTATGTGAAACTACATGGCTCTGGATCAGTGTGGTCTGGTTGTTCATCGAATTTGAGGTAATTTTGTTACTGTTATAGTCATTTTGTTTAATGACCATTGGGCGCGCAGTTTATTGATATCCGCTAATTAGGCCTACATTATCACATGTTAAACATCAAATGTGTTCATTTTTATTTTTCAGTGCTAGAATATAGACATTGACTGATACACTGTCATGAAAAAATAGTCATATATATCCCACATTTAGCGTGTAATAGTGCCTTGAACTTTTCGCATTTTTTCCTGCCGCACCCTGTACTAGAAACTGCTCCATACACAATTTCAGGAATTTTTTAAAAGATTTCTCGACGAAAACTTCCTGGGATTTCTTCAGGAAGTACTTCTGGGATTCCTCCTGGGATTGTTTCAGGAAATCCTCCAGCGATTTATACAGGAATTACTCCAGAAATTCATTGATGAATTTCTACAGGAAATCCTACAGGTATCCCTTCAGGAATTTCTCCATAAATTCCCCCCAGGAAATCCTCCAGGAATACATACAGAAACTCCTCCAGGATTTTTTTTCGTGAACTGCTCCAGTAATTTTTCCAGGGGTACCTTCTGTAATTCCTACAGGGGTTCCCTCAAGTATTCCTTCTGGGATACTTTCAGTAACTGCTTATTATTTCTGGATTATTTCAGAGATTCCTCCACAAAAAGTCCGGGGACTCCTTCAGGAATTCCTCCTGGCATTTCCTCAGGAACTCCTCCTGGGATTTCTTCAGGGATCGCCTGAGATTCCTTCAGGAATTCCTCCTAAGATTCCTACAGGAACTCCTCCGGGGATTCTCTCTGGGATACCTCCCAGGATTCCTTCAGGATTTTTTCCTGGGATTCCTAAGGGTTTCTCCTCGAAATTCTTTCAGGAATTCCATCAGATATTCTTGCTGGGGTTCCTGCAGAAATTCTACTTGAGATTCCTTCAGGCATTCCACCTGGGATGCCTGCTAGAATTCCTACCGGGAATTCCTCTAGGAATTCAGAGACGAACCAGCCAAGGGCTGAAAGTCTCTTTAATAAAGACAAATAAATCAATCAATCTCTAGGAATTCCTTCAGGAATACCTCCTAAGGTTCCTTCAGAAATTCTTCCTGGGACTCCTGCAAAAATTCTTCCTAGGATTCAGGAATTCACCCTGGAGTTCCTACTAGAATTCCCCCTGAGATTCTTTCGGGAATTCCTCCTGCTTCAAGAAATCCTTTTTCCACTAAGATTTTTCCCAGAATTTTTCTTTTTAAAACTCCTTCAGGGATTCTTCCGTAAATTTCTCCCAATAATTTTACGAGATTTTCACCATCAGTTTTTTCAGGAATTGGTCTAGGGATTTATTCAGGCGTTTCTCCAAGGCATCTTTCAGGAATTCATCCAAGGAAAACTCTTTCGGAATTCTTCCAGAGATTTCTCCCTGTATTTCTCTAGGGATTGCACATGGATTTGCTCTAGGGATTCTTTCTTGAATTCCTTCAGAAATTTCTTTTTGAGTACATTCAGCGATTCGTCCAGGAATGTATCCAAAAATTCCAAAAGGAGTTCCGCCGGATTTCTTTTGGGAATCCGTTTAGGTAAGTTCAAGGATATTTCCAAAGATTTACTTGAGGTTGAAAGAAATGCCTCCTGTAATTTCTCCAATAATGTCTGAACCATAGAAGCTTGGGAGTATTAAACTTTATTGAGTCAATAACGGTGCCGGCCTCGTCCTTACGGTCATCGAAAAACGGAAGGAATGTTAGTATGACTTGTGTTGCTACTACAGACCGAGATCACCTCTACTTTTCCACGACTGTCATGGGAAGGAGTTTTTGTTTGTGGGGAGGGGGAAAAATCATATGATCTCGATTCACTTTGGTAAGTGATGTGATTCATGCGACCTCTATTTAAGCCAAATTACTTATTACCGAACCTAATCGGTATTGATGTTTAGTTGCTCCCAATCCAATGGCCACCAGTATATCACCCGATCGTCCTTGACATTGAATTGTGGACACCCCGTTGTAATTTTGGCGAAAAGATAAACACCAATAAAAATAACAGCGTCAAACATTAACCTTGCCAACTCTATTAAATTTACAGCCAAGTTGTAGAAATGGAACCCCTCCCAGAGTTGGCGACACGTCAACTGGTTGTTTTGTTCTGGTTGGCTCTGGTTGGGCGGCAGCACGTTGCTGGATGGAGTACAAATTGTTTGACACGATGAGTTGGCCCCTTTCCCGGCGACGACGCAACAACCCATTCATTGAACAAGCACATATCACTACTAACAGTGCAGTGTCGGAAGAAGAGTATGTCACACATATGTAGCCAATTATCGCACCCGGCTTTTTAGGATCCCCCAACCGACCCTACTAAAGGCGAAACGTCGTCATAAGACCGGACTAGTAGCAGGCAGCAAGTGGCCGACCGGCGGCCCGGCGCCTATCCACTTCACACCATCGCATCGTTCCTCTTATTGCGAGTTTCCAAAGCCGGTACCGACACACGGAACGGACTGGTTTACGATAAGTTCATTCATTCATCAGTTCAAGCCGTGCCGTATTCCCGGCACCTCTAGCTAGCTTGCTAGCTAAAGTGGTGGATGCGTCGATGATTGGGGAAGTGCATCCTCCCATCCATATAGCTACGTGCGCTGGTTAGCAAGATCAGAAAAAAACGTGCCCTAAACTGGGGTAACTTTGATACTTTTTTGTAGGTTTTTGCAATTCTTCATCTTGCATGCAACATTATTTTATTTAGTTTTATATTTTCAAAATCGTTAATGGTTGATAGTGCTCAAAATACATTATACGATCAAAACGATCAAAACGATCAATTCTGACTATACATTTCAATGGTTGCTCCTCCGTGATTGATCTGAACTGGTACCAGTTGCACTGAGATCCAACTGAATAAGGGGCTGGGACATTCCACTTATTCTCAAAGTGCAATTTTAGCAGCTCATGCATATTTGATCAATAACGGTGCCGGCCAAGTCCTTATAGTCAGCTGGGAAGGGAAAGGAATGTTAGAGTGTACTGGTTGTTGCTACTAGAGACCGAGAGCACTCTGCGTCCCCACAACCCGCACGGACTGGGGTATTTGTTAGACGGAAAGGATGGGAGATCTGGGAGTCACCGTTGGGTCGGTGATGCGATCCATGGATAGGATTATTTATAGTGTTCGTGATAGATTGTGTGGTAAATAAGGTGAATAAGGTCAAGCGGCACAGTACGCTTTGATTGCATAACTTATAGGCGTTTTATTTACACTGTGCTGTGAGTGGAAGTTGGAAGGGAGGGAAACGACTTTTTTCAATTCGTTTCTGGTTCTAGCGATGGCTATGAACATATGAATATACATGAGTATATGAGAGAGAGCGAGAGAAAGTGGATAGAAAGATACAAAGTAGGATGAAAAGGACGGGCCAGGGATTGAACCCATGACCTTCTGCATACGAATCAGAAGCGGTAGCCACTAGACCACCAAGCCCTGATAGTGCTCAAAATACATTATAGGCCACAAATTGTTCACAGTCCTATCAAGTCGTCATTCATCGTGTGCTTTTAAATATTGTTCTTTATTTAGATATCACAATGAATGGTATCGGGGTCTCCAGTTAGTCTAGTGTTTAAGGCTATGGATCGCCAATCCGGAAACGGTGGGTTCGATTCCCGTTCCGGTCGGGAAAATTTTCTCGACTCCCTGGGCATAGTGTATCATTGTACTTGTCTCACAATATACAAATTCATGCAATGGCAGGCAAAGAAAGCCCTTCTAAGAATAACTGTGGAGATGCTCAAAGAACTCTAAGTTGAAGCGAGGCAGGCCAAGTCCTAGTGCGGACGTAGAGCCATAAAGAAGAAGAAGAATGAATGGTATCGCAATTTTACATTATTTTACCAATGGACATACTAATGAATTATTATTGAGTCAAAACGATGCGATGCTTGGAAACTTTTCATAGGGCCGTTTTATAGGGCAGAGCTTCTTTCACAGAGATTCCTTCAAATATTTATCCAAGAATTATTCCTCTTTAATTTATATTAGCTATTGTGATGCGTGGTTTTCCGCTACTAGCTTAACAGCTCCCAGTTAAAAAGTATGTGACATGGGCACGCGTCAGGGGACGTTTTTGACTTAGAACACTTTGGAAATTGAAGCGGAACGGCGTGACTCACCCCCCTCTGGCCTTCAGATTTTTGTAAATTTGAGCCATCTCAAGATTATCAATAATTAAAAGCTTCAGAAAAAAACATCTAAAGAAATAAACCATTCGAATAATTTAGGATTTAATCCACAATTAGCAAACTTAATTTTCACTAAACACAAAAGAAATTTCGACAATTACTTATATCTCCAAGAGTACCACCTAAATTTTACCATAGAATTCTATACCTAATAAAAAGCTTGGTTAAATGGCTAAATTCTGTGGTTCTTATTCAAAGAACACTAAAACAAGATGCTTAATTTTCCGGATATCCCGGAACCAGTTCCGGTAGGAAAAAAGGACTTTCTAGAACCATATACTGCTATAGAGTGTAGAAGCTAGAAATCACAACTGTTCTCTGTATTCAACTCAAATAAACATCATGCTATGAGTAAAAATCCTAGGATTTTTTTTATGAATTCCTCCAGCGATACCTTCACAAATTCCTCCAGGTATTTATTCAGAAACTTCCCCAAGAATTTCTTCTTCGTGAATTCTTCGATGAACGTCTTGCGGAGTTCCAATAGTGATTGTTTCAGGGCATGTTCCAAGAATTGCTTCAGGAATTCCTCCCACGATTCCTTCAGAAATTTTTACAGATAGGGGAAATTACCTATTCTCGGCCGTTTTGTTCTCTTCGTCTTAGAGGGTTTTTTGAAACCTATTGAACTCAGAGTTTGTCTCAAATCCTTCCCAACTTAGCTGAATTATATGGCCAAGTTGCAGGCCATTTGGCTGACAAAAACCCCCCATGACGAAGAGAACAAACCTGCCGATAATACCCATTGTCATCCTACTTCTGCAAGGATGCATCGACGTATTCCTCCAGAAATTTTTCCATAGCAGTTTCAGTGATTCCATCATGGATTCCTACGGGAATTTTCCACGGATATCTTTAGAGGTTCCTTCAGTGATTGTTCTAGTGTTTTTTTTTTACTAGAAATCATTCAAAAATTAATTCAGGAATTCATTAAAAAAATTGTACAAAAAATTCTAGGAGTTCATCTAAGGATTCCTTCAATCATTCGTCTAGAAATTACTGCAGACATGAATTCCTTCACATTTTTTCTAGGTATACCTACACAAATTTTTTAGGAATTTCTCATGGTATTACTTTCGGGATTCCTCAAGGAATTTCTTCAGGAATCCGTCAAGTATTCCTTCAAGAATTCTTCTAGAGGTTCACTGGGAATTCATTCTGTTTTTTTTTTCAGGAATAACTTCAAGGATAATTTTAAAGATTACTCCAAAGATTCCTCTAGAAACACTTCTTGGCATTTCTTCAGGAGTTCCTCCTTGAAATCTTTCAAGAACCCAGCAGGAATTCATCCAGGACTTACTCCAGGAACTATTTCGGGATTCGCTTAGGAATTCTCTTGGGATTGCTTCCGGGATACCTCCTGGGGTTTCTTCAGGAATTTCTCCAGGAATTCCTTGAGGTACTGCTATAAGGATGCCTACAGGAGTTCCTTCGCGAACTTCTTAGGATTCTTTCAGGATTTGTCCAAGAAGTCCTTCTGTGATTTCTTCAGTTCCTTCTCCTGGGAATTCTTGAGAAACTTTCCTTGGGATTCCCTCAATTCTTCCTGGAATTCCTCCAGAAATTCCTCCATAATAACTCTTGGAATTCCTGCGCCAATTTAAGAATTCTTTCAGGAATTCATCTGGGAATGTTTGTAGTGATTTCTCTAAAAATTTCAGAAGTTCTTCTACAGATTCCTTCAAGAATTCCTACAGGCATTCCTCCAGAAATAAATTTAAGGGTTCCCGAAAGATTTCCTCTTGGAATTGCTCCGGTGAATTGTCAAGATTAACTCTAAGGATTCCTTTGAGAATTTATGCAGCGATTCCTCCAGGAATTTATCTATAGATTTCTCCAGGAATCCCCACAGACATGTCTCCAGGAGTTCCTCCAGGAATTGCTCCAGGCATTCTTTTAGGAATTCCTTCAGGAATTCCTCTAGGGAATCCTATAGATTGCGTTAAGGATTCCTCTAGGAATACCTTTATGTGTTCTCCCAGAAGTTCCTCCAAGAATTCCTCCAGGGATTTCTCTTGGAACTTCTATATGGATTCCTCTAGGGATTTTTCCAGGCTTGCCTCCAGGCATTCCACCAAGAATTCCTCCAGTGCACAATGGTCCACGAAACAGATTTAGGAGGAAAGATGCATTCAGCACTTTTAAATGATTTTTTAGACACACATGGTCTTCTACAAAGTTGTTCCTAAAAATAAGGCCCTCTTTCCAATGTACATGAAAATTAGAATGGTCCATATTTTCAAAGAAATTGGAAACCAAACTTTGCAAGAATAACTTTATACATTCTTTGGGAAAGTTGTAGATCTATCAATTTTGAGCAAGTTTGCTGAAGACAGTTTTTATGTAGCTTTAAAATCTAGAGATATTTTTCTGAATAAGCTTAGGGTGGTTCAAGAAAAATCGGTTTTCTGGCATTAACTTTTTCAATTTCGACTTTTCATCAAAGTCGCCCAAGAAACACTTGTAGAGCATTCAAAGACGCGTCGTTTCGTGCGCTGAGATGGTCGTTATCTCTTTTGGTTCAATAGTTTCAGGTGTTTTTCTTAAAGAATCATAGTTTTTTAAAAAGGTGATATGACGGGTTGGGGCAAACATAAAAAATATATTTTGCCCGCATTCAAAAGAAGGAATGTTGTTATAAAACATATCTAAAAATTAGAGGGGTGTTATTTTTGTAATTCAAGTAAAAAATACTTGAAAAGTGCCTATTTTTTTAGAAAATCATCAATATTTTTTGAACGGAATGACGTAGCAACATTCTCAGCGCACGAAAATGTGCGTTTTTTGAAGCTCTAAAAGTGGTTATTAGACAACTTTGAAATTTGGAGCATTTTCCCACAGTTTTCATAGGGTGACGCTTTATCTTTTTTGTTTAAAATTTCTCGCCAAATTTGTCAAGTAGTTCCTCTAGAGATTCCTCCAGAAATTGCTTCAGGAATTCCTCTAAGGATTTTTTAAAGAATTCCTCCAGGGATCTCTCTAGACATTTCTCAAAAGATTCCTCCAGAAATTTCTCCAGGAATTCATTGAAAGATTAATTCAAAAATTTCTCCAGGGATTCCTCCTGGAATTTCTCTAGGGAATCTTCCAGGAATACCTCCAGGATGGATTTTCAAGAATTCCTCCAGGTATACTTTGAGAAATTCCTTAGGGATTCCAGACTCCAGAAATTTCTCCAAGAATTTTTCCAGGGATTCCTCCAAGCATTGCTTCAGGAATTCTTTCAGAAATGTCGTTAAGAATTTCTCCAGAAATTCCTCTAGGAATGCCTCCAGCAATTTCTTTAGGTATTCCCCTCAGAATTCCTCTGGGTATTTCTCTAAAAAATCTTTCAGGGATTGCTACAGGAATTCATCAAAGATGTTCTCCAGGGATTCCTTCGGGAAATCCTACAGGTAGTGCTTCAAAAATTCCTTCAGGGATTCCTCCAAGAATTCCTCTAGGGATTTCTCCAAGAACTCCTCCAGGGATTCCTTCAAGGTCTCCTCCTTAAATTCCTCCAGGAATCCTTCCAGTGATTCATCTAGGTATTTCTCCTGGGATTCATGCAAGAATTCCTTCTGAGATTTCTGCAAGAATTTCCCCAGGGATTGCTCCGGGAACTCCTCTGGTGATTTTTTTTTTAGAAATTCCTCTCGGGATATCTTCAAAAAAATAATCAGGGGTTCATTCATATATTTCAGAATTTATTTCATCATCTTTACCAGGGATGCACCCAATAATTTCTTCAGGATTACCTGAAGATTTCGAAGAACTCTTCCAGTGATTATTGTTGGAATTCTTTAAGGTAGTTTTAGAGGAATGCATACATGAACCAGGAATTATCTCCAAAAAATCTTCAAGGATTTCACTCACGGATTTGTTGTTGAATTTCTTCAAGAATACCCCTTGCAGCTTCTGCAAAGGAATTCACCAGAAATTCATCCTGCGACTTTTTCAGCAATATATCCTTCTTCTTCTTCTGTATGGCTCTACGTTCTCACTGGAACTTGGCCTGCCTCTCTCCAGCTTAGTGTTCTTTGAGCACTTCCACAGTTATTAATTGGAGGGCTTTCTTTGCCTGCCATTGCATGAATTTTGTACCTTGTGAGGCAAGCACAATGATACACTATGCCCAGGGAGTCGAGAAAATTTTCCCGATCGGAACGGGAATCGAACCCGCCGTCTCCGGATTGGCGATCCATAGCCTTAACCACTAGGCTAACTGGAGACCCCTGATATTCCTTTTTTTTAAGAAACCCTTCAAAAAGTTGTTCATTGATTTTTCCGGAACTTCTTCAGAGATTCCTCTAGGAGTTTTTCTAGGGATGTTTCGAAGATGTTCCTCTAGAAAGCCCTTCAGGGATTCTTCCAAAAATTTGTCAAGGGACTCTTTCAGAAATTCACCCGGAAATGCCTCAAGAGTTTCCTCCAACAATTGTTTAAGGACTTATCCTAGGCTTTCTACGGTAATTTTATGAGAGATTTTCTTCCGAATTTTGGATAAGGATTCCTCCGGAATTTTCTGTTTGAATTTCTCCAAGAAGTTGCCTAAAATTTTTCAAGGGATTTCTTTAGTAATCCCTCCAGCATTTTCTTCAGGAGTTCATTCAAAGATTCCATATGGAATTATTACAATAAGTCCTCCAGGGATTCTTCCACACATTTCAAATAAGAGTCACGGCAGCACAGGTTTTGTTTGGGCAAAAGTCACTGTGACTTAATTTGAACAAATCAGTTCTAACATACTACCTAGGCTTCCAGAAATTTCTTCAGGGATTCCTTAAGGAACTCATCATTCTCCCAGGGTTTTCTCTCGGTATTCTGTAGGAAATGCAACGAATTTCTCCTGGAATTTACTTCCGTACTCAAGAATTTTTCCATTTATTCTTACTGGGATGCCTCGAGGGTTTCCTCCAGTGATAGTTTATAGGCTTTTACGAGAATACCTTCAAGAATTTTTCCAATGATTCTTCCAGAAAAGCATCAATTGACATTTCTACATGATTATGCTCTGAGATAAGTATGTGAAACATGTTGAAACATGTGAATAAAGAAACCCCCCCCCCCCCCTAACTAAAAAGCTGGCTACGCCCTTGAATGAAGGAAGCATCCCAGTGTGAGGAATTTCTTGAAGCATCCTTGAGAAGGAAACGTGTTAGAAATCTGGAGAAATCCCTGATGGGATAATTTGTGTAAGAATCCGGAAGGAATACTGAGCAAAATCCCTAAAGGAATCTCGGGAAGAATCCTCGAATGATTTTTCGAAGAAAATATTAAAATAACTCATAGATTTATTTTTTTTTTGTTTAGAGAGAATTTACCGTTCTCGGTATTCGTCTCTTGTCATTTGATGGTTTCATTATGATTGGTGTTTGCTTTGGCCACCGAATCTGTGCCCAGTAGCTGGGACACGATTATTAGAAGAACAACAATTTTTATTTTTTGAATGTTTTTGGAGTAACTGTACCAAATTACAGCTCGATCGGTGAAACCATATTTTATGGTTTATGGGAAAAGTTTGTTTTACAATCAAAAATTTGGCGGAGCGTTGTAAATTGATCCACTTTCCTCCCAGAACAGATTACAATAAAAATTTTGTTCGAAGACTGGATAGCGATCCGGGGATTATAATAAAAGTTACTTTGCAAAAGCTATTTGCCACCACAACGAGTGGCTCATTGCATAGTTTTTTTTTATTCAGCAGCCGACTGCTGCGTGCTGTGTGCATCGTCACCCCTTTGGTACTCCACACCGCCTCCAACCAACGTGACATGCAGATGTCACAGTGCATTCGCTCAATCGCTAATCCACAAGTAGTGCCAAGAACTTTTAAACAGAAACAGAAGCAGAAAGCTATTTGAACAGAAAACAAAGCACAGCCTATATTATAGAGAAGCCTACAGAAGGAATAAAAATATGTATGCAATATCAGTACATTCAACTAATTCCCTGGGCTTGGATTATATCTTCCAGGAAGCTTTGATTTCAGGCATGTAGTCGATGTGCTTTGCAGTAATGATTGGAATAGCTGGATGTATAATCAATGGCAAACAATTCTGTAGAAATCAGACCTCCAAGTCATCTGATATTGTTATACTGATCATAATGCTGCATAGTATATCGAACATTTGTCGAAGTCATTTATGTGCCGGGAAAATATAATTCCAAGTTGGTGAGAATATTACAAACTGAGGGAGGGTAATAGGCCCAGTCAGACCCCTGAATGGGCAATGTGGGTTAGTGTATGGGAATGCCATTGAAAGTTTGTAATATTCTCCGAGGCTTTCGAAATCCAACAGGGCGCGTCCCCAGGTTGCGGATAGGGGGAAAAGGGAGATTTTTCGCATTTGTACTGTAGTCAGCCAATGTGATATTATCTCCTATGGTGTTGTAGTGCGAATGAATGATCTCATTCTATGGGAATTCGAACCTTGTAGTGTATTGTTTATTAACTCCAATTTTCTAAGCTTGACAAGGTTTTGAAGACAAACATGTGATGAGAGAATTGCCTAATAGGAAAGTCACATCAACAAAGCTTTTACATATGCAAATGCTATCCATGGGGTCATGTCTAGCATTTAATATGTATGGCTATGACTGGTTCTTACCTAGCAGGGGTACTACAAGACCACGCGGACAATTCGATTAAAGGCTTAATTGGGGATAATATATTTTCCAGAACTGAAGGGACATTTTTCCGGGGTGACTGGCGAGTCGGAGAGGGCAGAAGTTTCCGTTTGTTATAATTGACAAAATAAACAATCGGACGCTTTTTCTTTCTTTAACTTGCTTGGTGTTTTGTGGATTATTGTTTTTTTGGTTTTGGAAGGTATGCGATTCACTATTGAGCCTTAAAATTTATTTTGCATCTGAATAGCATTGATATTGTCAAGTCTGTACCAACACCCTAATCCCACACCAAAATACCCTTTTCCTATCCCATGGCGTTTATGTGGTCAGCAAAGACTATTCAGCCATTACCCCTCCTTATCATCGGCTTTGGACTGACTTGCGCTCTCATTGCCCCACCAAATGCTGCAAAATGAAAATGAAAATGAAATATCAGTACATTCAACTAATTACATAATTGTAGACGTCCAGTGATCTGATCAGTCAGTGACCATTCGGCCAGATGGCATTCGGCCTAATTGTCTGACACCCTTTCATCTTCAATCCATTTATGGCTTTTGTTGAACTAATTGCAAATATGCATTACCTCCAGCGCTATCAAAGTTACCCCACTTCACGGTACAATAGATGTTCTATACAGATCGCGGTAGGTCGCTGTAAAGGGGGACGTGTACATTCAGTATACAATGCCTAATTTACACGTTCTGTCGCTAAATGGACAAGTCCAAAGGGTCATCAGTTAGCAGGGAGTCGCGAAGAGTTAAACGCATGTGGACCGGCATGTGTGAGGGCTTTTAAAGGGCCACGCGTAGTTGATCATCATTTCGGTATGTGCTGTGTTTGCTAAATTTTCTGTTACTTCCTCGTAATTTATCAAATTCTGGAATAAATCTTATGTTTAATTAAACCTTTTTGTAATCCACTTCTAGCGTTTTCGCAATTTTTAATTGCTCCATACTATATTTCGTGTTTCATTTTGAATCAATATTGTGTCGGAGGCGATAAAGAAATGCTATTTGGTTCAATTAGTTTGGCTGCACTCAGTTTTTATGGCTCGCTTTCGTTCTGCCGAGTAAGCAAGGCAAAAGATTCTGGCGTATTGAAACAATAAGCAAACTTGATTATCTTCAGAGTTAGCTTTCTCGTGTGCCGTCTACGACGTCGTCGTCGTCATACTGCACCCAAGCCTTGGTGTGGCGCGGCGGCAGCACAGCAGCTGGCCAGGCCACTAAATCTGAAGATGAAAGCAAAAAATTAAAGAAAAGCAAACAACAGTATAGAGGATGCCACGGCGGGCAAGCGTACGAGCCGGGGAGCGTCCGTAGTCGTGTCAAGTGGCAAAAATTTACACTTTGGTTGTGGTGTGGCGGCATGCGAAAGATTCATTCATTAATTGGTCAGCTCGCGCTTCGCACACGCGTGGCACGTAGGGTGCAGTGCCAGTGCCAATTGTAGCTTGAACCAGTGCAACATTCCATCTAAAATTGTACAATTTTTAAAGAATTTTCTTGAATGTTACCTTTATTTCTTGTAGGAATTCCTTCTAGGGAATTCGGACAAAATATTCATTATTGTACAAAAAAAAAAATGAACTGAAACTTCATCAAGCAGTTAGCTTGAAATTTGTTCAGAGAGTTTAAGTTATTTGTATGTGTTACCGTAATCCGGGGTCAAATTAATCACTTTAAAATAACTTTTGCGGATAACATCAGTGGCAATTGAAATATTGCCAAAAGAATTTCTGTAAAACCAGTACCCAGTGGATCTCCATGGAACCATGTGACAGAATTTTGTTCAACAAATTTAAACTTTAAGTTAAATAACTCCAAAAATCAAAAAATTGGAAATGCCACTTTGGGGCGAAATTGATCAGTATACAAATAAGCATCGGTAGGAAAGGAAAACTTCCTTCTCCGCTTAATGTTGCTCTTTTAAAACCGAATAACGCGTTTAAAATCTCACAACTAGTGAATTTAATACTTAAAATGCAAAATTTAATTTTGAAATTTCCCCTTAAACGCCTAAAGGTAGGCAATTTCATTCGAAATAAGTAATGTCTATCACAATAAATGACTATTTAATCATAAAATGAACATTTTTTTAACTATGTCTTGTCTTGATTAGCTACATAGCTTCCCAACCAAGGCTCCACAATAATGTTGAAACAGAGAATTAACGGGAAGTCCTATTAGCAATCTATTGTTTAGTAGCAATGATTTCAGCTAAATGAGAAATACATTGCAAATTCCTTAAAAAATAAAGCAAAACTAACTTTTTTCTAAAATAAATAAAAGTCTACACTCATCTCTAGACATTTACGGACCAGATGACGTAAAAAGTTTAAGATCATTACGACGCTTAAGAGTTCCTAGTATGGAATTACAATGTAGTACCCGAATGATCAATTTCACCCCGCTGATCAATTTGACCCCGGTTTACGGTACTTATCCCAAGTAACAATCTTAATTCTATTTGGTTTTATTTGTTTTTATGATAGTTTTATCGGAACATTGCATATTCTAGTTGATCTTATCGGAGTCTCAGCTGAGCACAACTATTCTTCGTGAATATGTGGTTTTAAAAACACCTCCAAGAATACTTGAGGTTCAGTTCATAAAACCATAAACACAACAAGAACTGTTGAACTTGTTTTCAGTTTTATAAGTGTGGTGACGAATGTCTTCACTCGTTCACCTTAATACAATGCACTCGCTCGCATTCATGCTCCTGCGTGGAGACACATCAGCCGACCGACTGTGCGCAGCACAACAGAAGAATAGTCAGTCTAATATACACATTCGCGCTTGCCAGACGTGGCTACCACAAGTGGCGACGAGGATGAAAAGTAAAATTATGTTCTACCGCGTAAGGTTCGCGTTTTCGATTCGTTTTCGATTGATATGATTTTTGCTTATAATATGTGCTAGTATATCGCAAAGTGACTGAGCAATTTAGTTCCATTGGAGTGAAAAAAAAGCATGTGATTGGAATCCAAACGAGAAAAAAAAGGGTTTATATTGGTGAAAAATGCAAATAGATCGAAAAGAAATGAAAAAAAATCAATCGTGAAAAGTGAAGAAAGAAGGCTAATAGTGTGAAGAGTTTTGATTTTCCAGCAGGCGAAAAATGAAAGCAACGATTTGACGCCGCATGTAGCGTGGGTGCTTTGTGCAGAAAAAAGTGTTGACCTTGAGCCATTGTTCCATGCGCGCGGCATGGAGGAGTGTTTTACAGTGGATGTGCTAGTGATCAACCGCGGGGGATCAATGTAACACAGAACGTGCAAATGTGTGTCTCTTTCTGCTGGATGAAGGTGGAAATTGGAATTACTGCAAGATGCGGTGATGTTGTGGTACGGTGATGCCGTGGAAGAACACAGTGAGTATATTCATTGTAGCGTCGGCGTTGCTCCAGATGCACTGGCGCGATGAAGGATGTGTGCTGTTTTTTTTACTGAGAGGTATGTAGGTATTATCAATTCGGATGATCTTGTATCTAAAGCGAAAGAAAGGTGCAATCGAAAACAGTCTAATTTTGTGAACGCCCATTATTGCACCAAAATCTTTGAAGACATCGTGATTAAATTCACTACTGATAAAAGATAGTACATAGACTAATTTCAAGACCTCGATGTACCAAAGAAAACGATCAAATTTTGTGTATCCAGTCCGGTACCCAATAATATTCATAACCGTGTATTTTTTTCCGTGTAAATTGCCTTTTGTGTAAATTATATTTAGCGTGTTACACTGATCTGACAGCTCTGACAGTAAGGGACTAAACATAAATTACGTAAAGTGGGTACCCGAGGATTGTTCACAATCTGCGAACTTGACTGCGGAAAAAATCGCAACCATGACGCCGTTGATAGTACTTTGAAATATTGTGATTAAATTCACTCCTGGTATTATAAAATCTTTTTATTGAGTTTCCAGCACCTATTGAACCGTGTTTTTCTCTGTATAGTTCAGGAATAACGAAATGTACACAACGTTTCTTTTTCCTGTATATGTCTCGCAGAGAGTTTGTCTCTTGTTTATTGATAACACCAATTGGATAAGCATGTGCGTAGTACATTTGATGTAGAATGAGTTTCTTATAAGCCGCAGTTTCTTTTACAATCCATAGAATACATAAATTCCACTGATGGTAGAAAAAAAAACAACTAATTTCGATATCTGCCGTTGGATTTGACGCTTTCGGTTTGTTGCGGATGGTACATTCTAGCTATCAATCCACACATACGGTTGAAAATTATCGTGCCATCCACAAATATGAAAAAAAGGTCCAGACTTTCAGACAATCGTACGCGTACCCAGTTTAATAAACTTTCAACGTTTCATGACACTATTTTGATTTTAAACTGAATTCAACAAATACTTCATAAAGTCCATAATTTAGTTCAATTGACCAGCGGTTTTTTTATGCAGTTTGTTCAAAGCTAGAGGTTGTGTGTAGAGGTTGATTGCATCAACGGATTTCAATAGACCTCACCAAGTAATCGCGATATTTCTGACGAATTTTACTCACCTTCCGAATGTAGCCCATGTCATGTATTTATAGATTTTGATGGAGTTTATCGTTAGTTCATGGTGCAGGATTTAACTGGTTTGTGAGTAGATTCACTGAACACATAAGGAAGGTATTTGTGATTAAGATAATGAGAAGAACGTGACACGCATTGAGAGGACTGTGATTGAATTCACTGAGAGCAAAACGATGTTGTGATTAAGCCCACTTGAAAACCACGGATAGGTAACAGTCATGTGATTAAATTCACTAACAATGTGGTGAAATCAGCTAATTGAGTCACTGAGAGAGCTCATGGGACCAACTGTGATTAAATTCACTGACTGACCGCCTGAGTACATAAAGAGTTGTGATTAAATTCACTTACATGCGGAAGGAGAAAGAAGAATATTGAATAAAGAGTACAACAGAGATATTTGAGTTCACGGAGAATGAGGGTACATATAAGCTATGAGGCTGGGAGAGGGGCTGTTCAGCGAGATCCTGCCGAGAGAGTCTTGGTTCAAGTTCTGGTTCCATGGAAGATCTTTTAATTTTTTCGCTCACCTGAGATATACATTATTTCTTGATATCTGCTACACGATTGCAAATGGTAAAGCGAAACACTGAGGTGATCAGCGTCAAAGTGAGAAATAAACATGGAAGATAGTGACTTCACAGGCTAGCACCAGGAAAAGGGCAGAATTGTTTCTCATATCATATCTTGGTTTGAATTTTAGGTGGTGCTTTTGTTTTTTGAAATAAAATTAGCGCAGTTTTGTTCCTTTGCTACGTTGGTAGCCGGACAGTGTTTTGTGTATTCATTGTTTCTCTCTTGTATTGTCCTGGTAGCTGCTTCATTTCAGTGGTTTAACGAGAAAAGGATTGAACAGTTCCATGGATCAAACCGGATATATGATTGCTTCAAATGTGAAATTAGTGTCAAGTCCAAGCACGCATATTTTGATCCAGACTGGTACCACGATGTACAACATTTAGAAGGTGAAAAAAAATACGAAAAGCTGACACTTCTAATGACATAAATCAAATCGTTCAAAGACGTGAACAAAATGATCTAGTACATCAATTTGATCAACGTAAAAGGACGATAAGAACGACGACACATCTTTACGTCGGAAATTTGTGTGTACATAGTACTGCCTGTCTGTACTGTACTGCCTGTTTTGTGATCTTGTATGTCGTGGCTGACACTATGAGTGTTGATATAGGATGCTAGGATATTGCTCAATCCAAATGCATGTGTTGTAGTGACTTGTTTCCATATTCCATGTGTTAAGAATTTATGAGTACTTTCAAAACCTTTTGTTTTGCTCTTCCGCAATTAGATTTCTTGCATAATGTTTCGTGAGACTTTTCTGAACAACTTAATGATGGTACAGGCTCATATCTTTATTGATGAAGTACTCTGCTTGACAAATGCTTTAGTCAAAGTGAAAGTTGATGGACTCAAGTGATATTGTTCTGCAGTTGAAACGAATTTGGCAGCGGTCTGATCAAGGATGTGTTCACATAAAGTGAGCTCTGCCCGTGGGAGATGTCCGTTTGTAGCCTGAGGTATTCAATGGACTGTTTGGTTTGATGCGCAGTATTGTTACATATTAGGCAAGTGTTCCAAGTTTGAATGCAAGGAGTAATTTGATTAAGTGGAGAGAGTTTTTGCTTGAAGCCGCGTTGTTTGGAGTTGTTGTACCAAACAGTGTCCAGGACTCTGTTAGGAGTGTGATCAGTTGTATCGGCCCTATGATCGAAGCAGTGGATGAGCGATTGTTCGACAAGACTTAATCGTAGTTTCCTTGGACTTCTTAAGTGTGGAGTGTCTTCGCATTCAGTTGCAAGTTTGTCATTGGAAGGAGATCTCAGGTAGTGTAAAGCTGGGCGAGCACTTCCTTGACTGAGAAGCGGACGATGTCCTAGTTGGTGCGATGCACCTTGAGGAGGAATTAAGACGTTCAGGTGTAGGTCGGTGCACCATGGTGAGGACTTGTGATTAAATTCACTGGAAGCGTGCTGTTGTGATTAAATTCACTGAGGGTGTTCAAGAAGCAGTGGATTCGATTACAGGAATCCATTATGGAGGATGGTAAATGTGGTACATAATTAAATTTACAGGGATGAACATCCGCTCTATCTAAGGGTGTCTTGAGGAAGAAATACAGTAAAGCGAGATGATTGGATTGGTTCTACTGCGAGAAGGTGTGTTTCAGAAAGTCGGGTTATAGAGTGCATGGTGGTGCTGCGGAGCGGTGCTGAAATAAGATCTAGCAGCATGCTTTGGATGATCAACATGAGAGCTGCACTGCAGTGGTCACATATTAGAAGAGTGACTATCGGAAGAGGTGTTCAATGGGAAAGCAAAATATGACGTTATTTTCATGCCAGGCTGCTAACATAAAAGATTTTTGCGATTGCAAAGAATATTCGTAGTACCATGGTTGTACGGTTGGGTTCGATTCACGTGTTGATGTTTTTGCATATACAAGAGAACATTCAGTGCAACTGAAAGCGTTTGACTAGGACAAATGAAGAACAGACCCACAATTCAAAGATAACTAATAATAAGCAATTATTTGTTGAAAGGAGAAGACTTTCGAGGAAGTCGTATATTCGGAATTTATAGATAATATGCGTGTGTTAATGTATAGTGAACCTATGAGGAGTAAGGGGACCAACTGCTCTGCCATGCTAAAATACCTTTAGAGTAGTTTAACACTGTGTGGTCATGGTTATTTGCGTTACCATTGGTCAGATGCTGATTGGTGTTTAGACAGGAGAGTGCCACGGTGCCACATTTTGATAAGTCGTACAAGGCCGGCCGATTGTGTCCTTGATTAGGGGGCACACTTCATTATATGGGGGGAGAGACGGAGCTGGTCTGCAGAAACTTGAAAGTATTGGTCTGGCGACAGCCTCATGATTACCTGAAGGATGGTGGCGTGCGGATCAAGGGAATCATAGGAAATTCATGCAGTGGTGTACTTTATTCATGGAGTGTGGCATCGAATCACTACATTAAATTCATGATTATCCCATATGTCGTTAAGACGATTCTGACACTCGACGTTTCAAGGTTCATTCGGACTTTAGAGAACTCTAAGTCAATGCGCAAATTCATATTATAGAAAGGGGGATGTGGTGACGAATGTCTTCACTCGTTCACCTTAATACAATGCACTCGCTCGCATTCATGCTCCTGCGTGGAGACACATCAGCCGACCGACTGTGCGCAGCACAACAGAAGAATAGTCAGTCTAATATACACATTCGCGCTTGCCAGACGTGGCTACCACAATAAGGTTCTTGTAGTTATCTTCAACCATCCGTTCTTGATCAAGAGTAACTGTTCTCGCATAAGAACAGTTTGGTACATGAAAAATACAAGAAAAAACTCAAGCATCAGATTTTGATTCTCATCGTTCCATTATTGCTGCCAATCAAGAACACCTACCCGGAAACCCAACCGCAACGCGGTGCAGTGCCAAGTTCCTCCGGTTGCAGCATTCGAAATGAGGTGGGTATGGTCATCTAGGACGTCGTTTCCCGTGCAATCGGGGTTCCAATCATCGATCTTCAAAATCAACAACTACTTACCTGTTGAAAGTGCTCACCGGAGGAATGAGGCACTGCACCGCATCAAGGCCGGTTATCGAAAAAGGTCTGCCTGGTTGGCAACGGTACCGGACTGATAAATAAATTCATCGGACGAGATTCACAAAATCCACCGCGGTGCGATAATTTATTGTTTGTTTACAATTTGGCGTACATGTTTTATGACGTTCTTGGCGGAGTTTGCATAAACCTATATCAAGAACGTTATAAACCAGAGTACTCTTGAGTAATACTTCTTACCCTTGCATAAGATGAAATAAATTTAAGGCGTTTTGGATGGAGGCCAACTAGGCTGCATTGAGAACGTTATAAATCCTAGTATTCTTGAGTTATGCTTTTAGCTCTGGCATGAGTTGAAAGAAATTTAAGACGATCTTATGGTGATGTTGATTAAAACCATCGATGATGGACCGACCACCGGCCTAGATTTCAATGGAAGCCATGTTGAGAAAACTCATGAGCAATGTTTGCATGACCAGGAATAATATTTTTAAATATTTTATTAGTGCGTTATAATGGAAGCGCGTTGCAATTTTTGGAAGTATCTTGCAACATATATACGATGAATTTCGCTTGGCATTTGGCATCCTTGTTACACCACGGAAATATTTCCAATTTGTGTAATAAATTAATCCCGATTACAATAATGTGTCATTTTCATTGTGTTTTTAATTTCAATTTAATTCACCAAAATTTTCTGTCGACATAAAAGCTGCATCAGCAACAACACTGACAAATTTTTTATCGTTTTATCGTGCACTTGAAGAATTCTACAAGGAGAGAGCAATTCGCCTTGAGGACAACTTGGGAAGTACAACAAGTTTTAAGAGAAATTTAAAAACAACTCTCCAAGAGCATCTTAGGATGGGCCTCTTTGGTCTTATGGCGGGTTTATGGTTGAGTTGATGTCGTGTTGCAGAGCAGTTTGGTTTATGCATGGTTTTAAAGAACAGGTGTTGAAGAATACTTCAAAAGCATTATAAAATTAATTTTGTTACTTGGGATATTTTCATTCAAGTACTTTTTCGGTGCCTTCGAACATTTTCACACACATTGTTTTAGGAATTAATTTCAGTTCCCCCTAGGAATTCATCCTAGAATTCATCTGAATATTTTCCGATGCTCGAAAATCTTAAAAAAACAAACATTCTTTCTAAAAGTTTCGAGGTTTTGTTTCTCGGAAAGCCCCACCAAAACTTTGTTCGAATTACAGAATAATGCTTCATTTAGAATTCCCCGCAGATATGTCCCAGAATGCCTGTTAAGATTTCTCCAAGAGTTCCTTTGGAATTCCTCCAGGAGCTCATTGAGATTTTCTCCTGGAGTTTCTCAAGAGTTCCACCAGAATTTTCACTGGAATTCCCTCAGAAGTTCCTCGAGAAGATTTTCGGATATGCCTCCAGGAGTTCCTCTGAAATTCGTCCAAATGTTCCTGAAGATGAAATTCTCCAGGATCTGCTTGGAAATTCCCGAGGATCTCCTGGACAAATTTCCGGGGAACTTCTGCAATAAATCCCGAGGAACTACTAGTGGAATTTACGAAGAACTCCTGGAGGAATTCTCGAGAAACTCCTGAAGGAAATTCCTGGAGAAATTCTCGAGAAACTCCTAGATAAATTCCCGAGAATTCCTAGATGAATTCTCAACGAAATCCTGGAGGAATTATCGAAGAACTCCTGGAGCAATTCTCGAAGAATCCCGAGGAAATCCTGGAATAATTTCTGAGGATATTCGGGAGGCATTCCCGAGGAACTCCTGTAAGAATTTCCGAGAAACTCCTGGAAGTCGCGAGTAATTCCGATGAATTTTCGGGGAACTCTTGGAGGAACTTTCGAGGAACTCCTGGAGAAATTTCTGACAAACTCGTGAAGGAGTTCTTGGAGGCTTCCCCGATAAAATCCTTGTTAAATTCCCGAGGAATTACTGGAGATATTCCCGAGGAACTCCTGAAGAATTCTTGGAGGAATTTCTAAGGAACTCCTGGAGGAATTTCCGAGGGTTTCCTGGAGGAATTACCGAGGATCTCCTGGAGGAATTATTGAGGATCCCCTGGAGGAATCTAGTGGATTTAGTAAAAATTACGAAGAACTTTTGAAGGATTTTTTTTATTCTTCAACCACTTAACCTAACTTACAGCTCTTTTGTCCACTAGGGCAGTGCGTGAGCGATTCCAATTGGCGGCTGCGCTTATACTTTGTACAGCGCCTAAATGTATTTTATTCTAATTCTAATATATCAAGCTGCCGTTGTGCTGCTGTCCCATTTCTGCCCTGCCCAGGGGTAGAATGATGAGCACGAGGATGTTGATGTGTGGCTCTTGTTCCTTCTCCAGTCCAATTCGGGGTCTATTATGAGTTGCCGTTAGCCGATATCCAAGTCTCCGGGTCCGTTAGAGCATATATGCTCAGAAGAGGGTCAGGTGTCAGCTGCTCTCGGGGGGAAGAGTGACTGACGAAAAATGGCAAGTGCTGGGGCTGGGATCGAACCCATGACCATCCACTTATGAAGTGAACGTGTAGCCACTACGCTACGGGCCCCGTGAGGAATTCTCGAGGAATACCTGAAGGGATTCCCGTAGATCTCCTGGAGGAATTCCTGACGATCTACTGGAGGAATTCAAGAGAATCTTCCAGAAGAATTTCCGAGAATCTCTTGGAAGAATTCCAGAGGAACTGCTGAAGGAATTTCCGGGAATCCATTGGAAAAAATTCTGAAGATCTACTAGTGGAATTTACGAAGAACTCCTTGAGTAACTCTTGAGAAACTCTTAGAGGAAATCCTAAGGAACTCCTGCAAGAATTTTCGAGAAACTCCTGAAGGAATTCTTGTAAAACTTCTCCCGGTGAATTCCTGAGGAATTTCAAGTGAAATTCCCGATTCCTCGGGAGATGTTCTGGAGGAACCTCTGTTAGAATTTCTGGTAGAATTCCCGAGGATGTTCTAGAGGAATTTCCGAGGAACTCCTGTAAGAATTTCCGAGAAATTCCTGGAAGAATTCGCGAGTAATTCCGATTAATTCCCGGGGAGCTCTTGGAGGACTTCTCGAAGAACTCTTGGAGGAACTTTTGAGGAACTCCTGGAGAAATTCCTGTCAAACACCTTAAGGAGTTTTCGGAGGATTTCTTGATATACTCCTTGTTAAATTTCCGAGGAATTACTGGAGATATTCCCGAGGAACTCCTGAAGAACTTCCTGGTGAATTCTTTGAGGCATTTGTAAGGAACTTCTGAAGGAATTCCCGAGAAACTCCTGGAGGAATTCCCGAGGAACTCCTGGAGGATTTCCTATGGATCTTCTGGAGGAATTCCCGAGTTTCTCCTTGAGGAATTCCCGAGATTCTCTTGGAGGAACTTCAGGAGGTATTTTCGTGGAAGTCCTGGAAGAATTTCCGAAGAACTCTTGGATAAATTCCCGAGGAACTCTATGGAACTCTGAAAGAATATCCGTTGAACTTCCTGATTAAATTCCGTGTAACTCTTGAAGGAATTTCCGAGGAACTCCTGAAAAAAGAAATCTCGAAGAACTACTAGTGAAATTTACGAAGAACTTCTGGAGGAATTCTCGAGGAAAACCTGAAGGAATTCCCGTAGACTCCTGGAGGAATTCCTGACGATCTTCTGGAGGAATTCAAGTGAGTCTTCCAGAAGAATTTCCGAGAATCTCTTGGAAGAATTCCAGAGGAACTGCTGAAGGAATTTCCGGGAATCCATTGGAAAAAATTCTGAAAACCTACTAGTGGAATTTACGAAGAACTTCTTGAGGAGCTCTCAAGGAACTCCTAGAGGAATTTCTAAGGAACTGCAAGAAACTCTCGAAGGAATTCTTGTGAAACTTCTCCTGGTGGAATTCCTGAGGAATTTCAAGTGAAATTCCCGATTCCTCGGGAGATGTTCTGGAGAAACCTCTGTTCTGGTAGAATTCCCGAGGAACTTTTGGGAGGAATTCCCGAGGAACTCCTTCCCGAGGAAAACTTCCTGAAAAACTTTTAGGGGAATTGCCGATAATCACGCGAAGAAGTGCTTGGAGGATTTCCTGATTAATTTCTGAAGAAACTATCAAGGAACTACTGGAGGGTTTCCCGAAGAACTTTTGGAGGATTTTCTGAGGAACTTCTGGAGAAATTCTCGAGAAATTCTTGAACTCCTGGAAGAGTTCCCAATGAACTCTTGGAGGAATTCTCGAGTAACTTTTGGAGGAATTCTCGAGGATCTTTTGGAGAAATTCTCGAGGATCTCCTGGAGACGTTCCCGTGAAACTTGAGAAGGAATTTCCGGGGAACTTCTGGAGTAATTTCCGTGGAACTCCTAGAGGATTTTCCGAGAAACTCCTGAAAAAAAAACTAAATGAATTCCCGAGGAACTGCTGGTATTTTAGTAGGTATGTGATAAATATTGGAAAGCTCTCACCAACTTCAGTACAAAGCTCATCTTTCCGTTTTGCTCCTTATTCAGCCAATATGTTTTGAAAATCAAGATAAAGACCGACTTATTCGTCTGTTGTACAGCAATCATGTTTGTTGGATAGAACGCCCTCTATTATGGTATACCCAGGATGTCTACTCATGAGATAATATAAAATTCCCTCAGTTTTCCGGGTTTTTCGAGGTAGAATTTAAAAAGTTTATAATCAAATTCATATGGTTTTATTTATATCTTCAAAAAGTAGTAAATCATTTTAGGAGAAAACCGCATGACTTATTATCTGATAATTTTCAAACAAATCACTAAATTTTGTTCAAGTAATTTTACAGCTTATATGACAGTTTAATTCCTTATACAGTTTTGAAACCAGGACTTGGATGTCTGCTCACTGCGTTGGCGGCACAGTAATGTTGGAATTTCGATGGAAGTCCTACGGAGAACTAGAACTTACGATAGCGTATCAAAAATTTTAAGGAGTGATACCGGCTATTTTGACTATTCCGATAAATACTTCTCAAGATTTCTTTTCAAAGATTGGGAATTCGTCAAAGATTTGTTTAGAAATTTCACTGGCAATCTATCCAGAATCCGTTCTAAAATTACTTACTGTATTTCTCCTGAAATTCCATCCATGATTCTTCCTTGAATTCCTTCCGGGATTCTTTCTTGGATTACTACCACAATTCCTTCTTAAATTTTTTTCGTAGTTTCTTGATATTTTTGTTTTTTTTTTTCCTGAAGGTTTGTCGAAGTTTTTTCTCCAGGTCTCCAGAAAAATGCTTAAATTCTTTTATTTTCTTTTATTTTGAGATATCCTAGTTTACTCAGAATTTCTTCCGAATTTCCTCTCGTTTTTGCTTCCACAGATCATAGCGAAAATTCTCGCCAAATACATTTGGATTCCTTTCGATATTTCTCCGGGAATTTTCTACAATGAATCTCGTAGGTTATTAACTCCTAAAAAATCCTACAAGAACTCCGTGCACAACTATTAGAGGAATCCTAAAAGGATCATCCAGAATTCCGGGACAATTTCCAGGAAGAACTCTTGGAATAATCCATGTAAACAACTACGAGGGAAAACATGCAAAAAGCTCTGAAAGAACGACGGGAAGAACTCCATGAGGAATCCCAAAAGGCACTCCGGAAAATATCATGAAAGAAAGATAAGGATAAATTCAGAAAAAATAACTGAGAAACATCCCAGGACCATCACCGGAATGATTCTCCTGAGAGAAGTTCTGAGAGAAATCTCAGGTGAAACTTGGAAAGAAATCCCGCTAGATCCTTTATGAAGTATTCCGGATGTAACACCTGTGGAAATGCAGGGAGTAAAGTCGTGGGAAACTCCTTCAAAATCATAGGAAGATCCCTAGTAGAAATCCCGGGGGAATAAATCCTGTAGAAATCTGAGAGAAATCCCGGAAAGATCTCCCAGTGAAGTGTAGATAAATTATTGTAGAGGATAAACTCCCCGACAACGTATATTCTATGTAGGGAAAATCTTGTTAGGATCCCGGGATAAATCCTGGAAGAAATGTCACGAAAATTTCATCGGGCAAAACGCAGGAGGAACTCCGGTAAAAAATCATACGGGAGACTCTGAGAACAATACCAGGAAACCCTCTGGAAGAAATTCTGGAAAGAAAATCTGTAGGATCCCCATAAAAAACTCCACAAGAAATTGGACGGAATTCAGTAATTCTGGAAGATTTTCCAGGAACAATTCCGGCAAGGATTGTTTTAATTCTCGGAAAATGCCGGTATAAATACGAAAGAATCTCCTGGAGGAATTCTAGAAGGAAGCTCAAGAAAATAGGAGTAAAAAACGGAATAAATCTTGTAAGAAATCCAGAAGGCATTCAAAGAGATCCCGGGTAGACGAGAATATCTAAATCAGACCTCAAATCGAACAATTTTTCATGTCTGATCTCTGTGTGCTATTGATGTGTTTTTTAAAGATTTAATGAATATCGTACGAATAACTCAAAGTGATATCAGTTTTTTGTTCTTGTCAAAATATCTGAAAATTTCTACATAGGAACAAATTTAGTTCTTTTGAACGAAATGGAACACATACACACATAGAGTTGGATTAATGTTAGTGAAACGCCATGTGCCTCTTTTTGAGCTCTGGAAATATAGAACTTTATGCTCTTATTCGCAACAGTGAGCCACAGTTGAGAGGTAAGTATCGCCGCCTGTGGATCTTAAGGTCGAAGATTCGATACTGGCTGTTGGCATTTTTTTTTTATTATTTTCAAGGAAAAATGTCCACAAATCTTGTCTGATATTGTTTTGATTTTGTAATACCTTAACGAGCTATTATTGAGCGCTTTTCTGATGTTTCTCCTCTTGTCTCAATCAAACCAATGTCAGTTTTTGTTCTTCAGTAATTCATTTATTAATAACTTAATGTGTTATGCGTTAGATTTTCTCATCTCATCAGGATATTTATAAAGAAGTTCCAGACTGGAAAGAAGTCCTTTTAGAGGAATTTCTAGATGGATCCCAACTTCCAGATACATCGACGTCCACATGGAATTTACAGCATTTTATCAAACTCGACAGCTTACCGGAATATACACGGTGTTCAATAAGTTCGGATGCACAGTAAAATTAAATTTATTTCCCATCTGTAATTCAGATTTGCAAATTGAATGTATTAATTGAAAGCTCACATAATAGGGGGGGTGGGGGTAAGACGGACATGCTTAGGAAACACTCTATTTTGACAGTGTAAACAATGAGATTATTAAAGTTTTACTTCCATACTATTTACTTCAACTAAGGTACTTTACAGTCTGAAAGTCGATTTTGCAATAAAATTTGATTTTCCATGACTTTTGAGATAATTAAAAAGTGATCTCCAAATGTATGTTTTTCAACAGTGTGGGTAAGACGGACCGGTAGGGTGGGTAAGATGGACACGTTTGGAAAATTAGCTAATAAGCCATCAATTGTGTTAAATGATGTTCGTGGCCGTTTATATTCGGTAGATCAATCATAGTAGAATCTAAATTTGGCTTTGAATCTCTTAGCGAAACGTGTTTTTGCAAATTAAAGTCCATTTTGTAAATTGGAAACATCCATACACTGGTAAACGCCTAACAGTATGCAATGCTCTGGTAATTTTACGAAGTGCAAACTGTTCCAACAACAAAACTTCAAATATAATGATTTTTTAAACAAAAAATCAATATAAAATGCTTTACACGGCTTCCATAATCATTTTTGTACTCCATAGATTTTAATCTGTGAACAATGTGTGGGTTTTAATGTGTTTCTCATGGCACTATCAAAGTAGCCCCAACACGGTCCGTCTTACCCACCCTAAAGGCGGACCGTCTTACCCCCACGCAACGCAAAATATTAATTCCACCACCATTATCCATAAGCCATGAAATTTACCTGAATTTCGTTGTGTATAGGACGGAACAGTTTGAAACAACTGGGAAACTCAAAATAAAATGCGAAAACTTAGCAATTTAATGTGAAAAAGCTTATTTATTGCCGCTTCAAAATTAGATCCCATCACAAAAGCGTGTAGCCAGGTAAATAATTGTTTATTTTTTGCACTTTTGACATATGTATTCTCTCATGGAGTGGTTTAATAATCATCAACTGATAAGAAGATAGAGCTAATCGTAAAAGAAAAACAAATTTCAGCTCTTAAGTGACAGAACTAGTTAGTGGTCCGTCTTACCCACCCGGTCCGTCTTACCCCCACCTCCCCTACTGATCAAATACAGTATATGTTTTGAAACAAACTGTCCTTTATCCTTTTGTAATAATTGCAAATGTGTCTCAAGATCCTTTGGGCCGGCAGGCACGTCTGTCATTGGTATTTCGTCTAGTTTTTATTGAGTAATGGTGTTAAGTTAAATCAAATTAGGTTGTTGTCCTCAGCATTAGTGGTAGCAACTATGGCCATACGAAATAATCTGTAAGATTCAGATTGGGTTAAGTACGGACTCATTTTATTTTGATCTTTAAAGTTGCTAAATTTTTGTTTTGTCAAAAAACGAGGCTGCGTTATATCTCAGTTTAATCCATGATTATTTTTTCCAAAACTTGATTATATACCTGTTGTGGCAAATTTGTGCCTTTTTCATAGATTTAAGCATATTTTGACTAAACTTGCAAATTTATCACCATATCATCACTGAAATAAAGCCTGTATCCGCAATAATCGGGACACAAAGGTACGGCAGTAACTCTGTACTGAATAGAGATGGGAAAATGATTCAATTTTGAGAGTGAATCGCTACCAATTCACTCTCAAAAAAGAATCGACTCTTTTGACCGATTCAGTAACTCTTTTCCGTAATTTGATGAAAAATGTTATTTTTCGATGTTAGCCGACTCCTTTTCATATGTCCAGTTTTCATATTCGCAAGGTATGGACGTCGACTCGGCCGTCGACGCAATAAATACAGGATACACAGATTTTCGTTCTTTCCACTAAAGAGTCGAATCACTAGCGCGAGTCGGACATACAATGAATGAAAAATGATCGATTGGCAAAGATTACGATGTTCTGTGTCTAAACATCAGTTAAGTATGCAGTTCATCCAGCTATTTTCGACACTCGTACTCGTAATAAACTTCAGCGAATCGTAACTCTTTTGAAAAGAATCGTGATTCACTCGCTCAGTTTCACGAATCGGTTCTTTGAGTCGACTCGCGAGTGAGTTACCCATGTCTAGTACTGAATCAATAAAAATTGACCAAAAATTAACTGAGAACTCTTTGGTGTATGTTTATTATTTGTGCAAAATTTCATAAAAATCGATGCATTACTTTTAACTGTGGATGAGAAACAAACAGACGACGTTTTTAAGATTTTGTACAATCATCACCAATTTTCATTCGCATACTAGATGGTTCTTTTCCGCTACAATTCAAAGTTCTGTGAGGATAATTATGAAACTTTGTAAGCAGTTATGATACTTATAGAGACACTTCCTTGCCAAATTTCATCAACTTTTATCAATTGGATTGAAAGTTACTGGTGTTGATAGGGGATAGTGTTAGTGAAAATGTTTCATGTTTTTATTGTGCGATGTTTGCCCATTCATAACTTTTGAATATCTCTGTCAATTTTCATGAAATTTTCACAGAAGGTAGTTGATTATGTGTATATTATGCCTGCAAAATTTGATGATTATTGGTGTAGTACTTTCAACAATACAATCGAAACAATAAGGGGTGCTCACTAATTGTTGTCTGAAGGGCTAAAATCACGGTCAGCCCCAATATATGTTTCGACTATAAAATTGTTGATAGTGCATCGATTTTTTTGAAATTTTGCCTATGTAAGTAAAGTAGATTGAGAGGTTTGTGTTCAAAATTTCAGTCATTATCTTCATCAAATTCAAAAGTTACAGCGCTGACAAGCTAAACCAGGGGCTGTACAAAATTCAATTGCTCGCGTTCTACTGTTTCATTGCTACAACAAAAGGTACTTGACCGATCCACATGAAATTTTGGAGGTGAAATGAACACATATTAAGATATTATCAGGCAAAATTTGAGCAATTTAATTGTATCTATTGCAGAGTTACAGCCATATTTTTGTGTCCCGATTATTGCGGATACAGGCTTTAGCAGTGTAAAGCTTTTGTCTATTAATTTAGTTATTCTAATTTAGTATAGGGTAAAAAATATAATTTGGACATGTATATAATTTGGACATGCACGGCGATGTATGCCTTGTTCCGGAGAGCTAATAAAAGTAGATACTTCTCAATATCGATTGTTGGATCAAATAGACCCTATTCTGATGACTTACGTTGAAAATACGCTTAACAATTAAGAATTTACTTCAAAATTATCGAAAATGTAAATTATTTCACTAAAACCCCTCAAATGCACAGGTATGCAAGACGACATACACTTCGCAGTCACATACAATATTCGCCTCAAAATCGTTGAATTAATAATTGTAAGAAATTTAAAAGCCTTATTGCATTGAAACATGTTCAATAAAGAAGCATTATGCAGCCAATCTCTTAACATTCATCTAGAACGCTTAAAATAGGTGGTGTCCAAAATACATTACAAGTTTTCTACTGTAAATATATTTTGGTCATCTGACGAACTACATGGGGATGCACTGCGATTGCATACTTGGAGGCGTATTCTGTGGGTCTGGCGATATTTCCTCGATTTTAACAAAAACTGTAATAGTTATCAAAATAGATGCCTGTTAAGCGGAGAAATTAGATTAATTTTAAGAAAATATTTGTTAATTTATGCTACTTCCATGATTTAGCACTATTCATGGCTTAACATTGAGATAATTGCCCTGTCCAAATTATATATGTCTGAAGGTGTCCAAAACATATATTCGGTGTCCAAAATGCAATTCTTACAGGCGATCGGAAATTGCGATTTTCTCAGTATAAAATGCTTTCGTTAAGGTTTTTGTCACCAGGAACGCAAAGCACAATCATATTATAAGCGTATTGGTAATTTTGCAAAATAATCTATTGCTTTCTGAGAAAGCTAGGGGACGATTTTTTCAACGTTGTCCTCAGCCTGTCCAAAATACATGAATTACCCTAGTGAGATGTAATCTCAAACGTCAACGTTTTAGACTTCTGTATCTTGAGCAAAGTCTAAAAAATTATTCCAGCGTGCCGGAGCTAACAAACTTTAGATACATCTAAAGCTTATAAAAAAAAGTAGAAAAAGACTTTATTCAAAACCATATGCTATATTTGATCAGTGTTATATGACCTTTCAATAAATACATTTACTTTGAAAATCTGAATTACAGATGTGAAATTAATTCAAGTTATATGGTGTATCCGAACTTATTGAACACCGTGTATCTTCTAGATCTATTTTGATTTGTTTATATAGCAGGGTTATGCAGATTCCTTCGTGATTTGATTTGCTTTTCGAATTATTCGGAGCAATTTTGAACTTCTTCGCGAAACCACAAGCTTACCTTCAGATTTACTCGTTCTCAGTTTGAAATAAACAAGTTTATTTGTTGTTTCAACTAATGCACAATTCAACAAAACTACCAAATTAGTTGTTAAAATCAAATAATTAGTTGTTTCAACTAAAATATTGATTTGTATTTACTAAAATCAGGGTTGTTCTCATTAAGCCGAACATATCAAAATAATAGATTCAACCGACGGCTGGATGTTTCAAACTACAATTTGTTAAAACCAAACAATGTCGGTTAGTAAAAACCAGTGGGGTGACACAGCTGTCAAACTCGGTACATTGCCGCCTCACCCATAATCGTTTTTAGTACGGCGCGTTTTGGTACTTTCTGGACAGTATACCCTAACTTGCTCCTGATTTTCGGGTGTGTGGCTCGTGTGTTGCTAGTGCTTATTTCGGAAATTACACATTTCAAGCGAAATTGTTGTTTTTGATGATTGTTTCTCTTTCTTTATCACTTTGCACGATATTATATGTAACGTCGAAGCAGTGTCGATGTTTCAAGCGCATTTTTGCCGTATATAAAGCAATCAAAACAAAAACATTGGACGACATGTTGAATCGAATGTTGGGTTCCTGATTCTGGCCCTTCGTCGTCCCCCTGGTAAAAACAACTACAAAAGCGATTGTTTGTGCAGCTGTCAAAATAAAAAAAATGCTATAATGGTAAATCCAAACGAATGCTTGTTGAATTTAACCGCAAAATTAGTGCTCGATCAAACTGAGACATTAGGTTATTTCAACTGCGACCGCCGGTAGTAAATTTAAACTAAACTTTCATTTTTACCCATATCAATATGAAATTCCGGATGAATCAAACCAAAATTTGGTCGTTTTTACCAGTATTGTTCAACTGCATTTTGTTGATGTCTAACTTAACGTGTTAACCAGGTAAGCCACAATGGAGAGACCAGTGAAAGGGCCAGTATATTGATTAAGCCAAGCAAAGCTGAGTTCCACTTGCGTGCGCAGCCTTTTCTTTTTTCTCACTCGTTCATTTTGTTGAATGCAAGAAAGAGCGAGATAAAAGAGGGGGCAAAGTGCCCCCTCTATTATCTGTTTCTTTCTCGTGTTTGTTTACGAGAGTGAGTGAGAAAAAAGAAAAAGCTGCGCACGCTAGAGCTGAGTTCTATAAACACTTGATATTTTGTAACTTGAAGTCTTATTATAATTCTAGCGGGTCGTGATCTACAAACGCCTCTGTCGCTTATCCTTTCCATAATTAGAATTGAGCTCTGCTGGCAGCTTTTGTCCTCCGTTAATGGAGTTTACCCTTTTTGTCCTAGCTGAGGAACGAGTTTGTTGTATTAATTTGATTCCAAATGACAGAATGAATCACTCATTGCCCCCTGCCAGAGAAATATTTACCGCCCGCCCTCAACGTGAAACATCTTTGTTTGTCAAACCATTTATCTGGATCCAATCTGTCGAGGAGACGCGCTGACTCAAACCGAAGAAAAATCTTTGCACATCATGGGTGATTCACGGATCTTCCGCAAATTTTTCGTGGAGCGGCGAAAGAGAAACTTTGGGGCTATGCACGAGTTGCAGATCGCTATCAGCGCGGTTTCCGAATCTTCTCGTTTTCTCGGAAAAGTGGATCAATCTGCGTGCGAACTGTTAGTTTGACGATCGCCTGTCTACGTGCCAGCGTGAACGGAGGTCTCTGGTGTTGGCGGGTGGGGGTGAGACCGTTCTTTCTGGTTTTCTCTCGAACGTTCATCGATGTGCTTTTTTTGTTCAATGAGAAGTGTTTTGATTCTCGTTTATTTGGAAAATGCTCAGTGACGTACATATCCACATAAATGGCAACAGGTCATCGGCGCGGTAGGGAAGGGTCGTTATTGCAACGGAATCCCACGGTTGCAGCATATGAGGGATTACCAATTACAGCGGAAGCTTTCGGTGATGAAATCGCTTCACTGCTTGCTTGCTTCTCCTCTCTTTGGCCTGGCCGCCGCAACCAACTGACGCATTTTCTTCTGTTGGTGTCTGGGCTGGTTTTTGTTGCTGTTGCTTTGCTCTTTTTTATTATGTTTCCAGTTCAAAACCGAATTAGCGACATTTTTTCTTTGACTTCCGCTGCTTTTGCCTTGCGTTAAACACAATGTCGGAAGTGGGGCGCTGTATAGAGCACCAGGTGTACAATACAGCGCCCCACTTCCGACATTGTGTTTAACGCAAGGCAAAAGCAGCGGAAGTCAAAGAAAAAATGTCGCTAATTCGGTTTTGAACTGGAAACATAATACACACTTTGGAAGGAACGACGTGCGGTGTGTTATTATCTAAGAGTGTGTTTGTGTGTGGGGGGTTTCAACGTATACAACACACAACAGCGTGCCAGACGGTCATGGTTGCCAGTGAGTTGGAATCTATGGAAATATTGAATAGTATAAAGATAAAGACTCAAAACAATGGTTTGGCTAGGGAAATATCAACGATTTAAAACCTAAACTCGTCAGTAAAATGCTCAATGTCTTGGCTTCTCGAAGATAAGCATAGATCACAACATTGAGATATGGCTTAATTCATGCAGAGTATAGCAGAACTTTTTGAGAAATAGAAAAATTCGTTGCGTAATCGCTTGGTTTGATTCCTGGAGAAATTTCTGAAGGAATCCTCGGTGAAGTCCCGGGAGGAATCCCTGGAAGAAATCCTTGAGGAATTCCTGGATGAATCCCTGGACGAATTCCTGGAACAATGCCTGGAGAAATTCCTGAAGGAATTTCTGGAGGAATCCTTGGAGAAATTCCTGGACGAATTCGTGAAGGAATTCCTAAAGGAATTCCTGGAGGAATCTCTGGAAGAATCCCTGAAGGAATTCCTAGAGGAATTCCTGGAAGAATGCCTGAAGGAATTCTTGGAAGAATCCCTGGAACAATCTCTGGAAGAATTCTTGGAGGAATTCCTGGAAGAATCCCTGGAAAAATCTCTGGAAGAATTCCTGGAGAAAATCCTGTAATAATCCCTGGAGAAATTCCTGAAACAATCTCTGGAGGAATTCCTGGAAGAAATCGTGGAGGAATTCCTGGAGGCACTTAAAAAAAACCTGGAGGAATTCTGGGAGGAATCTCTGGAAGAATTTCTGGAGGGGTCCCTTAAGGAATTCCTGGAAATTGGAAGAATTCTTGGATGAAACCCTGGAGGAACTGCTGGAAAAAATCCTGGAGGAATTCCTGAAAGAAAAATCCTGGTGGAATCTATGAAGGAATCTCTGGAAGAATCCTTGGAGGAATTCCTAGAGGAATCCCTGGAGGAATATGTGGAAAAGTTCTTGGAGGAATCTCTTGAAGAATTTCTGAAGGAATTCCTGAAAAAATCCTGGAGGAATTCCTGGAGAAAATCCTGGAGGAATCCCTGGAGAAACTCCTGGAGGGATTCCTGAAAAAAAAAATCCTGGAGGAATCTCTGGAAGAATCCCTAGAAAGAATTCCTGGAGGAATCCTTGGAACAATCATTGGAAAAATTCCTGGAGGAATCTCTGGAAGAATCGCTAGAAAGAATTCCTGGAGGAATCCTTGGAACAATCTTTGGAATAATTCCTGGAAGAATCTCTGGAAGAATTCCTGGAGGAATCTCTGGAAGAATTCCTGGAGGAATTCCTGAAGAAACTCCTGGAGGAATATCTTGAGAAACTCCTGGAGGAAGTCCAGGAGGTATTCGTGAAGGAATTCCTGAAAAAAAAAACCCGGAGGAATCTCTTGAGAAATTCCTGGAGGAATCCTTGGAGGAATTCCTGGAGGAATTCCTGGAAGAATCCCTGAAACAAGCTCTGGAAGAATTCCTGGAGGAATCTCTGGATGAATTCCTGGAGGAAATCCTGGAGAATATCCTGGACGAATTCCAGGAGCAATTCGTGAAGGAATTCCAAGAGGAATTCCTGGAGGAATTCCTAAACAAAATGTTGTAGGAATTCCTGAAAAAAAAAAATCCTGGTGGAATCTCTGGAAGGATTCCTGGAGGAATCCCTGGAGAAATTCCTTTCCTGGAGGAATCCTTGAAAAAAAAATCTGGAGGAATTCTTGAAAAAAAAAACTTTAGGAATCTCTGGAAGAATTCCTGGAAAAATCTCTGGAAATATTCTTGGAGGAATCCCTGGAGAAATTCCTTTAGAAAATCCTGAAAGAATCTCTGGATAAATTCTTGGAAGAATCCCTGGTGGAACTCCTGAAAAAATAAATCCTGGAGAAATTCCTGAAAAAAAAAATCCTGGAGGAATTCCTGAAAAATCCTGGAGGAATCTATGGAAGAATCCCTGGGGGATTCTTTGGAAAAATTCTTGGAGGAATTCCTGAAGAAATTCTTAGAGGAATTCGTGAAGAAATTCCTGGAGGAATCTCCAGGGAATTCTCGGAGCCCTGGGGAATTCTTGGAGCATACGCCGGGGGAATCCCTGTGTCCAAAGAAATTTTTGTTGGAACTACGGGATAAATTCTCGAAAAACCTTTGAAAAAAAACAAACCTTAAATCACAGAGAAACAAACGTAACACTTAAAACAAATTTCATTGAAAAACATCGTTACGAAATCACAACCGCCCAATGCTAATCATCCTGAAATTGGCCGGACCACCACTGAGTGACGGTAGTGCAAACGTCAAACAGGAGCAAAAACGATACCAGCGCCGCGAGTGGTCAATTGACCAACTGTCGAATACACAGCGTAACAAAAATTAACTTTTGGTCTGTCTTAAGAGCAAACTTATGTGTCTCTGGCAGATTTTGGGCCGCTGAATCCGAATCCGGGCTCAGATTTGCTTCAACACGTCACAATTTTGAGCTATACCTCAATTTATATGGCAAACTATGCGATTTTGAGCTTTTTTGACTGCAAGCCATTAAGCATGGGCATATTTTTTTAAGCAATCAAAAGGTTAATTGGTCAATTGACATCTAAATTAACGATTCATGCAAAATATTTCGTTTTATCAAATCGAATTTGATAGTTTTAAGCGATTTATGTTAGGAACGATATTTCCCATACAAGTCACCCTTCAAAAGTTGCATGCAAGTTTTCATACTAACATCAAATATTGTCTATCCGGTTGAAATCAAGACAGACATTCAATAAAAAATTGCTATTTTCTTGGGCCACAAGTGTCGGAACTGTTTCGCATCTAGTGCGCTGTGTTGCTGATAACAACGGGAAGGATGCGCACTACTTTTGACATTATTCAAAAACGTCGCGGGTTGGGTCGCGTCGCGACTTGATTGTGCGACGTCCGGTTTGGTGGCGGCCCGACAATACTAACCGTATGTCGTAGTTTTCTATGATACAGTCAGAATGGTAGACTGGGTATTGATACCGTATGTAACAAATATATTTGTTGTGATATATTGTCACATAGGGTGTTTTTAATTGCAATTCTTATAAACTATTGGAATGCAATTTGACAATATGTAGAAGCTTTACATATAGAATCTATATCATTGTGTGCAGAATCATCAAAATATAGATTTGTTTACATCTGCGACATACGGTGTTTTGTAAAGTTAGGCTTGAAGTGTCTTGTCGCTTTGAAATAACATCACAGGCACACATTTGCGATCAATGTTTTAATGCAATACCCCTGTATCCCTGAAAATTATTCCAACTAGCCTTATCAATAGAAGAAAGTAAAAGAGTTTTTGACCCCATCCCCGGCACTACAAGTAAACAAAATTGTGCATTACCTAAATTCGACAACGAAACGACCGTTTTTGTACACTTCCTCCATTTGAATCAGATACAGGAGATGGACAAAATGATCGGGGTGGGCAAAATTTTCACTTTTCAAAAAATGATCAAATAGCTGTAACGTTTTGAAAAGTGCATCGAAACATCTAAAATTTTTTCTGTAAGTTGATCAACTAGTTGTGTATCAATGGTCCAATTTTGAGAAAGATCAAGCTATTCTACATGAAGTTAGAAAGATTCTTGAAAAAGTCAAAATTATCCGATAGCCAACTTTGAACTTTTATATTTCCGGATCCAATGAACCGAATGCAAGGAATACTTGAGCGTTTATGACTTATATAATAGGCTTTAAAAAAATAACTACACTTGGAATTATTTACAAGAAAAAAAGTTACAACGATTTCATTTATTTCATGATTTTTTCAGGGGGAGCGACACTAGTTTTGTCAAGCCAAAAAACCTAAAAAAAGCTGAAAAAAGCCCAAAAAAGTCGCTAAAACCCGCAAAAGTTTTGCGGGTTTTACTGGGTTTTTTCGACTTTTTTCGGCATTTTTTTTGGATTTCCTCGGCTTGGCAAAACTAGTGTCGCTCCCCCTGGATTTTTCAGTGAACTGGTCTAATTTTAATTTTTTTTTCCATTTCTTTTCAAATTTATTGCTGGTTATTTAGTTACTTCCTTTCAAAACATATTCACATAAAAGTCAATTCGAGAGAATTCCAATGTATATATATATATATATATATATATATATATATATATATATATATATATATATATATATATATATATATATATATATATATATATAAATACGTGGGATCGCGCATAACTTGCGAACGGATGGTCCGATTTGGGTCGTCTAAGTTTTGTTCTGTTAGTTTTCATCCAAGGAAGGGTTATGAGGCAAAAAACACGCGAATATTGAAAGTTTTTGAAAATCGGGTTTTTCATGCATTTTGTGGACCGGGACTTGACTTGGAATGTCAAAAACACAGTAGGCAAGACGAAGTTTTCCGGGTTCAGCTAGTAAACTATAATTATCATCTCGAATTTTGATGCAATGTTGAAATTTTCGATAATTTGGTGTTCTATCAGAAAAATAATCTAAACGGTATAATTTTCTTCCGTGTGAACATTCTTAGGTTATGTCAATAGTTTTTCTAAGCTTATCATATAAGTCATAAACGCTCAAAATTTAATTGCATTTGATTCATTGGATCCGGAGATATAACAGTTTATAGTTGGCCATCGGATAATTTTGAATTTTTCTAGAATCTTTCTAACATAATGTAGAATAGCTTGATCTTTCCCAAAATTGGACCATTAATACACAACTAGTTGATCAACTTACAGTAAAAATTTTAGATTTTTCGATGCACTTTTCAAAACGTTACAGCTACATATTTGACCATTTTTGAAAAGTGAAAATTTTGCCTAACCCGATCATTTTGTCCATCTCCTGTATCTGATTCAAATGGAGGAAGTGTACAAAAACGGTCGTTTCGTTGTCGAATTTAGGTAATGCACAATTTTGTTTACTTGTAGTGCCGGGGATGGGGTCAAAAACTCTTTTACTTTCTTCTATTGACAAGGCTAGTTGGACATTCCTTACCGATCGCTTGTAGTAGCCGGTTGTGTTTACCGCGTCTCCATCGCAGACAATCGTTTCCGTAGCCGGTGGAGTTTTTTTCTCCACAGAAGTGGTTTTTTATATCCCGCGTTTTCCCCCACCGAGGACGAAAGTGTTTGTCTTAGGCGAATCGCGATCGTCGTGAAGGAAGTCGACACATTTTTGTGTACGATTCCACCATCAATTATTAACCCACGCCACCGTTCGTGGGCCCGACAACATCGAAAGCGGCAGTGAGTACGGAGGGTGCGACGAACAACAGCAACAGACTCCACTCTGTGTGTGCCCCCGAGTCGTCATCATCGAAAAGCTACCTACAGCCTGTGGATAAGTATTTTCGACATACGCTCTCGTTCTATTGTTACCGAACCGCCGCAGTCTATCACGTGATCAAGTGATAGCTGTCTGTCTGCTGGTCCATAGCAGTGGTTCTCAACTCACGACCTGTGGGTCAAAGTGAGAAGTTGTAAATAGTTTGTTTTTTTTTTTGCTTATTTTTTTTTTCTTGTTTATTATTTTTATTATTTTATTGACGCCCCATACAGTGTGCGTCAAAATAAAAGTTATTTTGAAAGTTGATTTGAGAAGTTGTAAATAGTTTTTTTTTTCTCGTCTTCCCTTTGCTTATTATTATTATCATTTAGTTGACGTGTCATATAGTGTGCGTCAATATAAAAGTTAATTTGCAATAGACAATTGTCTTTTGCTTGTGGTAGATTTTACTACTACATGGACGATCCGAATGGAGGCGGATCGCCTCCTAAAGATATTATTGCTCGGACGCGATTTTACCAGCCATCTTCGCCTGGGCCTTGGGTTGTCTATTTCCGGCGCAAATGCAAACCTTTGAATGTGCTCTCAATCTCTCGAGAGCTGACGCGTAAGTATCCCGGGACTGTTATTCACCAAGTGAAACAGTCCAAGCTGCGTGTAACCGCACCTAGTTACAAAGCAGCAAATGAAATTGTCCAGCACGAGTTGTTCTCATGTGAATATGCCCTATACATAAATGCACGAGAAGTGGAGGTGGAGGGGAAGATCCTCGACGAAACGCTGACCTGCGACGCCATCAAGACCGGTGTAGGCCGGTTCAATAATAGGTCGATCGCTGATGTGAGTATTCTTGATTGCAAACCTCTTCAAAAGGCATCCATGGAAGGTGACAAGAAAGTTTACTCACCGTCAGGGGCTTTTCGAGTGACATTCCCAGGCTCCGTCCTCCCAGAATTTGTGGTAATTGATAATGCTTTTTACACAGTACGTCTTTTTAGGCCGAAGGTTTTTAATTGTACCAAATGCAAGCAGTTTGGTCACAGTGCTAGCTTTTGCGACAACAAGCCCCGTTGTGGCAAATGCAACCAAGCTCATCTCGACGAGTCTTGCTCACAGGAAGCTGAAAAATGTAGCTACTGTGGTAGAGAACTTCACGACTTGCAAAAATGCCCGGCCTATAAAAAGCGTATTCAAAATGAGAGTCGCTCCATAATCAAGCGCTCCAAGAAGACATACGCGGAAATGGTGAAATCATCGAATCCGCCCGCTATAATGTCTGAGTCAGCTGTCCCAGTTGAAAATCCCTATCAGGAGTTGTCTTCCGATGATCAGGACGATGGCGAAACTGATGAGGGTGGATCTTTTTCGGAGGTACACGCATCCGGAAAAAGGAAGTCACCATCTTCTCCGGGATTGCGCCGAAAGGTTTTCTTAAAGTCTTCCCTCAAAAGTTTGACAACTACCAAAGGAGGCGGAGGGAATTTAAAAACTCCGAAGAAGCAGGTCTCTGAAGGCGCAGTTCCTTGCTGTAGCAAGGACCTTGAACCTCCGCCTCCAACTGTTAAGTATACTTCAAAAAGAAATTCTCGACAAGGTGGCAAGAAAAAAGCCACAAAAGCTCCTCGCATTTCAGCAAAACCTATCAAGCCCAAACGAGGACTGTTCACTTTTAGGGCCCTCGTGGATCGCTTATATGATGCCCTCGGACTTTCCGACTCCTTCAGAGGCATACTAGACATTTTTCTCCAAGCAGTAGAAGAGTATCTTCGGAATTTGACACAATCATGGCCCCTCCTTGCTTCGATCATATCTTTTGATGGATAATTCATCAACCGAGGTTCAAGATATGATCACTGTACTACAGTGGAACTGTCATAGTTTAAAACCTAAATTAGACCTGTTTAAATTTTTGATTCACAACTCTGATTGTGATATATTTGCACTTTGTGAAACATGGCTTTCTTCTGAAGACGAACTCAACTTCCACGATTTCAACATTATTCGCCAGGACCGAGATGATCATTACGGAGGAGTACTTTTGGGGATCAAAAAAAGTTACTCATTTTATAAAATTCCAATCTCAACTCATCCTGGCGTAGAAATCGTCGCTTGCCAAATAAACGTAAAGGGTAAAGATCTTTGCGTAGCTTCCGTTTACATTCCTCCAAGAATTTCTATTAACCGCCGTCATCTTTGGAATGCGGTTTCTACACTATCACATCCAGTTTTAATTCTGGGTGATATGAACGCACATGGTACAGGGTGGGGCGAACCATATGACGATAATAGAGCGGCCATTTTCTATGATTTGTGCGACGATTTCAATTTGAACATTTTAAATACAGGTGAAGTGACACGTATTGCATCTGACGGCAAAGAAAGTCGTCTCGACCTATCACTGGGATCAAGTTTACTATCATTCGATTGCTTGTGGAAGGTAATCGAGGATCCTCATGGTAGTGATCACTTGCCCATTATAACCACCATAAAGCATAATAGTGAAAGGTCAGACCAACCAATTCAGGTTCCTTTTGACCTCACAAGGAATATCGATTGGCAAAAATTTGCAGAAGCGGTATCTTTTGGCATCGAATCATTTAACCCCCTCCCACCTTTGGATGAGTATCGATTCCTGTCTGAACTGATATACAAGAGCGCATTAGAATCACAAAAACGACGAGTTCCAAGTGCAACCTTCAAAAGAAGACCAGCCACAATAGGCTGGGATGATGATTGCACCCAGTTGTATCTTAAAAAATCTGATGCTTTCAAAGCTTTTCGTAGGCATGGTACTTCAGATCTTTATCAAGAGTATGCTAAGCTCGAAAAACAGCTGAAGAACCTGCTGAAAGCGAAAAAGCGTAGTTATTGGCGACACTTCATTGAGGGCCTCTCTAGAGAAACTTCAATGACAAC
The DNA here is from genome assembly GCF_035046485.1 of Aedes albopictus. Classification (NCBI taxonomy): domain Eukaryota; kingdom Metazoa; phylum Arthropoda; class Insecta; order Diptera; family Culicidae; genus Aedes; species Aedes albopictus. The sequence goes on from NC_085137.1 coordinate 409,095,675, forward strand.
GCTTTGGAGAGTGGCTCGCAACATGCGAAACCACTGTTCTTCTAATGAGAGTGACGAATACTCCAACCGTTGGATATTCAGCTTCGCGAAAAAGGTCTGCCCAGACTCAGTCCCAGCACAACCGATTTCTTGGGAAACATCCTCAACAAACGGTTCTCTGGACAGACCCTTCACTATGCTGGAATTTTCTATGGCTCTTCTTTCATCAAATAACTCCGCTCCGGGACGCGATATGATCAAGTTCAATCTTCTTAAGAATCTCCCAGATATCGCGAAAAGACGATTACTAGATCTGTTCAACTCATTCATGGAGAACAACATCGTTCCGCCAGAATGGAGACAGGTCAAAGTAATAGCTATTCAAAAGCCTGGTAAACCAGCGTCTGATCATAATTCATACCGCCCAATTGCTATGTTATCATGTTTAAGGAAATTGTTAGAAAAAATGATCTTATCGCGACTCGACCATTGGGTCGAATCGAATAACTTGCTTTCAAATACACAGTTCGGGTTTCGCAAGGGCAAAGGAACAAACGATTGTCTAGCGTTGCTTTCAACAGATATTCAACTGGCCTATGCGGAAAAGGAGCAACTGGCTTCAGTTTTCTTGGATATTAAGGGCGCCTTTGATTCGGTTTCCATAGAAATATTGTCAGAAAAACTGCACAATAGTGGACTTCCAGGAATTTTAAATAATTTCTTGTATAATTTGTTGTCAGAAAAACATATGAGCTTCAATCTCGGGCAACTGACAACTTCCAGAATTAGCTACATGGGTCTACCCCAAGGCTCATGTTTAAGTCCCTTGCTTTATAATTTTTACGTGAAAGACATTGATAGTTGCTTGGAAGGACAATGCACGCTAAGACAACTTGCAGATGATGCTGTGGTTTCTCTAAAAGGCCCACATGCTGAAATGTTGCAAAGACCATTGCAAAATTCTCTAAATAATCTGTCAATCTGGGCAAGAGATTTGGGGATCGAGTTTGCTCCGCAAAAAACTCAATTGGTTGTATTTTCTAGAAAGCGGAACCCAGCCCAACTGAAACTCAATCTTTTGGGAATTGAAATCGACCAATCTTTGACTTCGAAGTACCTTGGGGTCTGGTTTGATTCAAAAGGCACTTGGGGTACCCAAATCAAGTATTTGGTGCAAAAATGTCAACAAAGGATCAATTTTCTACGCACAATTACCGGAACATGGTGGGGTGCTCACCCGGAAGACCTCATAAAACTTTACAAAACGACTATTCTCTCTGTTATTGAGTATGGCTCTTTCTGCTTCCACTCAGCAGCAAACTGCCACCTAATAAAGCTGGAACGAATTCAATATCGTTGTTTGCGTATTGCCCTTGGCTGCATGCACTCAACGCATAATGCGAGCCTAGAGGTCCTGGCAGGGGTGAAACCTCTCCAGAACCGCTTCTGGGAACTCTCGCTAAGGTTACTTATCAAGTGTGGAGTGAGCAACACACGCGTTATTGAAAACTTCGAAGAAATGCTCAGTTTGAACACTCAGTCAAAATTCATGAGAATCTATCTGTTCTACATGTCGTCTGACATAAGCCTACCAAGTTATAACCCTCCTCGTGTACACTTCACCAATGACAGTTCCTCTGTTAAATACGATCTGTCCATGAAACAAGCTATTCAGGGAATACCAGATCAACTTCGGTGTATATCCATTCCTCGCATTTTTAACGAAAAGTACCAAAATGTCAATTCCTGTAAGAGATTCTTTACTGATGGGTCTCGAATAAATGGATCCACTGGCTTCGGTGTCTTCAATGAAAACTCCACCGCCTTCCGGAAACTTCAAGAACCTTGTTCTGTTTATGTTGCTGAGCTGGCAGCAATTGACTTCGCTTTGGGGATGATTTCCAACATGCCCGCAGACCATTTCTTCATCTTCTCGGATAGCCTTAGTTCTATTGAGGCACTCCGGTCGATGAAACCTGTAAAGCATGCATCTTACTTTCTTACAAAAATAAGAGAGCAGATGTATGCACTGGTCGAAAGATCATACAAGATTACCTTTGTATGGGTCCCCTCACATTGCTCAATTTATGGCAATGAGAAGGCGGATTCTCTCGCAAAGGTGGGCGCTCAGGAAGGCGAGATATATGATAGAAGAATTTCACATGATGAATTTTTCTATTTGGTTCGTCAAAGTTCTCTTCAAAGTTGGCAACATGATTGGCGAGATGGCCAACTGGGACGGTGGTTACATTCTATTATTCCTAATGTTTCTTTGCGAGCGTGGCATTACGGTTTGGATGTAGGTCGAGACTTCATACGCGTGATGTCAAGACTCATGTCCAACCATTACTCGCTAGGCGTACATTTGCATAGAATAAATCTTGCGCTCGACAATCTTTGTACTAAGTGCGGTTCCGGTTATGATGACATCGACCACGTAGTTTGGCAATGCCCGGATAATGACGCCTCCAGAGCGCTACTATTGGATACCCTTGAGGCCCGAGGTAGACAACCCTTTGTTCCAGTAAGAGATGTTTTGGGAACCCGTGATCTTATCTATATGCGGTCCATTTATGATTTCCTTCGCATGTGTTGTATAAAGGTTTAATCTCCCTGTGTTTTTTTTCGCTTCAGTTTTTTTTCTCTGTGTTTTGTCCTTTTGTGTTATGTTCCTGGCCATCCGGCAGATGAGAATCCGTGACAAGCCCATGCCAACACCAGAGGCGACGCCAAAAGCCATTATACCTCCCGGATGTGCTACTGCAAACCCTGAAACCTTATCCTGACCATGCCTTTCCTTAAAAATTATGTGACCCGCTAACCTCGAGCAGCCACGAGTACCCTGGCCTCCTCCCAGTACTAACCTTGACATAAGAAAGCAATAACGTTGTATGTAATAGAATACAAAAAAATGAATCTCGGCTCCGTAAAGCGTTGCACGCGATTGAGCCATAAATAAACGAACTAGTTAAAAAAAAAAAGGCTAGTTGGAATTATTTTTACATATTGTCTATTCTACATATTGTCAAATAGCATTCCAATAGTTTTTACGAATTAAAATTAAAAACACCCTATGTGACAATGACAATGTATCACAACAAATATATTTGTTACATACGGTATAAATACCCACACTGAAATAAATTTTGTTGTGGAAACTACCGATTCCATACTAAAATTACTAACCGTACCTATGATTATCAACCGACAACAATTTCCAGTTAATTCCACTAAAACACTGTCAACTTAACTAGCAGTGCAGTTACCATAACCAAAAATAATCTTAATTTAACAAATATGCATTGTATTTTTAACCATACTGTGTTGTAAAATGCGTGTCCTGGAAAAATAACAATGTTTTGTTGTTGAGACGACTATGCTTTTAGTTGAATTTACTACTGTTGTGGTGGCGATTCAATCGTAGCACAGATTTTCACAGCAGATCAAAACACACAGTGTATATGGGGATCAGCTTAAACTATAAATAGGTTTATTCATTAATAATTCAAATTATTTCATAATATAATAAGTTCTCACAATTCACAGTGCTTCTTTCCACTCACTATTTACGGTTAAAATCTTCTAGATTACTTCAATTTAATTAAAATATTACTAAATTTCAGCGAGCAATTCAATTGCTCGACCGCTTATTCCAGCCACCTATTGTTATTTAGTTCTGTCACTTCGCTTAGGGTAACCATCCGTAGTTACCGCGCCAACAACTACAATGCATTGTAATTTCAAGCATATTTCAGATTTTGTTGTCGGTTGAGAATCATAGGTACGATTAGTAATTTTACTATGGAATCGGTAGTTTCCACAACAAAATTTTTTCAGTGCAGTCTACCATTCTGACTGTATCATAGCAAACTATGACATACGGTTAGTATGGTTACTGTCGTTTGGTGTCACTTTTTTCCCGCGTTCCAAGAACCTAACCAAAACAAATACCGCTTTCCAGTCAGTGCCTGCTTAAAGCGGGAGCCACAATGCTGCGTCGACTTCGACTTCAGCGTTAACGGATCCGTTATTGTACTAAAACGCAGACGGATGCGTTAACGCAAAGACTGCCCACAATGCTGCGTTGCGTCGTGCGTTTGTTTACATTGGTGATGAAATTTTATCATGGATATGGAATCTCAATCGACATCAATATTGAAATCAGGTTTCTGCAGCCGGACTGCATAAACTGAGTTTTTACGTATCCCCCGCGTAAAAAACCTGACTGTATACCCTATTATACAGGGTGCTCGATCTTATTTCATTGCTTTTGTCTGGCCCAAAGCCACTCCTCCTGCAACAGCTCGAATAAATAAGCTTTCCATACAAAATAGCATACAACACCATGAAAACTCATAGTACATACTTTTCAAAACAACTGCTCAATACACCCTTAAATCAGCAATTCATTACATTTATTACAATAAAAACACTTTTCACTTTTTTAATGGAAAATTAACTAAATATGTTTTTTTCTCTATACTGGATGGCTAATGCAAGCAACTCATATCTCAGCTTCAACAAAGTTATTTGATACGCGGTTTTTGATTATTTGGGGAGAACGTATTGATCTTTTGTAGGCGGGCTATAGGGCACTGCAAGAAATTCTGTCCTTCTCTTTCACTCTTACAGAAATAACGTAAACAACAAGGCCAAGAAACGTCAAAATCCCATACAAAATCAAAACAGTGCAGAGCCCTATTAGAATAGATATTTTTGTGCGTTTCATGGCTAAGATCGAGTCATTCCTTAGGGTGTACGTGTTATCCAGATTCAACTGTGACGAACTACCACAAGTAATAGCACTATCTTTTATATTTATGTTTTGTTTATGTTTTTTGATTGCGGCTGATCGTTTTTATGATGGTAGATTAGTGGTTACAACAGAAACTGTTTGCAGAAGCTCGTGAATATCCCTTGATACAATCCAGATAAATCTGTCCAGTGGCAACACTGCACCGAGATTCAGCGTACACTGTTTGGAACATGCTGCAGGACGATTCCATTGGTGTGCGTGCTACCGACTGTCAGATTGACGGGGTGTGTATCTATCTGCCTGTCTGTATAACGTTAACAGCTACTCCTCTGTCTCTCTCCCCAACGAATCCACCGTTCCTCCGATTGACTTCCTATCCGTTGATGACTAGTCAGTACCCCGGAAGATTCACCGGGTGTGACTCGCATTCAGAATTCCATCCTCGTAAAAAGATCTTTACCTAGCAAAAGCAGCTTCACCTCGCTGGCTGCCCGTTCTCCATCGGCTCGCAGGGCTCGGTCAATGTTTTTGGACCGTTCGATGGCTTCCTTATCTCTGCTCACTGCACAACCCATTTTCGCTTCACTCTTCTTTCACCACTTGTTCGGCTTCTTGCACCTCTTGGCTGCTGGTCTTCTTCGCCAACACACTCACTCACTCCTCTTTGACTCACGGCACAGCACAGCACCTCACACCACTGTGCACTGCGTGTATCGCTTCTTGGCTGGAAATTTCACTCGCTTTTCGCTTCTCGGCTTGTGGTGTGTTGGTGGTGACTGTTGTAGGTGCCCCAAGCAGTAGGCTTCAACGGAGACCTAGCGCTTCGGGAGGTTCTCTCCGCTACTTGGCACACTCCGTGGAACACTTGTTGAACACCGTGCCTACGTTTGCACGGTTTTCCGAAATTCCCTGACGCTGCTCTACAACACTTTCTCGCAAATCACTCGCAACTCGGGACGGAAACTAAACTAAACAATAATACTAAAGAAACCTGGGGACCAAGCCCTAACGCACTCCCGGAAAACACTGCACTAATGGTTGCGCGGAGAAGAAGAAGCACAGGACTATATGTATGACGACAACGACTTCAACAACGACGCGACGACTGCTGATTTTTGGGTTCTCTCTCGCGAGACTCGTTTTTCGCTACTGACTATGACTTCCAACCAACCAACCAACCGATGACGGGCAGACACACAGTACGCGCTGTTGAGATTGTTCGCCTCGTCGGTCGCCTTTTGGCCTGCGGTGTCGAGGGGGCTGTGTGTTGTGAGTCACGAAAGCAGTGTTCAGTTTAAGCTTTTGGCTTTCTTTCGCCCCTCGTTTGGCTGTGGTTGTCAGATCTTCTTTCGCTTTCGTTGGCTGCGTGCTTGCTGGCTGGAAACACTGCGCTGGATTTCCAGTGTACGGAATGTACTGTGGTGGATGTGTTTAAAATGACAGTTGAAGATGACCTCCCATCTGTCATTACTGTTGAAGTGTTTTTGTCAAAGAATTTTTATTTAGTGGCTATAGTATACCCAAGAAACAGAGCTGAATAACAGTTCCTTAAGCCAAAGTTTGCTTGAGAGTGGTTTGTCCAATTTTTGTACAGCTAAAATGTTTGTTCTCTGGGAATTCATGCATGAGTTCCTTTAAGAAAACCTCCAGGGATTCCTTTAGGAATTTCTCTAGAATTTACAACATTAGGGATTCTTTAAAGTTTAAAGGTTTCCTATAGGAATTCCTCAAGGATTCATCCAGGAATTCCTCCAGGATAATTTGCAGGGACTCCTCTACAGATTCCTCCAGAAATTCTCCTGGAATTCCCCTAGGGATTTTTCCAGAGACTCCCCCACGGATTCTTGTAAACATTTCTCCAGGATTTGCTTTATTGTTTAGGGATTTCTCCGTGATTTTTTTCAAGGATGCTTCCATGCATTCTTTCAGGGATTTCTCCAGGAATTCCTGCAAGAATTGTTCCAGCCTAAGCAACACACATGGTTACAAAACAGTCACAGCAGCGCATATAAGGGTTGCGCAGTAAGTCACAGTGACTTCTTGTGACTATTTTGTAACCATGCGTGTTGCTTGGGAGAGATTCCTCTACAAATTGCTTCAGGGATTCCTCATGGAACTCCCCTAGGGATTCTTCCAGGGATTTCCTCAAGAATTCTTCTAGATAGTCCTCCAAGAATTCCTTTAGACATTTCTCCGCGAATTTCTTCAGGGTTTCATCCAGAAATACCTTCAAATTTTCCATTAGGGATTCTTCTAGAACTTACGCTAGGAATTCCTCGAGGACTTTCTTAAGGAATTCCTTCAGAAATTTATCCAAGCATTCCAAGAATTCCTCCAGGTGTGCCTTCAGAAATTGTTTCAGGGATTCCTCCAAGAATTTATTAAGGGATTTCTCTAAGAGAGAGTTTTCTCCCGGAATTTCACCTAAGGTCCAGAAATTGCTTCATGGATTCCTCCAGAATATCCTCCAGGGATTCTTCCATAGATTCCTTCCGAAATTCCTCTAGGGATTCTTCCAAGAATTCCTCAAGAGATTTCTTCAGAAATATACCCAGGGTTTCCTCAAAGAATTCCTCCTAGGTTTCCTCCAGAAATTCCTTCGGAAATTCCACCAAGAAATTGCTCCAGAAGATCCTCTACCAATTCTACAAGGAATTTCTCCAGGGATTCCTCCAGGAATTTTTCAGGAAATTCCTCCAGAGATTCCTTCTAAAAATCCTCTAGATTTTTTTTCAGAAATTTATCCAGGGATTCCTCCTAGAATTTCACTAGAAATTTCTCTGGAAATTTCTCTGAGATTTCCTCCTGGATTTTCTCAAGGAATTTCGTCATTCCTCCTAGAATTCATATTGAAATTTCTCCAAGGAATTTTCCTGGGATTCCTCCTAGAATGCCTCTAGGGGTTTCTCCAAGTATTCGTGCAGGGATTCTTCCAGGAATACCACCAGGATTTTGTCTAGAAGTTCCTCAAGGGATTCCTCCAGGATTTTCTCCGAAGATGCCTCCATGAATTGCTTCAGCGATTCCTCTTGGATCATCCAGGGATTCCTCAAGGAATTCCTTCAGAAATTCCTCCAGGGATTCCTTCAAAAATTCCTCTTGCAATTCCTCCAGGAATTCCTCAAGAGATGTCTGCAGAAGTTTTTCCAAGGATTCCTCTAGGAATTTCTTCAGGAATCATATTAGAAATTCCTCCAGGATGTAAGGATTGTTCCAGGAATTTCTCCAGGGATTCCTCCAGATATAGTTTTAGAAATGCCTCCAGGGATTCCTCCAGGTGTTCCTCCAGGAATTCTTCCACGGATTGCTCCAGCAGAAAAATCTGAAAAAAAATCGTGCAAAATAAAATCTCGTTAAAAAAGTCATGTAAAAACAGAACGGAGTGTAGTAATTCCCCCGAGAATGTTTTAGGACTTATCCTAAGATTCCTTTAGAAATGTAACCAGGGATCTCCTTCAGAGTTTTGTGAAGGGATTTCTCTTAGAATTTCTCCAAGAAGTTGCCTTAAAGTTTTCCAGCAGTTTCTTCACATGCCACAGAAGGGTCAAGGCAGCTCAGGATTTGGTTGTACAAAACTCACTGTGACTTAATTTGAAGGAATAGGTACTACGGCGATTCGTCCCCGAATTACTTCAGGAGAATTCCAGGATTTTTTCTGAAATTCCATTATTTGAAAGTTCTCCGGAAATACCTTAACCCTTTGGTGCCGGATTGTTTTGCCACTGCTGTCGCAACTTCGCTTGTGTCGAACACGTTTGTTATGCTCGGTTTCATCGCCGGGGTTATATTGACCCCTCCGGCTCCAAAGGGTTAATGTAATTCTTCAACAATTTTATTAGCACCGCACTCTAGATTGGTTTTATTTCGATCGTGTTGATTTTCTTCCCAGCTCATAAAAAATCAGTTCTTTACTTATCAATTTTCTTACTTTTTTCGTCTTTTTTCGCCACTTTTTTTACTTATAAACTCAGCTATCGTTTTTTTTTGTTTGTTTTAACGTGTATTTTAACTTTTGTTATTTCTACACTTAATACGAATCGAACCGTGCAAGAGATCGGTATATCACTTATATGAAAAACAAAAATTTCGAAAAATGAGTTGTTTAGGACTCCCAGAAGCTACGTTCAAAATTTGAGCCAAATCGGTTGAGCCTAACGGAGCGCTTACAACGCTTGAAGTTTGTATGGGAAAACTTGGCCAAATGTATACAGAAATTTTAAGTTTTCGAATTATGCCGCTAGGTGGCGCTGTAAGCGTTCAAAAAATAAACCCTTTTGTATTATTGTAGGTGACTATATGTCAAACAACTTTGTCGAAGACCGCGAAGTGATCCGACGGCTGTGAAAAAAGTTATATCTTAGGCAAAGTGAGGCAAAGTATTGATAATTCCTTTACATGTATTGGAGAAACAACAATAAAGTTTATCCTCACTTTACCTAGGGTCCTAGGGTATAACTTTTTTCACAGACTTTGTATCACTTTGCGATCTTCGACAAAGTTGTTTGGAATATAGTTACCTACAATAATACCAAAGGGTTTGATTATTGAACGTTTACAGCGCCACCTATTGGCAAAATTCGAAAACTTAAAATGTTTGCATACATTTCAGGCCAAACATTTCAATAGGTCCTATCTGCACTTGAGAGGCTCTCTTTGTTCACTTTCTCTTTCAATTATTGCAATGTAATGGTACACTTTTCAACTATTTTTGCAGTACAAATCAAAAGACGATTGTTTTGACCATCGTTCAATGCAAGGAGACAATCATAATACAAATAAACAGCTGAGATATTAACGAAAGAGAGGGAAGTCAAAGAGAGCCTCTCTTCTGCAGATTGGACCTTTAGACATGTTTGGCCTGATTTGGCCAAGTCCAAACAAATTTCAAGCGTTTTGAGCGCCCCCTTAGGTATAGTTGATTTTGCTCAAATTTTGAATGTAGCTTCTGGGAGAAAGAGAAAATTTTTGTTTTTCATATAAGTGTGGGCCAGTATAGTACACACTTCTTCTTCTTCTTCTGTATGGCTCTACGTTCCCACACTAGAACTTGGCCTTCCTCTCTCCAACTTAGTGTTCTTTGAGCACTTCCTCAGTTACTAATTGGAGGGCATTCTTTGCCAGCCATTGCATGAATTAGTATATTGTGAGGCAAGCACAATGATACACTATGCCCAGGGAGTCGAGAAAATTTTCCCGACCGGAACGGGAATCGAACCCGCCGTCTCCGGATTGGCTTCCATTGAGTTCCACTTTTTGAGTTCCATTTTGGTCCCATATTAACTGTGCAAAGTTTCAGATCGATCGGAGAAACTATATTTTAGCGCCAGCCATTTTAAGTTTTCATACAATTTAGTATGGGGAAAATCACTTTTTCAAAGAAAAATCGCCACAGGTTGCCCCTTGACCCCTAAAAATAAATCGATGAATGATTTTTGTTGGAAATTTTACGAGGAACCAACCCTCCGAAGACCGCAAAGCGATCTGAGGCATGTGGAAAAAGTTATTGACTGAAAACCGAATGGCATGCAAACGCTGTTTAACATGTAAGGAATAACAATAAATAATAAAATCTCGATATTTTATCGAACGGGTGAGGTCTAACAACTTTTTCCACGAACGTCGCATCGATTTGCTGTCTTCGGAGGTCTGATTCCTAGAAAAGTATTCTACAGAAATCATTCGTCGACTTATTTTTAGGGATCTAGGGGTGACTCCTAGCGATTTTTCTTTGCAGGAGTAAAATTTCCCCATAGTAAATCGTATGAAAAACTAAGAATGGCGGGCGCTAAAATATAGTTTTTCCGATCGATCTGAAATTGTGCACAGTTGATATGGGACCAAAGTGGAACTCAAATAGTATACAGGAACTTGAGTTTTTCCATTTTTTTGTATTTTCCCATATAAACCGTGTACCGGCACCAGGCTAACATATGTGTGTATAAAATCCTCTTTAAGGAAATTTCGGCAAGGATGTACTCGGAACAATACAACTTAAGGTTTATTCTTAGAGGAATAGAAATCCATAATATTCCAAGATTGTTAATGAGCATAGATAAACTGGATGATAAATTACTGATAGCACTCCAGTTAGCCATGAACGACATTATGTAACGGGTTTCTACTGCAGAATAGTGGTTTACGCAACAAGGTGCAGAATGATGATTTTTACAGCACGAGTCGTACATTTATCCAACGAGGCTTGCCGAGTTGGATAATTACGACGAGTGCTGTAAAAATCGAGTTCTGCACCGAGTTGCGTACAACGTTTTTTGCAATTTCATAAATTACCGCTTAAGGGTAGTTTTTAACAAAACTTATTCATCAAACTGCACACTGATGTTCATAGTCATGTTAAAGAAAGTCTGACCATAGCAGGTTATACTGTGCAGTTGTCACAATTTTTCAAAAATGCGTCCAGAAAAGATCACGAAATTGATCCAAACGTAAAACAGTGCTGTAATGGTTCATTACGCAACGCAAATCAGTGCTGTAATGAACCATTACAGCACTGCTAATTTGGTGTGGGAAAGTAGGCCTTTTCCTGACGGATTTGCGTGAAGTAAAACAGCCTATTACGATGAGAAATTGCATAAAATACAGTAAAACCTCCATGAGTCGATATTGAAGGGACCATCGACTCATGGAAATATCGAGTAGTGGAACAAAAATCCTTTGGGAGGCATTTTGGAGGGACCATCATAGTAACCCAGAAATATTTTTTCAGTATGGAAAAATTTACCTCCATGAGTCGATATCGAGTCAAGGGACATCGACTCATGGAGGTTCGACTGTATTAAACAAAATCATGATGGAAATTCTGTGTTTTTTATTCGTTTATTTGTTTATTTGTTTATTTGTTTATTTGTTTATTTGTTTATTTGTTTATTCGTTCATTTGTTTATTTGTTTATTTGTTTATTTGTTTATTTGTTTATTTGTTTATTTGTTTATTTGTTTATTTGTTTATTTGTTTATTTGTTTATTTGTTTATTTGTTTATTTGTTTATTTGTTTATTTGTTTATTTGTTTATTTGTTTATTTGTTTATTTGTTTATTTGTTTATTTGTTTATTTGTTTATTTGTATATTTGTTTATTTGTCTATTTGTTTATTTATTTATTTGTTTATTTGTTTATTTGTTTATTTGTTTATTTGTTTATTTGTTTATTTGTTTATTTGTTCATTTGTTCATTTGTTTATTTGTTTATTTGTTTATTTGTTTATTTGTTTATTTGTTTATTTGTTTATTTGTTTATTTGTTTATTTGTTTATTTGTTTATTTGTTTATTTGTTTATTTGTTTATTTGTTTATTTGTTTATTTGTTTATTTGTTTATTTGTTTATTTGTTTATTTGTTTATTTGTTTATTTGTTTATTTGTTTATTTGTTTATTTGTTTATTTGTTTATTTGTTTATTTGTTTATTTGTTTATTTGTTTATTTGTTTATTTGTTTATTTGTTTATTTGTTTATTTGTTTATTTGTTTATTTGTTTATTTGTTTATTTGTTTATTTGTTTATTTGTTTATTTGTTTATTTGTTTATTTGTTTATTTGTTTATTTGTTTATTTGTTTATTTGTTTATTTGTTTATTTGTTTATTTGTTTATTTGTTTATTTGTTTATTTGTTTATTTGTTTATTTGTTTATTTGTTTATTTGTTTATTTGTTTATTTGTTTATTTGTTTATTTGTTTATTTGTTTATTTGTTTATTTGTTTATTTGTTTATTTGTTTATTTGTTTATTTGTTTATTTGTTTATTTGTTTATTTGTTTATTTGTTTATTTGTTTATTTGTTTATTTGTTTATTTGTTTATTTGTTTATTTGTTTATTTGTTTATTTGTTTATCTGTTTATTTGTTTATTTGTTTATTTGTTTATTTGTTTATTTGTTTATTTGTTTATTTGTTTATTTGTTTATTTGTTTATTTGTTTATTTGTTTATTTGTTTATTTGTTTATTTGTTTATTTGTTTATTTGTTTATTTGTTTATTTGTTTATTTGTTTATTTGTTTATTTGTTTATTTGTTTATTTGTTTATTTGTTTATTTGTTTATTTGTTTATTTGTTTATTTGTTTATTTGTTTATTTGTTTATTTGTTTATTTGTTTATTTGTTTATTTGTTTATTTGTTTATTTGTTTATTTGTTTATTTGTTTATTTGTTTATTTGTTTATTTGTTTATTTGTTTATTTGTTTATTTGTTTATTTGTTTATTTGTTTATTTGTTTATTTGTTTATTTGTTTATTTATTTACTTGTTTATTTATTTAAAAAGCATAATGAATTCAATTTCTTTTTGTTGTTCAAATGTTGGCGTGATTACAATACTCTCCATTTTCGCATTTCAAGCACCTCACCACTACGAAGAAAATTTGAATTCGCTTGTAGCACACGCTGCACCCAACGGAAAAGCCTCCGGTTTCGCCTTAATTTGATTCGCCTTAAATCGCCGAGAATCCAACAGCTGAGAGCTCGGTAAAAATCTCGGTAAAAGTTCAAATTTCCGACTTGTCTGAAAACTTGACAAAGATCAACCACAGACAGACATAACACTCTGACATTTCCCATCGTACATCGATTTAAGAGTCCATTTAATAATTTGAGAGTTGGCCAACTGCCCACCCGTGGCGCTCAGGTCGTTTTTGTTTGAGTTTGACGTTTGCCCTCTACCGCCACCTACAGGTTTCCGGGACTATGATTTGAATCGAAAAATGTTGGAAGTGTTACGTCTGTTTGTCTGTGGATCAACTGTCAAACTTTGACGAGTGGTTCGGTAATACATAGCCGAAAACTTCGGCATACATTATTGCCGAAATCCAGTTAATATTTATTTTCTTTCATGCTTATTAATAAAAAGTAAAATAAATAAAAATGATAAATAATTAAGTTAACAATTTTATTCACACGAGCACTTTAACGAAAAAAATACATGCTCCTGTATAGCTCAATCAAGTAGGTCATGAGTTAGGGATTAGACAGGTAAATGTTAATAAATCATTCTGTTCCCAACCATCAACCACTGTAGACCACTTAGGGAATCGAGCCACTTGCACTGAAATAAATTTTGTTGTCGTTTCCACCGAATCCATGGTAGAATTAAGAACTGTACCAACAATTTTCAACCGAATGCAAAATTCTGTTAATGGTACTGAAACATTGTCAATGTTACCATGCGTGTATTACTGTTGACTAAAAACATTCTTGGTTCTACTATTTGGGCATTGTAATTTCGACCATGTAGACTTGAATGTTGCGCGTCTTAGATAAACATGGTCAATAATACAATGTCAAAATAGTAACATCAAGAATGTTTTTAGTCAATGGTACTTCACGCATGGTAATATTGACAATGTTTCAGTACAATTGACAGAATTTTGCATTCGGTTGAAAATTGTTGGTACAGTTCTTAATTTTACCATGGATTCGGTGGAAACAACAACAAAATTTATTTCAGTGTGGGCGGTTGCTTCTATAGGGGAGACTGGGGAGACTTGATCCCTTTTTCTTAATTTACCTGAAACTTTAAGAAAAAACATAAAACTAGATCCGATTTCCATACAAAATGGCGGGTAAACATCTATTGCAAGTTAATACAGAACAGAAGGCCTTTAAATTATTGTTAAAGTTTTCAAAACTGTGTTTTTATGAAGGCGTGTCTTATGATGTATTTTTCAAAAATGGGTGACACTTGATCCCATATTTAAAGGGAAAATAATTCCAGAGTCTTCCTATTCATTTTCTTTTCGAGTTTTCTTGTATTTTCGATGAATATGGAGTGTTTGAAATTGTAAGATTTCCTTAAATTTTTAAGGTTATGCCGTATTTACAAAACGGGGAGACTTGATCCCCCTTTTCTTGGTTTGTACTAAAGTTATAATTATCTGACAGATTTTATCGTTGAATAGACTAGAATTTCAAGTAAATAGAGGCTTCCGAATAGAATTTTATTTTTCATATGTATAATGTGTGTGTAATCCTCGAGGGATCAAGTCTCCCCATGTCACTGTTGTGTATACAAAGCTGAATTAATTAAAATATGTTAACAACAGTCTAATTTGGATAAATAAGTTTGAAAGTATTTCATTTAAACTATGTGCTGTGAAATTTTGACACGATGTGGTTCAATTTTCACAAAGTTATTGAGATTTTACGGATTCGCCTAAAAGATTTCTGAAAAAACTGAAAACAAACCATCGATCGTTAAAAAATAATGCAATGTACAATCGAAATCACTTGTAGCCAAAACGTAGTCGTTTGTCCAGGAGTAGTTTTGGAAAAATTATGCTAGAAGAAAAATGTTTTTGATTCTGAGCAAATATGGGGGGAATAAGTCTCCCCAGGGATCAAGTCTCCTCAGTCTCCCCTATTCGTCTGTTTTCCACTATAACTCAGTCAAATTTAAACCAATTGACACAACTTTTGGAATGTAGTGAGATAGGTATAGTATCTGCCCGTGTACAACATTTCAAGTCAATTGGTTCAAAATTGACTGAGTTATAGTGGAAAACAGACGAATATAGAAGCCACCGCCACGAAACTAGAAGTTGTTCCCAAACCCAAACGATCGGTTCCGCAGAAGTCAATGAATATGGAATTGAAGCTGCAGTTACAAGTCCTGGTGAAAGTTCCATAAAAGCGATTAATTGATTAGGAGATAGTCATGCAATTTCAACGGTGATACGAAATGTTTAAGATGTTAGTCATTTTGGAGGTCAAACTGCTGGAAATTCTTTCATCAATCATTTCCCGATGCTCCCAGATGATGTTGAGAAGTTGGTTCCGTTGTTCAACCCAAATGAAGTATCCTCAAAACTTCGGCTCGAAGGCAAACAAATTGTATGTTTGGTCGAATCCAACCGTTTTTCATCACGCCGAGGACCTTGGATCGAATCCCACTCCCGACAAACTCGCAAAATGTGAGTTCTTCCTTCGGAAGGGAAGTAAAGCGTGGGTCCCGAGATGAACTAGCCCAGGGCTAAAAATCTCGTTAATACAGTTAAAAAAAACGTTTTTCATCACGCCGTTACAAGATTAGGAGAAGTTTCACTGATAAGGTACCAATCTGTTCGAGAAAGAATTACTTGCTGGGAAGATTTCAAGAACGAACGAAGCCTTTCAACGCTTTCTTAATAGTTTTGACGAAGCAGATGTTCATTTTCGTTTACTTAATCGCTACAAAAAACCGGATGAAGACTTTAAGAAATACGCGTACGAAATTATGGCGATCGGTAAAGCGGCCAATTTGAGTGAATCGGCTATGATTAAGATCGGCTATGATTGCTGTAATACGATTGAATTAATGTTATGATATGATGCTTGTGGTTACTTGGGAAGTCAATAAACACGTTTAATGTTGGTGATTTGGTTTATATACCTATCAGACCAGAAACTGGAGTGTCCCGTAAGCTCCAAAAACAATATTCAGGTCCTTATCAAATAAAGAAAGCTCTCCCGAATAACAGATTTGTTGTTGCAGACATTGATGGGTTTCAATTAAATCAGGTTCCGTTTAATTCGGTTTTTCATCCGTGTAATTTAAAGCTTTGGAAGCCAATAGATTTTTAACAATACAGAAACTTGGTGTTTTTTCGGCTTTCAGTCACAGCAAAGCGTTGATTGTTTCAAATCATTGCCTACGTTTCGATCCTGTGGTTGGGATCTTCATCAGGGCTCGATATGAATCAACTTGTAAAGATCGTGTTGATGTCACGGAAGATTGTCATTTTCATGAGGGTTGAGC
Source organism: Aedes albopictus (assembly GCF_035046485.1). Classification (NCBI taxonomy): domain Eukaryota; kingdom Metazoa; phylum Arthropoda; class Insecta; order Diptera; family Culicidae; genus Aedes; species Aedes albopictus. Next base: position 409,112,149 of record NC_085137.1, read on the forward strand.
ACCGCACTTGTAGCATTGGACCAACCAGCACCCTGGTTGAGACGGTGAGTGGGTGGTACCATGTGTAGATCAATCAAGTAGGCCATGAATTAGGGATTAGACAGATAAAAGGATCTTTGTTAATAAATCATTCTGTTCCCAACCATTAACCACTGTAGACCACTTACTACACTCCGGAATGTTTTTTTTCGATATTTGTAATGCCTGGTCCTGAGATAGACCTTTTGGCCTTAAAAACACAATTTCACACTTCTCCCTGGAATTACTTCCGCCTACTCCTCCTTAAGCACGCTCATCACGGATGCTTCGGGTCAGCTGGATGTCCTTCAGCATGATAGTGATGCGCTCGGCGCGGATCGCGCATGGTTTTCTGTTCTTGTATGGAGGAAGAGCAATTTCATGGGCAAACAGATTGCAGAATAGTGTCACCTTATCATCCATGGAATCTAATTACGACAAGTGATCATAAAAAGTAGGTTGTACTGTGCAGTTGTCACAATTTTACAAACCTGCGTCCAGAAAGCATCAAGAAGTTGATCAAAATCGAAAACAGTGCTGTAATGGTTCATTACGCAACGCAAATCAGTGCTGTAATACACCATTACAGCACTGCTAATTTGGTGTGGGAAAGTAGGCCTTTTCCTGGCAGATTTGCGAGGGATAAAACAGCCTATTACGATGAGAAATTGCAATAGTAGTTTACGCAACAAGGTGCAGAATGAAGATTTTTACAGCACGAGTCGTACATTTATCCAACGAGGCTTGCCGAGTTGGATAATTACGACGAGTGCTGTAAAAATCGAGTTCTGCAATAAGTTGCGTACAACGTTTTTTGCAATTTCATAAATTACCGCTTGAGGATAGTTTTTAACAAAACTTTTCCATCAAACTGCACACTGATGTTCATAGACTTGTTTAAGAAAATCTGATCATAGCTGGTTTTACTGTGTAGTTGTCACAATTTTTCAAAACGGCGACCAGAAAGCATCAAGAAGTTGATTAAAACTGAAAACAGTGCTGTAATGGTTCATTACGCAACGCAAATCAGTGCTGTAATGAACCATTACAGCACTGTTTATTTGGTGTGGGAAAGTAGGTCTTTTCCTGTCAGATTTGCGTGAGGTAAAACAGCCTATTACGATGAGAAATTGCAAAAAAAAAAATATATTGTTGGATCGCGAATGTGCATCATCGGAAAATGTGCGTCGCTTTTACCATTCTCTGTTGGAGACCTTACTATGGACAAACCCAATGCGTCACACAAATCTTTTGTTTAATTTAATTAATTTAACGCATCTATTGACTGAGAATCAGACCCCACTCGTATCGCTTCAGAAGTAAGATCTTCCCATCGATGGAATCAACGGCGGTAAAATTCATCACGAGGCCACAGAACCGACTACATACGTCGACGTCATTCCCGTGCTTGGCCCATCAAGATGTGTTTCATCTCTTTCAACCCTAATAATACTCACGCTGACTGGCTGGCTGGCAAGCTGGTAGGCCGAATAACTGCTGACTCGACGGATGCATCCGTCCGTCCGACGATTATTCGATTCGATCCCTTCCTCCTAGTGTACCTTCCCCAGCCAACCAACGGCGACGTGAGCATTTTCCTTGTTCGCACCAAGCAAATGAAACAGACCAGATCCGACCAGGGACGACACGGGGATTCGGTCCCGAACGCCTCGATAGCGTAAATATTTAGATTATCGACCGGCTTTAATAATTCATAATTCGAGAAACTTCAGCTAGACGCGCTGTAGGGCCCACGACCAAGTTCTCCGCTCCCATCACTTGTTCAACCATCATCAGCGCGAGAGGTGGCGATGACGGCTCGAGGTTACTGTTGGAACGAGTTCTCAACCCGCGACCTGACGCTGACATAGATAGCAGCTCATTTGCTGTGGATTTTCTTCTCGCTTCTCGGAGCGATTGCAATGCGAGGGACCTCCTGAGGAGCCTGATGGGTTGAGTTGCGTTTCGTCATTGACTCAATTACTCGCAGCTATTAGCTGACTGCTACCTAACTACATAATCTACCTATCGTCACAAGAACTCCCGTTCCCACTCAAGTGGTTCAAGTACCTCAGGAGAAATTTGTCAAACGATCAACTCCCTCGGAGGCTTGGGATGGCTGTCTCTGGTGCCAAAACGAGGGCGTCCTCATTAATCAAACTCGTTCGTGATTTCGAGGGTCATTCTTCAACTCCTCGAACAAGTCATGTCGTCGCTATTAGTCTTCGAGAAGGAAGAAGCACAACCGAGGGGAAGTCAAATTTTATGGTTTTTTTTCGGTGTAAAACAGATAAACAGTTGTTTTTTTTTTCTCTGAATGGCAGACAAAGGGCAAACTGCATAAAGAAAAACACATGGTACAGTGCGTGTGTGGGATGCACCTCTTTGTAAGGGATTTATTGAACCAGTAAGGTCAAGTGATCCAAAATTTCTGAAGCACAGGATATGTTATTTTTTCATTTATAAATGAGCGAAGAATTTATGTACACAGAAAAAAATATTCATGTAAAATTCAGCGAAAAATCATGCACATAAAGGGAATGCTAGAGTTAATGCATATTTACATGAGATATCATGTAAAATTACGTTACGTTCGTGTAAATTTCAACCGGTTGGTGTCCATGATGGTTTACGCGATGGTTGGCGGAAATTTACACGATGGTAATGTAATTTTACATTATATATCATGTAAAAGTGCACTAACTCTAGCATTCCCTTTATGTGCATGATTTCTCGCTGAATTTTAATTATATATTTTTTCTGTGTAGTTAAAACTTTCGTTAATTAAAATAAAAAAAAAAGTTTTCCGTCACTCACACATAAAAATTCAGAAATTTGCACGAGACGGAATCATCAAAGAACGTAAACATTTTCAAGACTGAGTCACAAATTAGACTTAATTTTACGTAAGCGTTACGTTAGTACTTTGCTCTACATGTCCACAAACCCATTTCACCAGAAACGTAGAATCAGTACACTGAAAATATTCTACACGTTCGAGCCACATGTTTCAAACATGAATTTTCACCACTTGGGAAACATCTGAATTTAACGTGTCAAACCAGTCATAAATCTACTTTTCGAAATTATGTGTAAAACACGTTAGTTTGGCATCATGAATGTCAAATTTCTTAGAATATTAGTACCAGGCACCCAGCTGTGGGTCCCTGTTCACCAAAAAATGAAGTATGCTAAGACATACTTACCGCGAGCGAGTTCGGTGATGTACATTACGTTATAGGCGAGCCATTTCCATTATCGATACATAAACATACTTTCAAACACGATAAAATCATGTGTAAAAGATAGTGGTTCAAAACCTCAACTATTCAACATCTGATTCAAAGGAAATACACGTTAATATAGCGTGCTGTTTTGAACGATACATTAACGTGTAAAAGAACATGGATGAGGCGTGTCGATTATTTTCAGTGTATTATATATAGGTATCAGCCATCTTATAATTCGGTGAAATAGCCAAGAGGTATCGGTGTGTTATACAGTTAGAGTAAGCTGGTGTACGAAAATATTTCACTTTTGTATGTTTTAAATGTCGATTTCGGGGTGTCCTTCAAAACGTAAATTTACGTGTTTTGACCTTTAAATTTTCTGTATGTGAAGACACTCGAATATGACAGGTCCAGAACACCTAAAATTACATGATTTTTCCTAGGTGTGAACTTTTTTAGAGATGTGATTCAGCAAGCCTTACAAATGCATGTCGTCAGGATTTCTTCTACTCTTTTTTCAAAATGTTATCTTTGATTTGCAGCAACTTCCAAAGATTGAAAGGCATCCATGGGCGGTGTTTTTTTATTTTTTAAATTCGCATGAATCACGACCGTTCTAGAACACTGGCGTTGAAAGTCTTGGTGTGTTTGTAGTACACTTCACCTTATCTTCCACCGAGTTATCAGGAACAGTTTCCATAACATTTCATTAAGTTTTGAATGATCCACAATCAGAGCCATAGCGTGGTCCCATGACGCCCTTGGCATGTGACCAGATTGGAGCCCCACGACTATTGGATATGGTTAATTTGCAAAAGTTTGTAGCTATTCGATTTTTTTTTTTCCAAAGATTCTTAAAAAGCTGGATTTTGGTGTTTTGAACAAAAAAAAAAAAACAAATTCCCGTCGTTTTTTTTTTATAGTTTATTTCATTCGTGTTTTTCTTTATGAATTTCAATAGGAGTCACACAAAAAAATCCACAATAATTAGAAATTACATTTGAGATTCCTTACATAAATTCTGCATAAATTTCTTCGACAATCTTAAAGTTTCTGTTTTATTTTTCTTCTCTGGATTTTTGTTCAACTGAATTTCGTTTTCAAATATACTTAATCGGGGCTTCTTTAAGGGTATTCAGATTATCACATAATCTAAATCTTCACCATAAATTTTATTGAAATTCTAAATTTCATAATTCGGAATTTCATATCCTTGGAAATTAAAACTTTTTTGTTTATTTGCTTATCAAAACAAAAGTGTTGATGCACAATAAAATTGTGAATTTTCAAAAAAAAAAACCACAGGTTTCTTCTAAAGGTTGATCAGAATATTTTATAAAAGATCTGTAACCAGGAAGAAGTTTCTATATGAGTTTTTGTCAGAATCTCAGGAAAAGTTCCTGCTGGAATTACTGAATGAAAATATGCAGGAATCTCTGGAGAAATATCCAGTGCATATGAAAAACCGGGAAACATTTCAACAAGAATTTCCAGTGGACACCATCGAGTAATTGTTCCAGGAATTCCTGAAGTAGTTCTTAAAATGCCTGAAGGAATGCTTGTAAGAATTTATAGAGAACCACTGGAAAAATTTCTGAAAGCATTCCAAAAGCAGTAAAAATAAATCAAGTAATTGCGATTTCCAAAAGAAGACTCGGAGGAATCTGAAAATGAAATTGTCCAAACATTTTCCAAAGGAATTCATGAGGGAAATTCCCAAAAACCAGCCACAGAAAAATTTCCAGTGCAAAATGCCGAAGGTATTTCCATAAAATTTGCCAAACATATTTCCAATCAAATTGCCAAAGGAGTTCCTTTGAGAATTTCCCACGGAATCGCTGAAAAACACTGAAGTGGGATTGTCGAAGAAAATTAAATATCAATTTCAGCAAGAACTCACAAAGATTTTTTTTCGGGATTTTTGGAAGAAATTCCCAAAGTATCTCTCGAAGAATTATCAATGGAATTACCAAACGATTTTTTTTAAAACAATGCCAGAGAAATTCCCAAAGGACTCATCGAAAAAAAAATACTAAAATTACGAAAATTTTCATAGGGAGTGCTGATAAATTTCCTAATGAAAGTTCCGAAGCAAGTTCTACAGGATTTGCCGAAGGCATTCTCAAAAAAGTTATCACAGAAATTTTCAAAAGCTGTGTACTCACGAACAAATTGTATAAAGAATTCATAGGATTTGTAATTCAGAATACAATTTAAAACATTCCTTCTGGGAGGAATTTAAAGCATTTTTTTAAAGAAACACACCGTCTTCAGTCAGAGGCTGTACAGATCGCCCAAGTAACCACAGACATTATGTCATTACCATTACTCTACCGCATTTTAGTATAACCAATGCCAGATTACTTATATTTAACATCTGTCAAATAATGAAGCATTTAACCTACATTATGAATGCACTAAAGCATTTAGGGTTTTTGACAGTCCAATATAGTTCTAAAATGCCGTTCTTTAATGCTTCATTGAATCACCATCTTGTAAGCTTTATGTAATTCAGTAGCATAATTTCTTTTTTATATAACCCATTTCGGTATCATAATGGCCAACTTTTCCGCACTGGTTATTATGTAACTGAAATGTGTTGCATAATGGAAAATAGTTGCATATTGTTAATTCTTCTTCTTCTTCTTTATGGCTCGACATCCGCACTGGGACCTGGCCTGCCTCGCTTCAACTTAGTGTTCTTTTGAGCACTTCCACAGTTATTAATTGAAGGGCTTTCTTTGCCTGCCCTTGCATGAATTTGTATATTGTGTGGCAAGTACAATGATACTCTATTGCCGATCCATAAGCCTAGTTTCGAGTTCAAAAGAAATCGCTCAAGAAACTTCTTGACCAATTCCTGGCAGAAATTGTCTACTGTGGTTGCCATTTGAATTGTCATTTCTTCGCAACTGCGTACTGCGATTGAAGAAAAACGGTTTCTTGGGCAATTTAGGCAAGGAATTTCTCATGCATCAAGATAGGCAGAGAAATTCCTTCTGAACTGCAAACAGCGCTATAGCCAAGGCTATAGCCTTAACCACTAGGCTACCTGGAGACCCATATTGTCAATTATACAACTTATCCTGAATCTTTCCCTAATTTTCTAACAAAAGTAAAAGTTGCAGAATTTTGTGAATCAGAAAGAAAAAGGAAATTACTAGATAAAAAACTTAAAGCATTAAAGATGCAAAATCCGAAGTTTACATGTTCTTCTACACAACCACAAAACACAACACAAGAACTAACTGGGTTAGTGGTCAATCGCTCTTCCGAACAGTTTACGGAAGAACAGTTGACCCTTCTCAACAAAGGTCTTAACTACGCAGTACACTCTAAACCAGATTCAACACAAACCATAATCGACATTGAAACAGCTATCAACACGAACAATTTACAGACACCACAGATTCAAGAAATCAGAACACAAACAGCTAACACTATTCAAAACACACAACAAAACAAATTGAACAAAGAACACCTGAAAGAACAACGAATAATCAAAGAACTTAACCAGAAACCAGTTTTCTATCTGAAAGCTGATAAAGGAAACAAAACAGTAATCATGAACAAAGAGGACTATGATGAAATAATGAATAACAAGATTCAAAATGGACCTTACCGAAAACAACGTACTGATCCTCTTCCAGGATTAGTAAGACGTGTTGACAAAACTCTCAAAGAGTCTACACCAGTTTTAGGAAGCGCCATTAAAAGCCTGAAAGAATCTAACCCTTCATTGCCAAGAATAAAAGGACTTCCCAAAGTTCATAAACCTGGAAATGAAATGCGTGAGATTGTTTCAGCCATTGGTTCACCTACACACAAAATTGCCAAATATTTAGTACAAGAATTCCAAAACATGCCTAAAAAATTTCACAGTAGATCTGTCAAAAATTCCGAACAATTCACAGAACTAGTACAGAATTTATCCGTTAACGACGATGAAATTTTAGTTTCATTCGACGTTAAATCACTATTTCCAAGCATTCCAGTTAAAGAGGCCATTAACCTACTAGAAGATTGGCTTCTGAACCAATATGAAGATTCAGATTCAGATTGGATTAAGAAAGTTCGTACATACATCAAATTAACCAAACTTTGTATGGAAGAAAATTATTTTTCGTTCAGAAATGAAACATACAAACAACTTAATGGTGCCCCCATGGGCAATCCACTTTCTCCATTTTTAAGTGAAATTTTTATGGCAAATTTGGAAAAACGCTTAGAAAACAACAAACAGCTTCCTGAAGTCTGGTGGAGATACGTTGACGACGTGTTTAGCATTGTTAAGAAACATCTTTTACCTGAAATCTTGAACAATATCAATAATGCACACAAAAACATCGAATTCACTTGTGAAATTGAACAGAACAACCAACTATGTACCATTTTTGGACATACTCATCGTAAAACAAGAATCAACACTTTCCTTCGAAATTTACAGAAAGCCGACACAAACTCAACGCACTATTCCAAATTCATCAAATCACTCACATCAACACAAAATTGCATCCTTCAATCACATGATACACCGAATGCAGACACTTCCACTTAGTGAAACAGGAAAAACGAAAGAACTTAATTACATTTTCGAAACAGCACAGTTGAACGGTTACACAAAACAAACAATACAACAGATCATCAACAAAAAGACACAACAACAATACAGACGTTCTTTGACTACACTGACACGGACAGAACCTACACTTAAACGGATAACTGTGAACTACAACAATGACACCAAAAAACTCCGACCAATTCTCAGAAAGTTTGGTTTTGAATTAGTTTTCACAAGCAAAGCTAACCAACTTCAAACTCTCTTAGGATCTACGAAAGACCCGTTGGACAACTTAACAAAATCTGGTGTTTACAAAGTAACATGTAATCACTGTGACAAAATATACATAGGACAAACAAAACGCACACTCAACACACGATTCAAAAAACACATAACGGAAGTATCAAAAGCACACAAAGACACAGACAAGGGACTCATTCATCATTTTAAATCTAAAGTTGCTGAACATATTTTTAATGAAGGACATTTTTTGAATACTTCAAATATTAAACTCTTACGACACATTACAAACCCATGGAAACTTGATGTTGCAGAAAGTTTAGAAATTTACAAACAAAACAATAAAAAACTACTTAACAAGGATCAGGGCAATGGGTACACGTGGCTGTTTAAATTTTTACCTAACACACACAAAACATTACACAATACACAAAACACAAATTAACTACCTACCAAATCGGCAGGAAAAAATAACACAACAAACACCAATTGACTACCTACCAAATCGGTAGGAATTTTCCTAGCTTTAGGTATCTTATTGACACCCTGTTTTCTAACAGGTAGATACACCTCCTTTTTTACAAATCTGTACCTACAATTTTGTACCTACAATTTGGTACCTACATTTTATACCTACACTTTTACCCACACACGTACCTACACATACACTCCTAGTATAAATATCACAACGAATGCGAGGTTTTCTTCAGTCGAGCACTTGACACTGAAGATGTCTGTAAGTCACAGACGAAATAGGCCTATCTGTCCGAAGATAAGCACAGTAGTAGAATTAAAAGGAATTTGCTCGTCCTTTCTAGTTTTTCTTTAAAAGAGTTATTCATTTTTTATTTTCTTTTGCAAAAGTGAAGTGTTTTTAAATTAAACTAGAGTCTGAAGAAACTGAATTCGTTCTGCTGCCCTTTGCGTGACTTCCTTCTGTGCCCTGGTTTACGATGGCCAAGACTGTTCTATCGTGCTCCATTTCATAATCGGGGTGAAACGTTTTGGTTACCTGAGAAGGATGATCCACAGTACACGCTCAGAGAACCGTTCTGATAAACGTGAACAAACAAACGCAAATATTCTCATACAAGCAAATATACACCGTGAACTGGAACTAGTTTCAGCTGTCAGTATGGGCGTTCTAGAAACCGTGACATCTAGTTCACGGTGTACATTTCTTATTGTTGTTATCGTTGCTATGCATAGTTCCCGTTTGTTCCCGTTGCCGTGACTGGGAGTTCACATACATCGGAACGGATTTTTTAGCGTGTAGAAAACGATCCATACAAAGCAAAAAAATCTTTGAACACACCTGGTTTCCTGCACTCCTTGGAGCAGTCTCATTCTGAAAGTTACTCCTTTCAAGTTGTGGTGGTGCCGATGCTCCTGATTCCGTGTCACTCGGTTCGCCAGTCGAATCTTCAGATAGAATGTCCTCAGTATCTTGATCTTCTACTTCATGGTGATCATCAATTCCATCTCGAAGCTCAAGGGGATACATTTCTGCTATCGCTTCTGCTTGTGCAGTTTGTTCATCGGGATGTACCTCGGCTACAGCTTGCGTTATTTCCCCCTCTTTCTCTTGTGTTTCCGGAATCGTTAGGGGAACAACTGTGCGTGTCATTGGAACTTCATCTTCAGACTTCTTCCAAACATCTCGAGCCACAAACTTATTTCTTGTTGAAGGTCGATTACCGCTACATGGCGCATATCGCATATCCCAGCATCTTGCAACGTTGTCCTGTGCGTCCTATGGGATGCAATTTTGTTCGCTTCTGTTCCGGAATCCGAGAGAACGCCTGACTCCCGGATGTGAGCAAATGATCCACCTTTGGCTTTTCTCCGTTCCACATTTCAGCGGGAGTTTTGCTTCTGATGGCCTTCGTTGGATCCGGGTCAATGGTCTTGCCGCTGGTTTTGCAAATCCGTTTTCCGCACGCATTTTGCCAAACTTTTTGGCGGTTTTCGTAAACGTCATTCCGTGGACCATTTTCGAACGATGCAGCTTCTCCGCGTTTTGGTATCTCGGTTGAGCATACCGCCGTTGCAAGCCTTCCACATTACTGATTTCTCCAGGTCCTGCCGTTAGAGCTGATTCTTGTTCCACATCCATCGTGAGATAAAACAATTTACCGCGCATCATGGCTTCACCGATAATATTTCCAAACTTGCTCAGAACTGCTCGATCATGTAGAAATTCCACGTGTACACCAACCTTCAGCAACGCCGCTACAGATAGTAGATTGAACCGAAGATTGGGGACGTACAACACTTTAGTGATCTTCAATGACAGTCTTCCGCTCTCAGTGACCACCCTCCCCTTCACGATTCCTTCCTTTAGGGCTTCCATACAATCCGCATTTTTGGCGCTATCGATGGTTACCGGGTTGGTCAACTCCACAATCGAAGAAAAAAGTTTGTCCGAGTTTGCTTGCTCCAGAGTCGAGTATCCATTCCACCTTGTATCGCGTAGACTTGTTTAGTTCATCGGGAGAGACCAAAGCCACCTCTCGGTCCACCGGGATTTCTGCCACTTGAGCTCGCGCATAGTTTCTTGCTTTAGGACAGGCCGCACGTTTGTGGCCAAATGATCCTCACCCAAAACATTTTCCGGAAAATTTGAGACCATCCTCCGACGTATTCTTCGCCTTTGTCGCCAGAACCATTCCTTCAGAACTGTTCAACGCGCCGCCATCCCTTCCAAATCGCTTCCGTTCTTGTGCCGCCAGCAAACGAGCCTTCACCATGTCCAGCTTGATCTGGTCATCCGCTAGGTTTTCCATTGCCGTTGTCACAACATCACAGGAGGCCGGCAATGAAATGAAAAGTTGACTCACTTGATCCACGGCATAAATATCACAAGGCAGGCTAGTAACCTATGTAAACATCATTTTTGGATGTAAACAAGTGACGTCGTTCTTATCGTTTTACGTTGATCAAATTGGTGAGGAGTACTAGATCATTGTGTAAACGCCTATGAACGATTTGAATTACGTCATCAAAAACTGTCAGATTTCCGGAAGGTATCACCTTCTAAATATTGTACACCGTGACTTGATCGAGTTCTGTCAAAGTCGCCCCAGCGTCCTTCAGCTGCCGCACGAGTTCATCGAATCGCCGAAAGTGATCGGTCAACGCAGTACCTTCATTCATCCGGAGGAGAGCCAGGGATCGATGAGTGTAGGTTTGTGACGCAAATCCCTTCTTGGAGAACGTGTTTGACAGGGATTCCCACATGGTCTTCGCTGTCGGCTTGTCCCGGACGTATTCCAGGTGAATGTCGGCAATGAATGTAACCAGCAACGCCTTCGCTCTGTCATCCTTCTCCCGGAAAACCTTCTTCACATCTTCGGACGCTGCATCCGCTGGTGGATCGACCGTTATGATAACCCGAACGCCTTGAGCCGCCAGCTGGGTCTTGACACGGAACTTCCAGGTGTCGAACCCGTCTCCGGAGAACTGAACTATTCCAGCCTTTTTCGCACTGGTGGTCATTCTTGCTCCCAGATTCCAATTCAAATCTTGAACTTCAACGGCTCTTCGGGTTCCAGTTTATCCGTAGTGGATTTCTTCTCCGTCCCGGTTGGTATCGGTTCCAGGCTCTTCAATTTCTCCAATTGATTGGTTTTTGATTCTTCCGTGGGCGAGACTGGGCCCATAACCTATTGAAAGATTGATGTTTCTCGCTTGATGGTTTATTGAAGAATGACTTACTGGCTAATGACTACAGTTATTTATACTGTCACACTGAATACTTCAGCTGTTACTTTGAATGGCAACTGCTACTACGATTGGTAATCTTTGCTAGTTCAACAATATAACTCGTTGAAAAAAATAAATTTTTTGCTTCTCGTTACATACATAACAAAAAGCTGCCATTAATTGTTTCATATGTATCATTATAACCATTTCCCTTTTTCCGAATTTTCCTATATAAACAAAATGACTTCTCAGTCAGGTGAAAAGTGCAGAATATGTTGTGTTGGGTTCGGATATCTTTTTGCCACGCTCGAACACCTATTGATAGCAGCTTTTGGTGTAGCAGCTTCAATGCTGTAAAACATAATTTATTATCAAATTGTTAATACTATTTCTATAAACTTACACGGAGAAACTGAAAAACTCAAAATTAGGTACTTTTAAACTCAATTTTGAGTTCTTTTTCATCTCCCTTTTCATGCGCTCTTTCTGTTGTTGTCAGAGAGTGAAGAGAGAAACAGCCCAACTTTTGCAGTTCCGTGCGTCAAGCCAAAATTGAGTTTCTAGCACAGTACTCAAATTTGAGTGAATACAACCTAATCAAAATTTCGGTTGGGTGGAAAAAACTTAAAATTAGGTATTTTTTTCACATGGAAGCAAGCGGGAACAACCCAACAAAAACATCGATTCCATCAACTCAAAATTGGCTTGACGCACGCAACCCCGAAGTTGGGTGGAAAGAACTCACTTTTGGGCAGTTTCGTCTCTCCGTGTACATCTTTGTGTTGTTCGCGGCCTGCAAACGATCCTACTTCCAATCATTAACTGATTCTTTTTAACAAATTCTCTTCTTTACTTTTTCACTCAGTGTTGCCAGTTTCACAGACCTAAATCTACCACAACATGTTGGGTACGAATAAACGAAGAATCATTTGAAAGAGGCCAAGGGCTGAAAGTATCTTTAATAAAGACAAATCAATCAATTAATCAATTTAAAAGAGGAGAAAAGCAAAGGTCTGTGTTTTCAGGGATTGCATCGAACCTAGATTTTACGTTACCAATCCAAAAACCACGAATTTTCTGCCTTGAACTATGATAATTCAACAATAAAGTGGCTTGTCAAACCAACCACGATAAGTTCATTCAATTCCATTAAGGACAAACGTATTGAAATCCCGCGTCAACAGTGCATCATAACTTTAGACGCACAAATCTCAAGAAGCAAGCTTCAAACAACAGTGCATTTTATTATTCTGTTCTTGCTCACTTGTAATTAGCTTAAAATGAGAAGATCAAATGCGCTGGTTTTGTTTACGAAGAGATTTGTGCGCTTGAAATCGCGAGTAGGTGCCAAAGTCGGCCATTGTGATGGCCATTTTGGGATTCAAACAAGTCTGTCCTTAAATACTGAAGTGTAAAAAAACTATAAACCAAGCAGAAAATAAAGTTGAAAATGCATAGCGCAGAACTGAAAACATTGCTTTACCAAATGTAAGACTGCTTAAAATAAATTTTCCATTTTTTAAACATGTTTGGAAAGTATTATGAAATGAAAATGATGTCCATGAAATTGCTGCATGAAACATAACACAGTAATGTATTGGCTGGCTATACTGGCGCGGATTTTCTTTGTCCATGTATTTAAATACTTAGGGTAATTCGCCAATTGTTGAACGGTTAGTACTGGCATTTTGGTTTTTGATGGTTTTTCCGTGCATAATTGCACTTTAGTTAAAAATTATCTAGTGAACGTCTAGATGTACTTATTCCTTTTACTGCCCATTGAATTTGTATTCCTTTAAATTCCATTTTCTAAGAGAAAATTGAACTTTTGTATGGGAAGCCTGTAACCCAAATGTTGAACGCTTCTTTAAGCCAGCTCATCCTAATGTTGGACGGTTCTCGCTAATTGTTGAACGGTTGAAGCTTTGTTCGTAATTGATGACGTATAACCCGACATACATAAACCTATCATTCACCTGTTTTTATGTTGGGCACCAAACCCAACACAGACGACAGACCCAACAGTTATCCGATGTGGGTCCAACAGTGGTCCAACATTTGATAAAATTTGACCCAATTTTGACCCGACATCCGATATTTTTTCACTCTGGCGGATTTTTTTCCGGGTTTTTCGAGTTTTGTGCCCAGCTAGTCCCAGCTAGTGACAATTCATTTCAATGACAAGGGATCGCTCATTTGAAGAGAGTCTAGTGGACTGAGATCGTTTTAAACATGACTAGATGCAAAAATGGCTGAAAAGATTTGATTAGCAAAGCAAAAACGACAGAAGAAAGGTACGCCTTTAAAAGCCCCTGAAACACTTATGGAAACCCATGGGACCCATTCAACCCCCAAGAACATTCATGGAACGGCCCTGAAATGCCTTAAAAACCCGTGAGTAACTCCTGAACCTCCTGGAACGCCTTAAAATACTTCTGGGACCCTTTTAACACTCTGAATCCCTCTTGAAAACCTCTGGAACGCCCTTGAAACCCATTGAAAACCACTGGAACCTTCCTGAAGCCCACTGGAACACCCATGGACCATCCCTGGAACGCCCTTGAAATCCCATGAAATGCACGGTTAAGTAAAGTGATAAAAAAAATCTTGCAGTCATGCTAACATCGTAGGTTATGCCAGTGTTCAACAATTGGATCATGGATGAATAATGATAGTGTGATAATAAAGATATTTTTTTCAAATTAAATTACAATGAAAATGTGATTTTAAAGAATGTTAAACTGTTAAGGACATCCTTCCAGTTTTTGTAACTTTGGTGTGCCTTTGATATTTGTGGACGATTTGCCCGCAAAGCTTATTTCGTAACAGCAATTTCTTAAAATTAATTTTAAGAATTGTGCAGTTTTCGTATCATCAGCGGTACAAAATTTTCAATCAATTATTTTGACGAAAAATATGTATAATTTTGAAACCTAATTGGAGCAATATCGTGACACACATGTATATGCATCCACATCATACGTTTACATTGAGCAAAAATTACTTAAGTAAGATTTATAATGAAATTTTCAGAAACCGTTCAACATTTGGGTAGTGTTCAACAATTAGCGAATTACCGTAATTCCATACAAATTTGGTCCAAACCCGTGATGTTCGAAAACACGGTTTCACTTTTTCTCAGTCGCTTCATATGGAATAAACCATATGCAATTAGATCAACCTTTTCAAGAATATTTCCCGGAAATTGTTCATTCCACCGTGCATCTTTCCACGGATCCTGTTCCTCGAATTTACATGTTTATTGTTCTAGTTTGATTTCGAGGTAACAATTTCTGTAGGGTTTTGGTACGTGTGCCATACCGTGTATTGCATGAGGGTGAAACATATGCAGCAACCGAATGCACCCTCCTTCCTGCCCAGATTTGTGTGGTCCAGCCAGCCGATGCTGTATGGTTTTATTGTTGTTGCTCAGCATACTGTTTTGAAAAGTGGTATCATGCACCGACAAATAAACACTTGCAAGATGTGATTGTAGACTGATCGTACAAATAAACTAACTCCCCTCGCTGCTGGTTGAGCATAGTGCATGCCGTCTTCCCGTAGGTTAAGATCTTTCAAACTTCCATTCTCGACGAAATGCAAGCACATGATGATGGGATCTTGAACGCATTTCGCCACAAAGGATGTCACCCGGCATTTTCGAACTTTTCGCATGCAACAGCGTCACATCAGAAAGCTAAACCGACCGACAAAGATGACGTGTCTGCGTCATCGCCGGCCGGTCGGCAAAGTCGTTGGTAAGCCTAACAGCATTTCAAACAATAATAATATGGTACGCCATGTGAATTGGAAGCTAAATGCCGCTCAAGTGCCAAAATGGATATGGGTGTTTATAGGTTTTCGGACCAGCTTTGAAAAATGATCACACTTCGGATGAGTAGAGCGCGTCTGAGCCTCTGCATTGGAACTGCAGTTTCGAAATGTAATTTGATAATTTTATGGTGAAGGCGGTTGAAGCGCATTTCGATGATTTTACTGCTCTCTGCTACAAATTAAATATCATATTAGTTTAAAAGAGTACTTGGATTTTCCAACAGATTTTATCTGTGAAATTCACAAAACTGGAAAACACAACCATTTTATTTCCTGGAAAAAATAGGAACAACAATAAAATGCACCGTAAACTGAGTTCTTTATAACCGAACCTATTAAAAAAATGGAGTGCAATAATATTCACGAAAGACAAGAAATAGTCCCTTTTCACTTTGATCACAAGGTATGAAATATAATAAGGATCGGAATATTTTACTGTAATTACTAAAAGATGCTGTTCTACTAGTTGTAAACAGTCAGGATTAGGATTCAGTTTGATAGATCTTTCGCCGTAACGCAACACGAAAAGGTGATCAACCCACGTTATGGGCTCCGTTAAAGATCAAGCATTTTTTAAACCTCCTCATTCATCTCTCCGCATGGGTCACATGGATTGGGGTTATAGGGTGTCCCAGAAAGTATGGGCACAACTTTGCAGTCATTTGGCAATGGATGAATAAACATGCTTTATTTGCACACACATCCTGCCTTTATGTATTAACATCAAATACTCATTCTAAAATTAGCTTTTTGAACACGCTATAACATTTTATAATAGTTATTTATGTAACGACATCCAAAAAATTGATTTTTTCAGCACTAGTCCTACATTTACCCAACGAGGCTTGCCGAGACAGTTGCACCCTTGTAGACAGTTCCACCTTCGAAAATGCAAAGTGCCGAAACGTCGGGCAGAACAAAACTATCTGTTTTGGCCTAGACTGCGAGAGCCAGTAAAAATATAAATAAAATTAAATACAAAGGAGATACTGATGGAATCTCAATAAAATTGCAGTAGAAATTCTCAATGGAATCACAAATAAAAATCCAAAAAGATTTTTTGTAAGACTTTACAATTGTGTTACAAAAAAACAACAGAGAACTGGCTTAAGATCTTTCCAAGGGAATTGCTAATAAAAAAACAATCAAACTACCGAAGAAATTCCCATTTCTTTGTCGAATGTTTTTTCAAAGAAATCGCGGAAGCTATATCCGAAGGAATTATCAAATAAATTATCGAAGAGGTTTCGAAGAAATTGCCGACAAAGGCTCTAAATATATTTCCGAATCAAATTAAAAGGAATTGACGAACTAATTTTTAACGCATTACTAAAGAATTGACAAAAGAATTACCAAAAATGCCGAAAGTATTTGCAAAGGAATTGGTTCAAGAATTCGTTAGAGAATTTATGTAGGAATAATCGAATCAACTCATCAAAAAATTGTGGAAAAAGTTTCTTAATGCATTACTGAAGGGATTAAAAGAATTTCCTGAAAAATAATCCATAAGAATTCTCATAGGTGGAAATAATTCCAAAAGCTAGACTTTACAAATACTGGCGTGAATGAGAAATGGACAAATTGAGGTGAAATCTGTGAAAAAGTTACTCGTCTTTTTTTTAGTTCTTAACCACTTAATCTATTTTACAGCTCTTTTGTCCACTAGGGCACTACGTGAGCGATTTCAATTGGCGGCTGCACTTACACTTTGTACAGCGCCTTAAAATATTCTATTATATTCTTATTCTACTATATCAAACTGGTTTGCCTTTGTGCTGCTTTCACTTTTCTACCCTGTCCTTAGTAGACTGATGAGCACGATGATGAAATGATGTGTGGCTGTTGTTCCTTTTCCAGTCCGATTGGGGGTCGTCCATTATGGCTTGCTGTTCGCCGATATCTAATTAGCTGGGTCCGTTTGAGCTATGAGAGCTCAGAAGAGGGTCAAGTGCCAGCCGCTCTCGGGGGAAAGAGCAACTGTCGAAGTGCCGGGGCTGGCATCGAACCCATGACCATCCGCTTATGAAGCGAACGTGTAGCCACTGCGCCATGGGCCTTGGACAAGTTACTCGTCTTCTCGGTGAGACTCGAACTCACGAATCCTACTCACTGGACAGGCGCGTTGCCGCTACGCCACGAGAAGACTCGAAATCAATAATTAATTTGATCAGAGTTAGTCACTACGTCTTCGAGTCTTCTCGTGGCGTAGCGGCAACGTACCTGTCTAGTGAGTAGTAGTCGTGAGTTCGAGTCTCACCGAGAGGACGAGTAACTTTTCCGCAGATTTCACCTCAATTTGTCCATTTCTTACTCAAGCCAGTATTTGTAAAGTCTAGCTTTTGAAATTAAGTAAACCTTCCATTCGGTTGGTTAAGCCGCAAAAATCGATAACACTAGTTTACAGCATTTTTGAACTCAGTAAGCTGATGATCGTTTTTAGTGTAGAATCATGCCCTGGAGATCACCCGACCATCAAACAGAAAACCAAATCGACCACGTTCTAATCGACGGTAAATTCTTCTCGGATATAACCAATGTCCGCACATACCGCAGTGCGAATATAGATTCGGATCACTACTTAGTAGCTGTATGCATGCGCTCAGAACTTTCTACAGGTATCACCACGCGTCGAAGTCGAACGCCGCGACTCAACATCGAGCAGCTGCGTAACGTAGAAGTGGCTCAAGACTACGCGCAGCAGTTAGCAGTGGCCTTACCAACGGAAGAGCAGCTTGGCGCAGCTACACCTGAAGATGGCTGTAGGTAGTACCTCGGCTACAGCACTAGGCTTCGCGACTCCGAATCACAGAAACGACTGGTACGACGGCGAATGTGAACAGTTGGAAAACGAGAAGAATGCAGCATGGGCGAGAATGCTGCAACACCGTACGAGAGCGAACGAGGCACGTTATAAAAAGGCGCGGAACAGGCAGAACTCAGTCTTCCGGATGAAGAAGCGCCAGCAGGAAGAACGAGATCGCGAAGCGATGGAAGAGCTGTACCGCACTAAGGACACACGAAAGTTCTACGAGAAGCTGAACTGCTCGCGCAGAGGCTTTGTGCCACAAGCCGACATGTGCCGAGATAATCACGGGAATATTCTCACGAGCGAGCGTGAGGTGGTCGAGGGGTGGCGAAGGTACCGAAGGTGGCGTGGTAACAGATCTAAGGACTGTTCAATTTATAAAACGGGCAACTTGCTTGTGCGATATCTTTTTTATTTTTCAATAAAATCATTATCAGTTCTTTGCATTACTTTCTATAGCTATTCTCAAATGTAGGAAAAATATAACATTAAGCAAATTGTTCTTTATTGTGTAACTGAAGCGGTTTTCGTAAAATATCAATAAAAACCCATTTCTCAAAATTCGACATAACTTTCCACATACTTAACATGCCCATTTTCATGAAGTTTTTAATGTATTGGAATCTTACACTATTCTACTAAAGGTAAAGCTCAATAGTTGGTAAGTAATAATTCACCAAGCAGCCTCCAGCTTGATATAGTGAATTGACTTGTTTTCATAGAAATAATTAAAACATATTTATTCAAGTCCTGTGTTGCAATAGCTCAACGGATTCGTCTAAATATTTGTCCAGAGTAGTAGAATATTGCTTTCTGAATGATACAGAAGAAAAATTTACTTTTAATTGCATTCTTCATCAAAAATTTAATCCATAAAGATGGTCATAGTAAAAATTGCATATTTTTTGCTTCATTGATGCAGCTTTTCCGACTCTAGTGAAACTTGTTATTATTTATTTTCAACAAAGTTGGTCCTATGTTATTGTACACCTTATTTAATAATAATCGAATGTAAAGTTTTTATTTCCACCATCATTGTTATGCAAATTTTGCATTAGGTTGCATTATTATTTGGAACAACCTTCAAAGAACGAAACTTTTTGGATTACTGTACCTGTAATGGCGCACAGTTACCAAACCAGCACTGATATTAAGAAGCAGTTTTCTGCATTTAAAACCACATTATTCCTACTTTCGACTGGATGCATACAAAAATTGTTTGTTTAATATTGTCATGCCCTTTTTGCTTTACAATTGAATTTTATTCAAAAAATCCAATCTCACTTGAGACTTCAATATCTCAATAACTAATTTTCCAATTGAGTTTAAATTTCGTCAGAATGTTTATTACGCATGCTGCTGCAGCATGGTACACGCTTTTCAGATATTCAAAACGATATACCATATGTGAACAGTAATTTTATACATATTTTCAATTTTCAGCAATCGAAAAAGTCACCTCATTTAACACCTGGCCGATTTTCTATAAAATAAAACTATTTTTATTCGATTCAAAAATTATTACTATGATGAATGATGATGTACTGAACAACGAAACAAGGGTGGTTAAATTTGGACTACGCGTTTTGTTTTTATAGCCTTGTAAAGTTGTCCGTTTTATAAATTGAACAGTCCTTAGGAGTATGTGCGCAGGACGAAAGACTTCCGGCCCCTGACCTTCAAGAGATTGAGGAGGAGGTTGGCCGGTTGAAAAACAACAAAGCCGCTGGAGCAGATCAACTACCAAGCGAGCTTCTAAAATACGATGGAGAAGCACTGGTGAGAGCACTACACTGGGTCATTACCAAGATTTGGGAGGAGGAAATATTACCGAATGGATGGAAGGTATCGTATGCCCCATCTACAAAATGGGCGACAAGTTGGATTGCGGGAACTACCGCGCAATCACACTACTGAGCGCTGCCTACAAGATACTCTCTCAAATTTTATGCCGCCGTCTATCACCGATTGCAAGAGAGTTCGTGGGGCAATATCAGGCTGGATTTATGGGTGAACGCGCTACAACGGACCAGATGTTCGCCATCCGCCAGGTTTTGCAGAAGTGCCGCGAATACAACGTGCCCACACATCACTTGTTCATCGATTTCAAATCGGCGTATGATACAATCAATCGAGAACAGCTATGGCAGATCATGCACGAATACGGATTCCCGGATAAACTGATACGATTGATCAAGGCGACGATGGATCGAGTGATGTGCGTAGTTCGAGTATCAGGGACACTCTCAAGTCCCTTCGAATCTCGCAGAGGGTTACGGCAAGGTGATGGTCTTTCGTGCTTGCTGTTCAACATTGCTTTAGAGGGTGTAATAAGGAGAGCGGGGATAAACACGAGTGGGACGATTTTCACGACGTCCGTTCAGCTGCTTGGTTTCGCCATGATATTGATATTATTGCTCGTAAATTTGAGACGATGGCGGAAACGTACATCTGACTAAAGAGTGAAGCCAGGCAAATCGGATTAGTCATTAATGTGTCGAAGACAAAGTACATGATGGCAAAGGGCTCCAGGGAGGAATCACCGCGCCCGCCACCCCGAATTTACATCGACGGTGATGAAATCGAGGCGGTTGAAGAATTCGTGTACTTGGGCTCACTGGTGACCGCCGACAACGACACCAGCAGAGAAATTCAGAGGCGCATTGTGGCAGGCAATCGTTCTTACTTTGGACTCCGCAGAACTCTACGATCGAATAAAGTTCGCCGTAACACGAAGTTAACCATCTACAAAACGCTGATTAGACCGGTCGTCCTCTATGGGCACGAAACATGGACCCTACGTGCAGAGGATCAACGTGCCCTTGGAGTTTTCGAACGGAAGGTGTTGCGCACCATCTACGGCGGAGTGCAGATGGAAGACGGGACTTGGAGAAGGCGAATGAACCACGAGCTGCATCAGCTGCTGAGAGAACCAACCATCGTCCAGACCGCGAAAATCGGGAGGCTACGGTGGGCGGGTCACGTCATCAGGATGTCGGATAGCAACCAGAATAAAATGGTTCTCGAGAGTCATCCGACCGGTACAAGAAGACGTGGAGCGCAGCGAGCTAGGTGGGTCGACCAAGTGGAGGACGATCTGCGGACCCTACGCAGAGTGCGGAACTGGAGACAAACAGCCATGGACCGAGTGGAATGGAGGCAGCTACTATGTACAGCAGAGGCCACCCCGGCCTTAGCCTGATCGGTAAGGTAAGTATCATGCCCTGATGACGAAATCGCGAAGGAAAAAAAAATACAGTAGAGCGGAAATTTTTTCGACTTTCCATACAAGGTTGATGATTTGAAATCGATTTTTGTTCTATTTTTAAGCAAAGTTCTCCGTAATCAATGCTCCGATTGTGCTGATTTTTTTACTGTAACTCACCTACATATGATATGTCAAATAAACGTTGAGAAAGAATTTTTAATTTTTTTTTTGAATAAAAATACATTCATTCATAACTTTTTGGAAATTTTGATAAAATTTAAGGAGGTCGTCCCCAAAACTCACTAATATCTTGATTTTCATCAATCTGACGCAAAACCTGCATTCAGATGATCGAATGGTATTATATTCAGCAAATTTATGGAAAAAGATTTAAAATTGGTTGAATAAAACGCAGGGTATTTGAATTTTATTAAATTTCATATTTTAAAAAGTTTTAAAACTCGATATTGTGCTTAAACTCATAAACTGTTCTACTTTAAATTTTTTGAAGCACGGGTTCGAAATCAGTGCTAAATTATGCTCCAAAAATTTTGGTCGTTGACAGAAGTTCTCGACTTTCGTTTTATTTTGTAAGCTAGTGCACGCAAAAACGGCTTCGCTCAAAAATGTGTTCGGCCTGCACATTTTTAGTAAACATCCATGCCGCACATGACTGTGTTGAAAAAACACATTTTTTTTTAAACTGCTCGTACGCTCACATGAGCATGTATTTTGCAATAATTTCGACAAGGCAACCTCACTGGGTTTATAAACCACCTTCAAATACCGAAAAATATTGATATTTTACAAAAATGTGAGCGCACGAGCAATTTAAAAAAATGTGTGTTTCCAACACAGTCCCTGTGCGGCATGGGCGCTACTCAAGAATGAGAGTTTTTATTTTAGAGAGTGTAATTAGTTAATTTGATTATGGAAATAATTGCCAAACCTATTTCCCTAGTTCGTACTTTAAACGTCATTGCATCCCTGTTTAACATTGCATCAGAATCTCCATTGCACAAACCTTAGGATACAGTCTTCTTGCAACAGTGTGATTTTTATTTTGTTCTTGCTCACTCGCAGTAATCTCTTTATATCCCTTTCGTGACGAACCAGTACATTCGTGTTGTTGAGCTACAAATTTTTTTTTTTATATTTATTTCATCTGTTTAGTCTTTGTTTTTTTTTTGTGGTGAGAACTGTTTTAATAATTGAGCCATTACTTATAAATGCATGTGTGTAAACAAACTTTCGCTTACGTTGCATGTGAGATTTGCCACAACAAGTTAAACAAAAAGTGGACAAAAATCGTAAAACAGGGAAAAGTTTTATCTGCCGCACATTTGTTATTTCCGAATTATCTAGGTTATTAAAGCTAGAAATCGAAAGATAAAGAGTAGTTCTTCCTAATGAGGAAGAACAATTGTTGTTTTGTCAGAAAATTTTAGAGTTATGGAGAGCCAAAGTTAAGCCATTTGTATGGAGATTTTAGTTTTTTGCGGTCCGTCCCAAAAGCGATATGCAAAGTTATTAAAAAAAATAAATAAAAAAAGAAGATAGCTTTCAGGCTTAGAAACAAACGCCTCAGAAGCCCACAGCAAACGCCATCACTCACCTCCTGAAATACTCTGAAACTCCCTAAAACCCCAGTGAACTTCAGAGCCTATAAAGCCTCCTAAAAGCCATATGAAAACTTCTAAAACGCTCTGCAACGAAAAAGCTGGTCCTAGGATATTAATTCTAGCAAGTTCTGAACGTAGCAACTTGTACCATATGTTCATACAGACCATTCCCCACATTATGTATTAGGTTGGTACGTTCAAACTGATCCATCGACAATGATAGCTTCGATCGTCGTTTTGCGCCTTTCCTCAACTTCTTGACCCCTGTCCTGATCTGGCGGCCACCATCGGGAGCTATCTATTTTCATGGTTTTTCCAGGGAAACCGCGTGTGCCGCCGTCGACGAGCCATTGTTTATACGATAGAGGCCTGCGAGCATCTATTACTGCGCTGGCTGGCGAGGGCAACCGTTCCCAGCGTAAATAAAGCTTATAATTAGCCGTAATGTAAACACCGGCCACCGGATTATGACATTTTAATGTTTTTACACTAATTAATTTATAAATCGTTGTGTTCCCTGTATGCAGGGCGGTGCGGTGCATACCGGAATTCAGTGGCATCAAGGTTTCCTATTTTATTTTTCTCCCATAGGGAAGGGATTATTCTTTGATCCCTCAGTCATGGATGCATTTTCCCCATCGTCGAGCGGTCGATCAATTGGATGATGATCAAAAATCGCTTCCTTTCATCGAGCATATTTCAAAAGAGGTATGACAGCCACCGTAGAATCTCGTCTTGACTTGCCTGGATGGTTCGTGATGCGTAAGGGAGACCGGGGAGAATTGATGATCTAATGAAGCTCTAAAAGAAGTTGCTAAAATTGTGATGGTGGGAACATGAGGTATATAATAGTTATTTATGTGACGAGTTGCAAAAAGTTGATTTTTTCAGCACGAGTCGTACATTTATCCAACGAGGCTTGCCGAGTTGGATAAATACGAAGAGTGATGAAAAAATCGAGTTTTGCAACGAGTGGCATACAACATTTTATGCAATGATTTTTTTCATTATACAACGCACTTTATGTGTTTTCGCCATAAATAATAGTATTGCATAACCTGCTGGGATTGCCGCGGCCCGTGGCGTAGTTGGTCACAAGTTCGCTTCATATGCGGATGGTCATGGGTTTGATTCCCAGCCCCGGCACTAGCAATTTTTCGTCAGTTGCTCTTCCCCCGAGAGTGGCTGACATTAACCCTCTTCTGAGCCTACGGCTCAAACGGACCCGGATACCTGGACATCGGCGAACTGCAACTCATAATGGACCCCCAATCGGACTGGAAAAGGAACAACAGCCACCCATCCACATCCTCGTGCTCTTCATTCTACCATTAATAGAGTAGAACAGTGAAAGAAGCACGCAGGCAACCAGTTCAATATAGAAGAATAGAATAGAGTACATCTAGGCGCTGTACAAAGTCTAAGTGCAGCTGTCAATTGTTATCGCTCACGTAGTGCCCAAGTGGACAATAGAGCTGTAAATTTGGTTAAGTGATTAAGAATAAAAAAAAACCTGCTGGGATTCGCGAAGCTCTTGAAGTCTGAAATGACATTTAGAGACACTACAGGGATATTCCAGGCCAGCCAAACTTCCTTGGAGTTCAGGACTTCAGGTCTACACTTGTAACAGTATCCATATCTGTTATACTGAGTAACGCTGCATAATCAACCGCAGTTACTGGAGCAATCTGAAGTCCACTTTTTTATTATAACCCTTTCGGACTTTCACGGTCATCCAAACTGTTCTATAATGAAGTCCTTCAAATCTACAAGAAAAAAATATGTGTTTTCACCATAAATAATAGCATAACATAATCTGCTGAGATCCATGAAGCTCTGGAAATCTCAAATGTCATTTAGAGACACTACAGGGATATTCCAGGTCAGCCAAACTTCCTTGGAGTTCAGGACTTCAGGTCTACACTCGTAACTGTATCCATATCTGTTACACTGAGTAACGCTGCATATTCAATCGCATTTACTGGAACAATCTGAAGTCTACTTTTTTTTATTATAAACCTTTGGGACATTCACGGTCGTCCAAACTGTTCTATAATGAAGCCCTTGATATCTACAAGAAAAACTTTGTATTTTCACCATAAATAATAGCAGAGGATCTGCTGAGGTCCGTGAAGCTCTTGAAATCTCGAATGTCATTTAGAGACACTATGGGAATGTTCCAGGTCACCCAAACTATCCATGAGATCAGAACTTCAGATCTACACTCATAACATCAGGTATATCTGACATACTGAGTAAAGTTCCATAATCAATCGCGGTGACTGAACCAACCTGGTCTACTATATATTTTTATGTACCTTTGGGACTTTGAGGGTCGTCCAAACTGTCCTGAAGTTTAGCTCTTGATAGTAACAGTAGTTAGTCTCACAATGAAATTTAGACTGTAATCTGTAATGATAGTTTTGAGATGTTCCAGATTAACATCACTACTCCGGAGACCATAGCTTCAGGTCTACACTTGTGATAATAGGTTTTGCCACTACGTTAAGGTGTTACATAATCCACTGTACTTACGAAAGCAGTTAGAACAATACGCGTTGTTATATATTTTTGGGTGTGGGCTCCTTACTGTTATGAAGCTTAGTTGATAAAAACAACCATGGTAACTTTCAGCAGACTTGTTGGACATGATAGATTACAAATCATAGCTTTTAATGAAAGAAGTTACCGTTACACTCGTAAACTTTAGGATCTAAACTGAAGAACAGTTTGGATGACCTAGGATATCCCGACTGATCTGATACTGTCTATTTACCTTTCAGAAGACTTGCTGGACATGATAGATTACAAATCGCAGCTTTGCATAATGAATTCAGTTACCGTTACACCCGTAGACTTATGGATCTAAACTCAAGAACAGTTTGGATGACCTAGGATATCTCGACTGATCTGATACTGTATATTTACCTTCCAGAAGACATACTGGACATGATAGATTACAAATCGCAGCTTTGTATAATAAAATCAGTTACAGTTACACCCGCAGACTTTAGGATCTAAACTGAAGAACAGTTTGGATGACCTAGGATATCCCGACTGATCTGATATTGTATATTTACCTTTCAGAAGACTTGCTGGACATGATCGATTACAAATCGCAGCTTTGTATAATGAATTCAATTACCGATACACCCATAGACTTCAGGATCTAAACTCAAGAACAGTTTGGATGATCTAGGATATCCCGAATGATCTGATACTGTCCATTGAATTTTCAGAAGACTTACTAGACATGATAGATTACAAATCGTAGCTTTGCATAATGAAAGAAGTTACCGTTACACCCGTAGACTTATGGATCTAAACTCAAGAACAGTTTGGATGGTCTAGGATATCCCGAATGATCTGATACTGTCTATTGAATTTTCAGAAGACTTACTGGACATGATAGATTACAAATCGCAGCTTTGTATAATGAAAGAAGTTACCGTTACAGCTATAGACTTAAGGATCTTAACTCAAGAACAGTTTGGATGACCTAGGTTGTCCAGAAAAAATATTCCGCATAATATTCTACCGTTTTTATACTATTACACTCACTGTATTATGTGAGGATTCGCTCGTTGGGTCACGACTGCGCCCCGATTAGCGAATCGTGTTCGTTCGTTGGGGCAACTGACAACTGATCAAAATGCTCTAGACAGATGCAAGCGACGAGAAATACGTCACGAAACACTCACATACTTGCACAAGCGTTCTGTATATAGGAGCTTCGACGAGACGGCGGTCAGACGTCAAACTCATTTTGACATCGATTTTGACATTGACAGTGCTTTTTAGTTGGGTTTTGCCCCAACCAGTGAACATTCAACTATCGAGACAGCCCATCTAACGAGCCGCCAACGAACGAATCGGGACTGTATACACATAATCAACTACCTTCTGTGAAAATTTCATGAAAATTGACAGAGAAATTCAAAAGTTATGAATAGGCAAATATCGCACATGAAAAACACTAAAAATTTTCAACCATCTCCCGAGCAGAAGGGAACAACAACAGCATAAGGATCTGTGTTATTCGGGTAAAATAACAGAATAATAGAATCGATTATTTTAAAGTTATTAACATAACATATTATGTTGTAAACTTGTCTGTCATAAGCGGCAAAATAACAAATATCATAACAAAAAAAAGTTCTTGGAAAACCATTTTAATAACTTGTTTTGTTAGTTTCAATAACAGCTTAATAATATTGAAATTTGAAAATATTTTAATAACAATTTTTATATTAATTTGTTATTGATAATATTCGGAAATCAAAATTTGTTTTAATATCAAAATTGTAACTAAGTAAATTATGATACTTATTATATCAAAACATTCTCTTTGTCTTACTAATAGCATGAGTAACAATGATCGAAAAATACTATATTCAGTTTTTAATTCATTCTAAGAGAATGTAAAAGAAAAATCTTCCAGAAATTTCTCCGAGAGTTCTTCCACGGAATCATTCACAGATTTTCAAAGACTCCACTAGAAATTTCTCCAGAATTATGAACAGAATCCCTTCAAGGATTTCTTCAGAATTTCCCGTGATTATTTGTCGCGAATTTCATCTTAAGATTTCTCTGAAAATTTCTTTGAGAATTTCACCAGGAGTTTTTTTTCGAGGAATTCTCTTGGAATTTTTCAAAAGATTTTGCCAAGAATGCTAATAATTGCTCAAAAAAAAAAAATACTTCTGGAATTTCTAAGATGATTGCGCCAGAAGTTCTTTTAAAAAGACTTCCCAGGGTATCCAAGGGCTCCTCCAGAACTTCCAAGTGTTTTTCCGAATATTATTTAAGAAATATTCAAGGGATTCGTTCAGAAATTTCCTTCCTTACTGAGTACAAAAATAGAACAAAACAATAGGACAGATCATTATTATCGAATTGTTGCTTTGATTTCATAACTTGTTACTGTTGTGCTATTGTTGATAAATTGATCAATAGTACAACAATAACAAAACTCGTACTTCATCAAAACATGTTATTGATATGTAATTAAGTGAATGTATATCAATAGCTTGATTATAACAAAATAAGATTGTCCGAAAAAATTTGTTATGGAAAAGATATGCCTTGATAATTAAATAATAGCAAAACAAGATATAAAACAGGTTATGTGATTTCGTAGTTAGTAATTTGATATTCTCCTCTGCTCGGGCTATTATGTGAATGGAAATTGGTCATGATTGTACAAAATGCTTAAAACCTCGTTTGTTTGTTTTTCATCCACAGTTTAAAATAATGAATCGATTTTTATGAAACTTGACACAAATAACAAATATACACCAAAGAGTTCTCAGTCAATTGTTTGGCCAATTTTTCCGACTCATTACAGCTACAGCCGTACTTCTGTGTCCCGATTATTGCGGATACAGGCTTTATTATCAAGGACGCCATAATCGAACTCTATTTAATATTCATGGCGTAAAAGTGTCAGTACCACCTACTCATACTAAACGGCGCTCTCACGCCGAGTATGAGAGTTAGAATGTGGCGTCCTTGGTGGTATTTGTAGAAAAAAACACTAGTCTAAAAGCGAAGACGGCTAATAACAAGACAGGCACACACTATTTTTATTTCGCTTGAAACCAGCAAAATTTTGCTGGTTTTTGCCAAACTGTAAATACAGCAATCCATCCAGCAAAATATTTTTTGCTGAATCTCCAGCAATGTGTATTGACAGCAGATTTTGCTGATTGACCAGCAATTTTGTGCGCGCTCGACTCCAGCTGAAACTTTTTGTTCTTTTTTTTTCATTTTCATTTATTTGGTTAACATCAAATTCATGATAATGCTGAATCAACAATTTGCCGCCATAATACTCGATTTGCAGCTGCAGCTCTCCAACGTCGGTCACGCCCAACACTCGCCAGATCACGCTCCACCTGGTCCGCCCATCGTGCTCTCTGCACTCCACGCCTTCTTGTACCAACCGGATGATTAGCAAACACCAACTTTGCAGGGTTGTTGTCCGGCATTCTTGCAACATGCCCTGCCCATCGTATCCTTCCGGCTTTGGCCACTTTCTGGATGCTAGGTTCGCCATAAAGTGCAGCGAGCTCGTGGTTCATCTTTCTCCGCCACACACCGTTCTCCTGCACACCGCCGAAGATCGTCCCGTCACTCGAAAACTCCGAGTGATTGCAGGTCCTCCTCGAGCATCGTCCATGTCTCGTGTCCGTAGAGAACCACCGGTCTTATTAGCGTCTTGTACATGGTACATTTGGTGCGGGGGTGATTCTTTTTTGACCGCAGTTTCTTCTGGAGCCCATAGTAGGCACGACTTCCGGTGCACCGGAATGATGATGCGCCTCCGAGTTTCACGGCTCACGTTGTCGTCAGCCGTCAGTAAGGATCCGAGGTAGACGAACTCCTCCACCATCTCGAAAGTATCCCCGTCTATCGTGACATTATTACCCAGACCAGCGGGTGTACTGCTCTGCCACCGTTCCAAATGTTCTGGCAATAATGTCCATGTCGTCCGCAAAGCACACAAATTGACCGGATTTTGTGAATATCGTTCCCCGGCTGTTGAGCCCGGCTCGTCGCATCACACCGTCCAGAGCGATGTTGAAGAGTAGGCATGAGAGTCCATCATCTTGTCTCAGTCTCCGGCAAGATTCGAATGAACTGGATAGTTCACCCGAAACCCTTACGCAGTTTTGCACACCGTCCATCGTTGCTTTAATCAGTCTAGTCAGCTTCCCGGGAAACCTGTGCTCGCTCAAGATTTTCCATAGCTCTGTGTGGTCGATACGTTCTCGCTCGAAAGTTCTCACACATTAACTTGTCGCCTTTCTTGAGGATGGGACAGATTATCCCCTTTTTTCCACTCCCCCGATAGTTGTTCTGTTTCCCAGATCTTGACTACTAACTGATGCAGACAGGTGGCCAACTTTTCCGGCTCCATCTTGATGAGTTCTGCTGCGATACCGTCCTTTTTTTTCCTCCCCTGTTGGGGAAATTAAGCCACTGCGTCCAATAGGCTGAACTTTTGTGGCATGACCGTCCTTACCAGCCACTTTGTTGTTTTTGAGCTGGTGGATGGCATCCTTGACTTGCCTCAGCGTGGGAGTTGGTTCGTTCCCGTCCTTCGTTGCACCAACATAGTAATTTCCTCCGCTGTCTACCCGTACCTACATTCTCTTCGTCATTCAGGTGCTCGTCGAAGTGCTGCTTCCACCTTTCGATCACCTCACGTTTGTTCGTCAGGAGGCTCCCGTCCTTTGCGGGATGCGTTGAGCTTCTGGTAGAACTTACATTTCGACAATGATTTTTCATAAGGGCCTAACTGACTTGATCGATTTCTCTTCCTCGGCTCTCTCTTTCGCTAATAACTTGATCAAAACAAACAAAATCATTATTCTTTTTGTTTCTATAGCAACATGTAGCCGTCTTCTTCGCATTTCAACCAAAAAATCTTTGAACAACTCAATACACATTCTGTGATAACACAAAGAGAGGATCGATGAAGAGAACTCGAAAATGTCAGTTAGGCCCAAATGAAAAATCAGTGTCGATTTCTTCGCACTCCGCTTCTTCCAGGCGGAGCTTTTTTTCTCTCTCGGAAAAAATGGGTCTCAGCTTCTGTCTGTATCGCTCCACATTCTGTCGGGTTCCATGTTACAGCCAGAATTACCGCCCGCGCTGCGTCCTTCTTCTCCAGAACCGCTCTGCACTCTTCGTCGAACCAATCATTTCATCGACTTCGTTCTATTTACGTATCCGAAAGTGCTGTCACCCGCGTTGTTGATGGCTGTTTTGACTGTACTCCAGCAGTCCTCTAGAGGGGCCAGATCGAGCACATCCTCGGCCGGCAATGCTGCTTCGAGATTCTGCGCGTATGCGGTGGCGACATCCGGTTGCTTCAGTTGCTCTAGATCGTACCGGGGCGGCCGTCGGTACTGTACATTTTTAATAACAGAGAGTTTTGGGCGCAGTTTGACCATCACCAGGTAGAGATCAGAATTGATTAGCGCCACGATAGGTCTTGACGTCGATAATATCGGAGAAGTGCGTCCATCAATCTGCAAAACGGTGAGTCGATAAGGAGAGCGTCCAATATACACTACCCGCCATAAATATGGAATCGCATCTTCTAGTATTGCAACACCCCAATTGAATATTGCAGCACCCCAAAAAGTTTGGCATCACCTGAAAACCTTATTTTTTACTAAACTATATCTCAAAAACCGTATCCTCTGCAAAGTTTAGACCTTCGGCAAAGTTGTTCAGCAGGTTTATGACCTTGAAATGGTGAAATGTTTGGTACGTAATTCCGCCACTATGTGGCGCTAGTGTGCATTTACAATGAAGTACTTTGACATGGTTTATCTCAAGATTCTGACCACTTAGAATGTTCGTGTCTTCAGCAATGTTGATCAGAGGAGCTATGGCTATCAAATGATGGTAATTTTAGTGCGTAATTCCGCCGCTATGTGGCGCTAGTGTGCATTTACAATGAAATACTTTGACATGGTTTATCTCATGATTCTGACCACCTAGAATGTTCGTGTCTTCAGCAATGTTGATCAGAAGGGTTATGGCTATCAAATGGTGGTAATTTTAGTGCGTAATTCCGCCGCTATGTGGCGCTAGTGTGCATTTACAATAAAGTACTTTGACATGGTTTATCTCATGATTCTGACCACTTAGAATGTTCGTGTCTTCAGCAATGTTGATCAGAAGGTCTATGGCTATCAAATGGTGGTTGGTTCAGTGCGTATTCCCGCCGCTATGTGGCGCTAGTGTGCATTTACAATGAAGTACTTTAACATGGTTTATCTCAAGATTCTGACCACCTAGAATGTTCGTGTCTTCAGCAATGATGATCAGAAGGATTATGGCTATCAAATGGTGGTTAGTTTAGTGCGTAATTCCACCGCTACGTGGCGCTAGTGTGCATTTACAACGAAGTACTTTAACATGGTTTATCTCATGATTCTGACCACCTAGAAGAATGTTCGTGTTCTCAGCAATGTTGATCACAAGGTCTATGGCTATCAAATGGTGGTCATTTTAGTGCGTAATTCCGCCGCTATGTGGCGCTAGTGTGCATTTACAACGAAGTACTTTGACATGGGTTATCTCATGATTCTGACCACCTAGACATACCTGTGCGCCGACTATACCCAGTCAACACACGATCGTATATGATGTTTAATAGGATGCAAAAGTGGAGGCGATATACGCACACTTTACACGCGGTTAAATAGAAGCATGTACGCATATGGCCTCCACTTTAGCATCCTATTCAACGTCATATACGATCGTGTGTTGACTGGGTGTTTTGCTCGGCGGCAGCGTGAGGGCCATTTTTGGCCGGCGGCGGCGGCGTCACGCTGGTGGCAGCTTTCGGCGGCGTGAATCGGCGTGACCTAAATTTGACAATAATGTTACATTGACAAAGCAAACAAGTTATCATTACGCTCTAGAATTTGTAGTCTGGGCTATTTCATGACCATCGATGACATAAACTATTGATTGAATGAATACCTTTTGTAAGTCCTGTTCAGATCCATCGCTGCGACCAGTGAATAGACCTATTGTGGCATTACCCGCATCCTTAGTGTAGTTCATGTTGCAAAACTGCATTGCAATTGAAGGCAATACAATAGAGATTTTGCTACAGTTTTTGTTTCATTTATTTAGAGGGAAGGAATCTCGTTTCTTCAGGGAGGAATCTGAGAAGGAATTCCAGGAGGAACCTTGAAAGAAACTGGAGAAATCCATTAAGAAAATTCTGGGCTTATCTCTGCAGGAACTGCTGTATGAAATCCTGAAGGAACGACTGCAGAAATCTCTGGTGGTTCAAGAGTCTGTCTTAGAGAGATCCCTGCAGAAACTTCTAAAGGAATCCATGATTGAAATTTTCGAGGAATTTCAGAAGGAAATCCAGGAGGATTCCATAACTGAATTCAAGAAGAAATTCTAAGGGATTTACAGCAGAAATCCTCGAAGGAATTCCAGCGGGAATTTCTAAGGGAATTCGAGAAAGAATCCTTTAAGCAAGGATTTCTAAGAGGAATCAACGAAAAATATCCAGGAGAAATTCCGAAAGATTTTCCAGCAGAAAACCTCAAAAGAATTCAAGTGGGAGTTTAGAAGAATATTAGAAAAAGAATCCCCAAAGGAATTCTAAGCGGAATCAACGAAAATTACTTAAGAGGTATTTCTGGAGGTATTCCAGGAGAAATCCCTGAGAGAATTCCAGTAGGAATCCCCGAAGGAATTCTAAGAGGAATCCCCGCAGGATTCTAGAAAGAATCTTGGAAGGAATCTCCCAAGAAATTGCAGGAGAAGTTTATGCAGAAATCTCAGGAGGAGCCACCGAAAGAACTTCGGAAGAAATCTTCGAAGGAATTGCGAGCGGAATCCTCAAAGGTTTTTTAAGAGGAAACCCCCAAGAGGAATTTCCATAGGAAGTCAGAAGGAATCCCCGAAGAAATCCTTGAAGGAACTGCAGGAAGAATCCACGAATTCTAAAAAGAATTTCCGAAGGAATTCTTGGAGAAATCACCGAATAAATTCAAGAAGGAAACCCTGAAGAAATTCCATGAAGAATTTAAGGAATTCCAGGAGGAATCACCGAAAAAAATAAAAAAGGAATCGCCACAGGAATTCCAAGGGGAAACTTCAAAGTTATTCCAGGAGGAGTTTCCATGTTAATTTTAGGAGGAATCCCCTACGGAATATCAGGAGGAATACCCGAAGAAATATCAAGAGGAAACTTTGAAGGAAGTCCAGCAGGAATCCACGAAGGAATTACAAGGCAAATCCCCGAAGGAATTCCCGGTGGAATCCACGACGGAATATCAAAAGGAATCCCCGAAAGAATTTCAGGAGAAATCCATGAAGGAAGTCCAGGAGGAATCTCCAAAGAAATTCCAGAAAGATTTTTTCAAAGTAATTCGTGAAGGAATCCTCAAAAGACTTCTAGGAGGAACCATCGAAAAAAAAAATTAGAGGAATCCTCGAAGAAATTTCATGAGAAACCCGTGGACAAAATTGAAAAGGAATCTTCGAAGGAATTTTAGGGGGAATCTCCAAAGGCATTTCAGGAGGAATCCCCGCAGGAATTTCAAGAGCAAATTCCGAAAATAATCCTGCATGATTCCCAAAGGAGTTCCAGCAATTATCCACAAAGAAATTCCAGCAGGACTCCAGTGGGAACTTCCAAGGGAATTCGGGTGAGAATCTCCAAAGGATTTCAATAACGGATCAACAAAAAAGATCCTCTGAAAGAGTTCCAGGAGAAATCCTTGAGGGAATTCTAGAGGAATCACCGAAGGAATTCCAAGAGGAATCTCCGAATGAATTCTATAAGAAATTCCCCAAGGAATTCCAGTAGGAAACCCCGAAGGAATTCTAGGTGGAATCCCCGGAGGAATTCAATGGAACATTTCTGGAGCAATCTCCGAAGAAATTCGAACAGGAATCACAACAGAAATCCCAAGAGGAAACTCCAAAGGAAATCCAGGAAAAACCTCCGAAGTAATTGCTGGAGGAGTTCCCGCAGAAATTCCAGGGGGAATCCTCGACGGAATGTCAGGAGGAATCCCCGAAATAATTCCAGGAGAAATCCCCAAAATAACTCTAGGAGGAGACCCCGAACGAATTCCAAAAGAAATCTCCGAAAGAATTCAACGAGAAATCTCCGAAGGAATCCCTGAAGAAAGTCCAGAATGAATACTTCGACGGAATTCCAGGAGGACATCCTGAAGAAATTTCAAGAGAAATCTCCGAAGAAATTACAGGAGAAATCTCAGGGGGAAGAGGAAACCCCATAGGAATTTCAGAATAAATCTCCGAAGAAACACTAGGAGAAATCCCCGAATAAATTTCAGGAGGACTCCTGTTGGAATTCTATGAGGAATCCCTGGTGGAAATCAAGGAGGAATCTCCGTGGGAATTCTAAAATAAATCATCGAAGAAATTCCAGGAGGAAACCCCGAAGAAATTTTAAAAGAAATCCACGACAGCGTATCAGGAGAAATCCCCGAAAGAATTTCAAGAGGAATCCTTGAAGGAATGCAACATTAATTTTGTTTGTGCACTGAACACCGGCGCGAAAAATAAAAACCGGCGGCGTAACAAATTGCGGCGTATGGCCTAGGTGATCAGAATCATGAGACAAACCATGTCAAAGTACTTCGTTTTAAACGCACACTGGCGCCACCTAGCGGCGGAATTACGCACAAAACTTACCACCATTTGATAGCCATAGACCGTCTGATCAACTTTGCCGAAGACACGAACTTTCTAGGTGGTCAGAATCATGAGATAACCCATGTCAAAGTACTTCATTTTAAACGCACACTGGCGCCACCTAGCGGCGGAATTACGCATAAACTTACCACCATTTGATAGCCATAGACCGTCTGATCAACTTCGCCGAAGACACGAACTTTCTAGGTGGTCAGAATCATGAGATAACCCATGTCAAAGTACTGCGTTTTAAACGCACACTGGCGCCACCTAGCGGCGGAATTACGCACTAAACTTACCACCATTTGATAGCCATAGGTCCTCTGATCAACTTTGCTGAAGGTCTAAACTATGCAGGTGATACGGTTTTTGAGATACAGTTCAGAAAGTGATGAAGTCTTCAGGTGATGCCAAACTTTCTGGGGGTGCTGCAATATTCAACTGGGGTGTTGCAATACTAGGCGATGCGATTCCATATTTATGGCGGGTAGTGTAGCTCTGGTCCTCACAAGTTCCTACCTCATGCTTCCACGGGTCAAGCGATGACAAAGACCGCCAGCTAAGAGTTGTTTGCTTAGCTGGTAGTGCAGCCTGGGCACTGTTGTCCTTCTGACTTCAGCTAGATTGAGGAGGTACGATCCGAGTGTCTGTTCACCAAGGAGGTGCGGCTCATTTATTTATTTTTTCGTCAAACATACCGTAGACTACATTTTCACTTAACTATATCACTTAATAACTATATTCTATTATATCTCAAAGATCTAAAATATTTTCTCAAATTTGTTCTAGACATGGTCAAACTAATAGATGCACAGTGCTGATTATAAAGGTTCATCATTCGATTCAAAGGACCAAATTTTGCATAATCTGTTCTATGTTTGTTTAGAGCAAATATATTACGACCTCTCAATAGTCTAGCAGGAGCATAGAAATTTATACATGATAGTAAGTTGGCGGAGTCGATGCGTTGAAATATTAAATCATTTATAAACGAAACCATGGCAAATTCGCGACGCTCCTTCAAAGTTTGAATATCTATAAGCATGCATCTAGCTTCATATGAAGGCAGTGGAAATGTTGACCAACCTAACTTGCGTAAGGCATATAGGAGGAACTGCTTTTGTATTGATTCGATTCGATCCTCATGTGTTACCATGTAGGGAGACCATACTATGCTACAGTATTCTAGAACTGATCTTACATAAGCGACGTACAATGTTTTTATCGTGTATGGGTCCTGAAAGTTGTAGCTAAAACGCTTAATGAAGCTTAACATATTAGTTGCTTTATGAGTGATAGCGTTATAATGATCGGTGAAAGTTAATTTAGAATCTAAGATAACACCTAAATCTCTAATTCTATTGCACTTTTCAACTTCTTGGTTTCCTAAAGATACAATTATTGGTGGTGTACTATGTTT
This sequence comes from Aedes albopictus, assembly GCF_035046485.1. Taxonomy (NCBI): domain Eukaryota; kingdom Metazoa; phylum Arthropoda; class Insecta; order Diptera; family Culicidae; genus Aedes; species Aedes albopictus. The sequence goes on from NC_085137.1 coordinate 409,149,012, forward strand.
TCTGCTGTACGTAATTGAATTACATTTTTTCACGTTTAACTGCAGCAGGCTTTTACTACACCATTGGTCAAATATCCGTATTTCTCTCAAAAAACATTCTCTGTCTTCTTCATTTTTTATTTCAATAAAGAGTTTCATATCATCAGCGTATATAAGGATTTTGAGATGCTTTAGAATATACGTGATATCATTTACAAACAATATGAAAAGCAAAGGTCCTAAATGTGAGCCTTGGGGAACTCCTGATGATACGTTGATAGGTTCTGACTTCTTCCCCTCAAATCTTACTATCTGTAATCGGTCAGTTAAGTACGATTCGATCCATTTAAGTAGTCTAGACTCGATTCCCATTTTATCAAGCTTAAAAATCAACATTGGAATGTCAAGTCTGTCGAACGCCTTACTGAAATCGCTGTAAAGTGATTCAACATAGTTACCTCTGTCCATTGCACATAAGGTGTAATTAACAAATTCTAACAAGTTTGTTGTAGTCGACCGACCTTTGAAAAATCCATGTTGTGCATTTGTAATTCTTAGTTTGATTTGATTAAACACACATCTATTTATAATAGATTCAAATAGTTTTGGTATGCATGAGATAATGGCAATCCCACGATAATTACGAACATCGGATTTTTTACCAGATTTGTAGATGGGTATAAGGAAAGATTTTTTCCATCCTTTCGGAAACTTTCCAGTTTCAAGTGACATGTTGTAAAGCCAAAATAATGGAGCCGCAAATTCAGTTGCCAGGTTTTTCAGAAGAACCGGCGGAATTCCATCCGGCCCTGGACCTTTGTTCGGATCTAAGTCTTTTAGACCGGTTAAAATATCTTGTAACATGATTTGATTGATTCCGATGTTGCTGGTAAAGTCAGGAAAGTGGGAGAAATATTCATAGTCGCGATCGGCATCAGAAAATGTACTATAAGTTTCTTGGAAATAGGTTGCAAAAAGATTGCAAATTTCATCGGAATTTTCTGCCATTTTATCATCTAACGACATTTTTGATGGAAAATTGCTCGACTTCAACTTAGTTTTAGCATAATTGAAGAAGTTCCTGGGACAGGATTTTATTTCATTCTCGGTTTTTCTGTTGTACTCTTCAAGAGCAGTGGATATGGCTAGATTAAGTTGATTGCAAATGCTTAAATATTTTTCAATGTTTTCTTGACTTTTGTGTCGTCGGTATACTTTGTGAGCTTTTTGTTTCCGATTTTTCAAGTTAATAATTTGCCTGTTGAACCAGACTGGATTTTTAGAACCATTATTTCGTCGTTTTCTCCTTAGTGGAACTTCCGAATTAATTATTTCCGACAAAATGCTATAAAAGGCCTCAACAGCATATTCTACATCTGGATTTCTTAAAACAGATTGCCAATTAGTTCTATTAAGTTGAAGTCTAATATTTTCATAATTGGCTTTACTATAATCATATACACTCCCGTTCAAAAGTTTGGGGTCACCCCCTCAAAAACATGTCATATTTTTAGGCCCATATCTCCGCCAATTTGTGTCCGATTTTGAAACCCTAGGTTTCATTCAAAAGATAATAAGTGAAAGAAACTTTGAACATGATTTAAAAGAAACTTTTTCAAAAAAAATTGTATGTAAACTTAACCCGAAGTTGCCAAATTTTTTAAAAAATGAATATAAACTTACGGCAGTGTCGCTGGAAGTTGGGTCGACCAAATTTTAAGATGAGAGCGGTAATATGACCCATTTTCTATTAGCTTTCAACTGCTTTTTACAGAACTTAGCTAAACAATCTAGAAAAAAAGTTATTAAGTAAATTAATCCTTGATGTCATCGACCAAAAGTTTAGGGTCACCCCTCAAAATGCTGTATCTGCCAAAAGTTTGGGGTCACTATCGTAAAACATGGGAAAGTGATTTGTTGATATCTTTGTCATCTTTCATTCAATTTTAATTCTTCTTGGCTTATTTGAAACAAAATGAATGATACTTACGGCATAGACATTGAACCACACATATTTGTTGAAATTTACTTACTAAAACTTAACGTAAAGTTGCCTCATTTTTTGAAGCGTGGTAAAATGTGCTAACTTTACATAACATTTTTATATACAAAAATCGTGAAATACGTTAAGTTGAAGACATCAAACGTAAATTTAGTTAATTATCTTTGAAATGAGCCAAAAATAATTAAAATTGAACTATAGATGACGAAAATATCACCAAATCACTTTTCCATGTTTTACGAAAGTGACCCCAAACTTTTGGCCGATACATCATATTGAGGGGTGACCCCAAACTTTTGGTCGATGACATCAAGGAGTAATTTACTTAATAACTTTTTTTCTAGATTTTTTAGCTGAGTTCTGTAAAAAGCAGTTGAAAGCTAATAGAAAATGGGTCATATTAACGCTATCATCTTAAAATTTGGTCGACCCAACTTCCAGCGACACTGCCGTAAGTTTATATTCATTTTTTAGAAAATTTGGCAACTTTGGGTTCAGTTTACATACAAAATTTTTTGAAAAAGTTTCTTTTAAATCATGTTCAAAGTTTCTTTGACTTATTATCTTTTGAATGAAACCTAGGGTTTTGAAATCGGACGCAAATTGGCGGAGATATGGGCCTAAAAAAATGACATGTTTTTGAGGGGGTGACCCCAAACTTTTGAACGGGAGTGTACATCCTCATAGTCACAATTATTTGAGTTAACGTTCATATGGATAAAAACGGAATACTCGATAGCGGTATGGAACACCTCGTTTTTCCATAATGGAAAGGGAGCTTCTTCCACACAGAAGTCCTCAAGGATGTTAGTTAATAAAAAGTCTAGATATCGATTTTGCTGATTTTTTACATGATTAATTTGGTTTAAACCTAAACAAGCAGTTTTTTCAAAAATCAACTGTAACGTTTCATTTTCACCTACAACTGGTAATAAAATACATTCATTTTCAGAATCTGATATGAAATCTACGTCACGTTGATTGAAATCGCCAATGGCTCAAACGCATCGCAATCGCAATCGCAATCGCAATGGATGGCTCAAACAGCGTCTGTTCTGGCATCCAGCGGCTGAGTAAGAAACGCTGCACCACGCCCAGCTAGATCCAAGGTGGTAGCCCCATCAGCGTGGTCGTCCCAGTGTTGGTTGGGACGTTAAACAGAACTGGCACGATGGCCCTCCGGCGAGACAGGAGTGTTGGCGTAGGCCCAATAAGCCACCCGTAAAAATCCCCATTGCGAATAACATAGGAGAAAATACGACTCGATACAATCGGCAAAGACCCACGCGACGAAATAAGGACTACGATTGGAAACTTGGAACATGGAATTGTAAGTCACTAGGTTTCGCAGGATGTGACAGGATAATCTACGACGAACTACATCCCCGCAACTTCGACATCGTGGCGTTGCAGGAACTTTGTTGGACTGGACAGAAAGTGTGGAAAAGCGGGCATCGAGCGGCTACCTTCTACCAAAGCTGTGGCACCACCAATGAACTGGGAACAGGATTTATAGTGTTGGGCAAGATGCGACAACGTGTGATCGGATGGCAGCCGATCAACGCAAGGATGTGCATGTTGAGAGTTAAGGGTCGTTTCTTCAACTACAGCATCATCAACGTCCACTGCCCACACGAAGGGAGACCCGATGACGAGAAAGAAGCGTTCTACGCGCAGTTAGAGCAAACATACGATGGTTGCTCGCCGCGTGACGTGAAAATCGTTGTCGGCGACATGAACGCGCAGGTAGGAAGGGAGGAAATGTACAGACCGGTGGGGCTGTCCATAAACCACGTGGTCATTTTTTTGGGACTTTTCAACCCCCCCCCCCCCCCGCGTGGTCATTAGTTCATACAATTTTTTTTATTTGTTCATACAAAATCGTCATTGGCCGAACCCCCCCCCCCCCCCTCATGACCACGTGGTTTATGGACAGCCCCGGTAATCGGGCGAAACAGCCTGCACGCCGTATCGAATGATAACGGCCAGCGATGCGTAAACTTTGCAGCCTCCCGTGGTATGGTAGTCCGAAGCACCTTCTTCCCCCGCAAAGATATCCACAAAGCCACCTGGAGATCACCCGACCATCAAACAGAAAACCAAATCGACCACGTTCTAATCGACGGTAAATTCTTCTCAGATATAACCAACGTCCGCACATACCGCAGTGCGAATATAGATTCGGATCACTATTGTACGTGGATTTGCTAACTGAACACGACGAATCAGAACCGTCGTTTTTGGAATCGCCGTTCGAATCGCCGTTGGAATCGTCGTTCGAATGTAGAGCGAGACAGCAACCAAACTGATACATCGCTTTGACATATTTATCGTAGGAGCAACACGTGCGTGAGATTCTTTCTCTCGGTTGGTGTGGTTTGTTTTGATTCAATCTGACATTTCTTTTTTGCTGCTCATTGACCAATCCAAATTCCTGTGTGGTAGTGGTTTGTGTTCAGATTTCCCGTGTTAATCTATCTGTAAGAACTTTGTAAACATCTTTTGTTCTCACGTATATGGATAGGCTTGCATTAGGTTTCGTGAGACATTTTTTGGACAACTCAATGCTGACGATGCTGCCAGCTGATGATGGTACACGGAAAAACGAAAGTACCCAAAAGCGAGTTCATTCCACCGAACTTCGAGGTTGCGTGCGGGAAGCCAATGTTGAGTTGCTGGAGTCGATGTTTAGGTAGGTAGTTTGCATTTAGGCGTATACGGCCAAAGTACCTAAAGTCAAGGTTCTTTTTACTCAACCGTCAGTTAAAATTACTCAACTTTCGCTACTGTGCCACTTACTCAATTTTGGCTTCCCGCATCGAACTCTCAAAGTTGGGTTGTTTTGCTATTCACTCTCTGACAACAATAAAGAGAGCGAATGAAACAGGATGCAAAAAAGAACTCAAAAGTGAGTTTAAAAATACTCAAATTTGGGTTCTCTTGTTTTTCAGTGTAAGGAAGGAGGAGCATAGTCGGAGGGGTGCTCCAATGTGTATTCAGAAGAATTCGTCGAGATAAAAAGTTTTCGTTAAAAAAAATATAGAAAATTCTAGTTCAAAAGTTCAGCATTAAACATTTCAATGCGTGTTACGTATATTATATTACAGAGAATCAGTCTAGAGGTCGTTTAACGTAATAAGAGCATTAACATAAAAGTCTATAGTTTTACAAGAACGCATTGAAACGCCCCTTGAAATTTAACGGCGATTCCCAACCAGCTCAAGCAAATTCCCTTGGAATTCATCTTCGAAGTAAAATCACAATACTTAGTCGCTGTATGCATGCGCTCAAAACTTTCGACAGTTATCGCCACGCGTCGAAGTCAAACGCCGCGACTCAACATCGAGCAGCTGCGTAACGTAGAAGTGGCTCAAGACTTCGCGCAACAGTTAGCTGTGGCCCTACCAACGGAAGAGCAGCTTGACGCAGCTACACTTGAAGATGGCTGGAGGGACATCCGATCCGCCATAGGTAGTATCTCGGCTACAGCACTAGGCTTCGCGACTCCGAATCACAGAAACGACTGGTACGACGGCGAATGTGAACAGTTGAAAAACGAGAAGAATGCAGCATGGGCGAGAATGCTGCAACACCGTATGAGAGCGAATGAGGCACGTTACAAACAGGCGCGGAACAGGCAGAACTCAGTCTTCCGGATGAAGAAGCGCCAGCAGGAAGAACGAGATCGCGAAGCGACCCGAGCAGAAGGGAATAGCAGCAGCATAATAAAATGTGTTATTTTGGAAAAATAACTGAGTAACGGAAAGTGTTATTTTCATGTTATTTACATAACATATCCTGTTATAAACTTGTCTGTCATAAGCGGCAACATAACAAAAATTATAACAAAAAAAATGTTCCTGGAAGCCCTGTTCAATAACATGTTTTGTTAGTTTCAAAAACAACTTAATAACAGCGAATTTTCAGAATATTTCAATAACATATTTTGATATGGTTAAGTTATTGATAACAATCTGAAAACAAAATTTGCTTTTTTTCTGTTGCGGATAGGAACTCCTCCAAAGTCCCATATGAATGGGATACGCAACAATATGATCTATTGTTAAAAGTGTCATTCATAATTGGGACGCTATTGTTGTCGCAAGCGATTTATTTATCGAAAACAGAGAGAAACAATAGTTTTCGTTTATTTTCCAAACAACTTAAGATGAAAAACTACCGACGTTTTGAAGCCCTTTATTAGGTGGTTCATTGTTCATAAGATTAATTTACATTATTACCTCATTGATTGACACATTTAATCAAATGAATCTAAGTGGGCTCGATGCAATGAAATCAATAAAAATAAAATGTCTTAAAATAATCAATGGAGTTCTTCTTCTTGATGACTTATTTTTTACATTTTTGTCGAAAATGTGTTGTTCGTCCTTGAATTCCACCAGTTGATCCAAAATGTTTCATAAAATGGCTAAATGCTTATAAAACAAAAGGCTGATAAGTTTGCTCTGTCACAGTTAAAACGTAATGCCAGAGGAACTGATGACAAAATAATATTTTCTGTTACAGTTCCTCACGGAATGCTGTGAACAACGGAAATCTCGAATGGTGTAGTTTTGATTGCAAAGCTAGTTATGTTGTAATATTAATGATCATATATTTGTACAGTCTCAATGACACAATTATAACTGAACTTGTGCTACAACAAAACATGTTATTGAAATGTAATTTAAAGAAAATATACCAAGAGCATGATCATAACAAAATAAGACTGCCCAACAGAACATGTTATGGAACGGTGATGATTTAATAAGTTAATAATAACAAACCGAGATATAAAAACAGGTTTTGTGATTCCGTTGTTATTATTTTGATATTTTTCTCTGCTCGGGGATGGAAGAGCTGTACCGCGCTAAGGAAACACGAAAGTTCTACGAGAAGCTGAACCGCTCGCGCAGAGGCTTTGTGCCACAAGCCGACATGTGCCGAGATAATCACGGGAATATTCTCACGAGTGAGCGTGAGGTGGTCGAGAGGTGGCGGCAGCATTACGATGAGCACCTCAATGGCGACGTTGCAAGTACTGAAGGTGGCGTGGTAACAGATCTAGGAGTACGTGCACAGGACGAAAGACTTCCGGCCCCTGACCTTCAAGAGATTGAGGAGGAGGTTGGTCGGTTGAAAAACAACAAAGCCGCTGGAGCAGATCAACTACCAAGCGAGCTTCTAAAATACGGTGGAGAAGCACTGGTGAGAGCACTACACTGGGTCATTACCAAGATTTGGGAGGAGGAAGTATTACCGGAGGAATGGATGGAAGGTATCGTGTGTCCCATCTACAAAAAGGGCGACAAGTTGGATTGCGGGAACTACCGCGCGATCACACTACTGAGCGCTGCCTACAAGATACTCTCTCAAATTTTATGCCGCCGTCTATCACCGATTGCAAGAGAGTTCGTGGGGCAATATCAGGCTGGATTTATGGGTGAACGCGCTACAACGGACCAGATGTTCGCCATCCGCCAGGTGTTGCAGAAATGCCGCGAATACAACGTGCCCACACATCACTTGTTCATCGATTTCAAATCGGCGTATGATACAATCGATCGAGAACAGCTATGGCAGATTATGCACGAATACGGATTCCCGGATAAACTGATACGGTTGATCAAGGCGACGATGGATCGAGTGATGTGCGTAGTTCGAGTATCAGGGACACTCTCGAGTCCCTTCGAATCTCGCAGAGGGTTACGGCAAGGTGATGGTCTTTCGTGCTTGCTGTTCAACATTGCTTTGGAGGGTGTAATAAGAAGAGCGGGGATAAACACGAGTGGGACGATTTTCACGAAGTCCGTTCAGCTGCTTGGTTTCGCCGATGATATTGATATTATTGCTCGTAAATTTGAGACGATGGCGGAAACGTACATCCGACTAAAGAGTGAAGCCAGGCGAATCGGATTAGTCATTAATGTGTCGAAAACAAAGTACATGATGGCAAAGGGCTCCAGGGAGGAATCACCGCGCCCGCCACCCCGAATTCATATCGACGGTGATGAAATCGAGGCGGTTGAAGAATTCGTGTACTTGGGCTCACTGGTGACCGCCGACAACGACACCAGCAGAGAAATTCAGAGGCGCATTGTGGCAGGAAATCGTTCTTACTTTGGACTCCGCAGAACTCTACGATCGAATAAAGTTCGCCGTAACACGAAGTTAACCATCTACAAAACGCTGATTAGACCGGTCGTCCTCTATGGGCACGAAACATGGACCCTACGTGCAGAGGACCAACGCGCCCTTGGAGTTTTCGAACGGAAGGTGTTGCGTACCATCTACGGCGGAGTGCAGATGGAAGACGGGACTTGGAGAAGGCGAATGAACCACGAGCTGCATCAGCTGCTGGGAGAACCAACCATCGTCCATACCGCGAAAATCGGGAGGCTACGGTGGGCGGGTCACGTCATCAGGATGTCGGATAGCAACCCGACTAAAATGGTTCTCGAGAGTCATCCGACCGGTACAAGAAGACGTGGAGCGCAGCGAGCTAGGTGGGTCGACCAAGTGGAGGACGATCTGCGGACCCTACGCAGAGTGCGGAACTGGAGACAAACATCCATGGACCGAGTGGAATGGAGGCGGCTCCTATGTACAGCAGAGGCCACCCCGGCCTTAGCCTGACCGGTAAGTAAGTAAGCGTCCATCAATCAGAACGTGGTAGGTTTGCGATTCCGTTTGTTGTGGTAATCTCCAGGTGTAACGAGGGAGACTGTGCTGGAAGAAGGTGCTACGAATGGCCATGTTCTTGGAGGCGGTGAAATCGATGAAAAGTAGGCCATTTTCGTTCGTCAGCTGGTGCAATCCTGAAGTGAACCACAGTGCGAGGGCAATAGTTCAGCCAGGTAACTGATTTTGAATGCTATTTCGGAGGGCCGTTAGTTGAATATGCCTTGGTCCTCAGGACCTTTGTTTGGATTCTATAATCCTCAGATTACTCCACCCAACTGTGCACGTTCGGCCAAACTTACGATTTCGTTGGTATTGGTCTAAACGACAAGGACCACCTCTCAGGCTCCGTAACCGCCGTAGAGAGAGAAATCTCGAACCGTGAAGTCCTAAGTGTCCAGGAGAACCCTTCTCGGCGTGGCCAATACGGTCTCGTCCGTGGCCCGTCGTTGCGTCAACGAAGGGAACGCCGTAGACCCCCAGGCTACCTCCGTAGCCATCCGCCATTGCCTTTGGCCCAATCAAGCGGCGCCGCCGCCATTCAGGTGCGCGAAGACCAAGCCACCAAGTCGCCATCTTGCAACTCACCACCGCCAAAGCAAACCTCACCTGCAGCAGCGAGCGCTCGCCAGAACAATAATCCTTACCACAAACTAGCCCAATAAAGTTCAAACACCCAACCTCAATATTAGATTCAATAAATCCCACATAGACTTTGTATAACACTTTTTCAATTCACCAATCACTAAGAATTCCACCGTTTCAGCACCCGTTGTTCCGCGTAGCCCCTCCGAATTACCCAATATATGCCGACCCTGTAGACCCAGCTCTAGGGGTCTTACCTTCCTGGAAGCTACGGGTTTTGCATTGGCGCTCCAACTACAGTGCTAAATAGCTAGGCTCAAGCGTCAGTCTTCGCCGGGGGTGGTGTTTTAATGGGCGCCCAGGAGATATTATTTTGCTTGAGCTTCCACCCGTCGAATTACCTACAGTGGATGACCGAGACATTCTTCCGGAATTAACTGCTGACACTTACTTGCCTTACCGATCAGGCTAAGGCCGGGGTGGCCTCTGCTGTACATAGTAGCCGTCTCCATTCCACTCGGTCCATGGCTGTTTGTCTCCAGTTCCGCACTCTGCGTAGGGTCCGCAGATCGTCCTCCACTTGGTCGACCCACCTAGCTCGCTGCGCTCCACGTCGCTGCTGCAGCTCGTGGTTCATTCGCCTTCTCCAAGTCCCGTCTTCCATCTGCACTGCGCCGTAGATGGTACGCAGCACCTTTCGTTCGGAAACTCGAAGGGCGCGTTGGTCCTCTGCACTTAGAGTCCATGCTTCGGGCCCATAGAGGACTAACGGTCTAATCAGCGTTTTGTAGATCCACCACAGTTAACTTCGTGTGATGGCGAACTTTGTACGATCGTAGAGTTCTCCCTGATCTATGAACTTGGAATCCCTCACGGTTTCTTTTCTATGGTCAAAGTGGAGTGGGATCCCCCATGATCCGACCTAACTTGCGGTTGCTGAGGACCTAACAATGGTCGTAACCCTCTGTTACCTTCTATCGGAGACGGGCCAACCTTTTTAGGCCCACCCGTCCCAAAAGTGCTGTAAATTAGATAAACTAAATGAACAAGAATAAACGATCCAAATATTCCGCAAATACTTCGGGAGCCTCTTGACGGACATGGGTTGATTGAAAGGTGGAAGCAGCACTCCGATGAGCACCTGAATGGCGCGGGGGCATTACAGCGAAAGAGCTAATTACTTTTTCCCAAGAAAAAGAACAAGAAGTCGATTTAGATCCAGTCTCCCCTACCGAACCATTGAAATCGGTGATGATCGAGTGTGAAGGAAAATCATGTTTCATCCGAATTTCGTTTGACTGCCTTCGTTCGAGAGACAGCAGCATCAGCAGCCAAAGGTTTTCCGCCGCTTTGTGGTGCTTTGGGCCACTGGCTCTTTCATTTCCACCACTGGCTGACTCTTAGGGGCTCTGTTGCGTCTCACTTTTCACTCACTTTGGCGCGAAGATTAAAGGCAAACGTTGAAAGTTTTAATGATGGAATTTTTCGAAAAAAATCTGGGTGTCGGAAAAGAGTAAATGCGCTGCGCGTTCGCCGTCTTCGCGTGGCAGGTCGTATCCGCTTTTTCCTTGATGAGTTCGGTTGATGAGCTGAGGAATGTGCGAATGAAAGATTCCTTCTACATATACGTGGAAATTGCGATTCGGAAATTACTGGGAAAATTTTCGGGATACTAAACCGAAAAAATGTTCAGTCGCTTATTCAATTACTATTTTCAAACGATTAGCATGAAAATGCTGAGGTTCACCCATTCGATAAAATAAATTACAACAGTTAAATATTCCAGAAAGACTTTCCCCCAGGCTGAAGATTTATTTCCAACCCATTTAATTCTATTAGCATCGATTTGTCTGCCGAGTCAAGCCGGGAAGGGAAATTAATTACCCGTACACGCAGCAAAACAGAGAGCAGACGCGTGAACAAGACCGCGTGTCATGATCCGCCTCTTCGTCGCGTCGTTCGTTGGTTGGAAGCATTTTCACGCTCTCGATCTTGGAGGTGTTTGGCTTCTGCTTCATGCTACGATCATCCCTAGTGAAATGTCTTACACTTGTTTCAGTAGCATCTTGACTCATTCCAAGCACAGATTTTTTCCTACTAAAACCTAGAATCAATTGCTGCAGGGAAATCCATCTTACATCCCATTATGAATGCCGCCAAAGAGTATTTTTCCAACGTCATGATCGCAATCCTGAAAAGAAAACTAACTTGTACTCATGGGATCTCCACAGCAGCCGTCGGCTCAAAATCGAACACGATTGAAGATCGAATTTCATCAGAACCAACCCGGGCAGCAGGGCGGGTCTCGCAGAGACAAGATATAGTACTCGAACAACCAACAAAACGGTCGAATCCGGGCTAAACACACATTGCAATGCAGCAGATAGGCAGAGTTGTGGTACAGTGCAATGAACGGCTGGTACAATTACATTTCGGACCATGTGTTCTCTGTTTTTTTTTTTTTGTGGAATGTGGCGCCACGGGCTTGCTGTTAGACACTTGTAGGGAAAACATTAGCTTGTTGTTTTTCGAAATCATTGAAAAAGGCCGAACATTTAACGGTACAGTTAGTAGCCATGACTCAGATGTTTGAAATGCCTGCATATTTGCAGGTTAATTTTGGAATCCTATCTACAAATCGCGAGTACTTGTAAGTATCATTTTCCGTAATGATGGTGTTTCCTCATTTGGTTCAAGCAAAACTTTTAACTAAAATGCCAACAGCCGGATCTCCCATGAGACGCTGCTACGCATTTCAGACCCAAGTTTAAAATGCATAAGGGCCTGTCCATAAACTACGTAGATTCTTAAAGAGGAGAGGAGTCTGGTCAAAGTTTACGGTCGATACAAATTTTGAAAACTGTGTATAAAGTAATGGACAATAACTATTACCAAACTTTTTCATACATACATACATACATACATTTATTTGTTCTACATCACATTTAAGATAATACATAATCAACAATAGTTCGCCACAATACTCGGTTCGTGGCTGCCGCTCTCCATCCTCGGTCGCACTCAATGCTCACCAGGTCACAATCCACCTGGTCCGCCCATCGTGCTCTCTGCGCTCCACGCCTTCTTGTGCCTACCGGATCATTAGCAATCACCAGCTTTGCAGGGTTGTTGTCCGGCATTCTTGCAACATGCCCTGCCCACCGTATCCTTCCGGCTTTGGCCACCTTCTGGATGCTGGGTTCGCCCTAAAGTGCAGCGAGCCGTGGTTCATCCTTCTCCGCCATACACCGTTCTCATGCACACCGCCGAAGATCGTCCTTAGCACGCGTCGCTCGAAAACTCCGAGTGCTTGCAGGTCCTCCTCGAGCATGGTCCATGTCTCGTGTCCGTAGAGGACCACCGGTCTTATTAGCGTTTTGTACATGGTGCATTTGGTGCGTGGGTGAATCTTTTTCGATCGCAGTTTCTTCTGGAGCCCATAGTTGGCCCGACTTCTGCTGATGATACGCCTCCGAATTTCACGGCTCACGTTGTTGTCAGCCGTCAGTAAGGATCCGAGGTAGAGTTTTTGAGGCATTCACCACCAGTTCGACCTTTGCTGCTTCGCGTTTCAGGCGGGTGTGCAGCTCTGCCGCCGTTCCAAATGTTCTGGCAATAATGTCCATGTCGTCCGCAAAACACACAAACTGACCGGATTTTGTGAAAATCGTTCCCCGGCTGTTGAGCCCGGCTCGTCGCATCGCACCTTCCAGAGCGATGTTGAAGAGTAGGCATGAGAGCAGGCTTGACAGAAACTCCCTCGCGAGAAAATGAGGAAGCGATTTTGGCGATTTTCTGAGGAGTGAAAGTAAAACTCAGAATTCACAACGCAAATCCTCAACAGCACCGAGCGCGAGCTTGCCGCGCAGCGAGGAGTTCGTCCAACACTCATAATTGCTTGTTGTATTTCTCACGTCAACTCACACTCAAAAAGCTCTCGCGAGTTCCACTCCTATACAAAGAAAGACTCTCGAGGCAAAAATCACACTCAAAAACCCGAAATAATCATCGGCTCTTTTTTCGTTCCCCTCTTCCTCGCTCAGTTTTTGTTGCCTCTCTGCTTGGGGTTCGTTCGCTCCCTCGCGACGAGGCAAAAGCAAAACACCGCTCTAGAGCATGTTGCAAAACTCTTTTGATTTCGAGGAGGATTATCAAGCCTGCATGAGAGTCCATCACCTTGTCGCAGTCCCCGGCGAGATTCGAATTAACTGGATAGTTCACCCGAAGCCCTTACGCTGTTCTGCACACCGTCCATCGTTGCTTTAATTAGTCTAGTCAGCTTCCCAGGAAAGCTGTTTTCGTCCATGATTCCCCATAGCTCTGCGCGGTCGATACTGTCGTATGCCGCCTTGAAGTTGATGAACAGGTGATGCGTTGGGGCCTGGTATGCACGGCATTTCTGGAGGATTTGCCCTACTGTGAAGATCTGGTCCGTTGTCGACCGGCCGTCGATGAAGTCGGCTTGATAACTTCCCACGAACTCATTCGATTTAGGTGAAAGACGACGGAAGATGATCTGGGATAGCACTTTGTAGGCAGCATTCAAAATAGTGATCGCCCTGAAGTTCTCACATTCCAAATGGTCGCCTTTTCTTGAGAATGGGGCAGATTACCCCTTCCTTCCACTCCTTCGGTAGCTGTCGGGTTTCCCAGATCCTGACTATCAGTCGGTGCAAACAGGTGGCCAACTTTTCTGGCCCATCTTGATGAGTTCAGCTGCGATACCATCCTTACCAGCTGCTTTGTTGGTTTTGAGCTGGTGAATGGCATCCTTAACTTCCCTCAGCGTGGGAGTTGGTTCATTTCCGTCCTCCGCTGCACTTGCGTCGTCGTTTCGCCCGTTGCCGTGGTCTCCCGTCCCTACGTTCTTCACGCCGTTCAGGTGTTGATCGAAGTGCTGCTTCCACCTTTCGATCACCTCACGTCCGTCCGTCAAGAGACCTCCGTCCTCATCGCTGCATATTTCGGCTCGCGGCACGAAGTCGTTGCGGGATGCGTTGAGCTTCTGATAGAACTCCCGTGTTTCTTGGGAACGGCACAGCAGTTCCATTTCTTCACACTCCGCTTCTTCCAGGTGGCGCTGTTTCTCCTGAAACAAGGACCAAAGCATAGAAAGCCACAATCTGCATGATGTTGCAGGTGCTGCTTGGGTACTCTACAGCCGGTACCGTACATTATTGATGACGGAATTTTTTGGGCGCAGTTTGATCATCACAAGATAGTGGTCGGAGTTGATGTTAGCGTCACGATAGGTCCTGACGTTGGTAATGTCGGAGAAGTGTCGTCCGTCAATCAGAACGTGATCGATTTGCGATTCCGTTTGCTTTGGTGATCTCCTTAGTTCACTCGAAACCCTCACGCAGTTTTACACACCGTTCATCGTTACTTTGAGTAGTCTTGTTAGCTTCTCAGGAAAGTCGTTATCGTCCATGATTTTTCATAGGTCTGTTTCGCACGCCGCCTTGAAGTCCATGAACATGCATTGGGACCTGGTATTCATGGCATTTCTGGAGGATTTGCCGTACGGTGAAGATCTGGTCCGTTGTCGACCGGCCGTCGATGAAGCCAGCCTGATAGCTTCCCACGAACTCATTAGTTTTAGGTGACAGACGACGGAAGATCATTTGGGATAGCATTTTGCAGGCAGCATTTGAAATGGCGATCGCCTGAAAGTTCTCCTTTCTTGTGGATGGGACAGATTACCCCTTCCTTCCACTCCTTCGGTAGCTATTCGGTTTCCCAGATCCTGACTATCAACCGGTGCAGACAGGTGGACAACTTTACTGAGCCCATCTTGATAAGTTCAGCTGCGATACCATACTTACCAGCTGCTTTGTTGGATATGAACGGTTCCAGGTCATTTGGCTGAACGCCATTAGACCGAACGCCGTTTGGCCGAAAAAGGGATAATGAACTGAGGTGAGCATGCCATTATTCAACACCTACACATCAGTATAACACGAAATACCAGCCTATGATTCAAAAAAGGAAAACAAAAATTCTGACAAAAAAGGACAGTTTCAACGCTAACTGGCTCCTCAACGGTAAAACTAGAAAGAATAGCCTATGATCAGAAGAAGACAATATTTTTGATGATCATATTGGCAGCTAGAATGTTTCCCGGAATTTATCCTCACTTCTGAATTCATTTGATCATAATTCAGCCAAATGGCATTCGGCCAAACGACCAGATGGCATTCGGGCATTTCGATGTTCATCGAGGACATGTTTTGTTGTGCACATAGATGTCAAAGCATTTGCAACAGTATAAAAATACTGTTATTTTATCTTGTCCGACGTTTCGGTCCGTATGGGACCTTCTTCTGGGACTGCAAAGATTGTTTGTTGAATTAATTAGAAAAATATTACCAATTAGAGTCCAGTGTTGTTCTGAGGAACGTCTGATTGTCTAGAGTTTCTATTGAAAAGCAAATAAAAAATTAAAAATTTAGTATCCCCGCTCAAAAATCATTACGTTTTCCCTTTTACAAGGATTCATTAAGAATTTCTTTGAAGAATTCCTCCAATGATTCCTTCAGGAATGCCCTCAAAGATTCATTCAAATATTGTTCCATGGATTCCTCATAAAACTTTCCATGGATTCCGTAAGGAATCCTGCAATGATTCATTCAGGAATACCTCCAAGGATTTCTTTTGATTTTTTTCCCAAGCATTCATATAAGAATTATTCAATATTTCCTTCAGGAGTTTGCAAGTGTTTGGTTTGTTTGCTTTGAAATATTGAAGAGATTTTATATTTTGTATAAGATTTAATCCAGCACGTCAGAATTTTAAGCTACACCCCCATATATGTATAGGGCCAAATATGCGATTTTCAGCTTTTTTTTACTGAAAGCTATTGGTCATGAACATTATTTATATGATCTACATGACCAATTAAGGGCCCATATAGCCGAGGCGGTAAACGCACGGGTATTCAGCATGACCATGCTGAGGGTGACGGGTTCGATTCCCGGTCAGTCCAGGATCTTCTCGTAAAGGAAATTTCCTTGACTTCCTTGGGCATAGAGTATCTTCGTGCCTGCCACACGATATACACATGCAAAATGGTCATGGGCAGAGGAAGCTCTCAGTTAATAACTGTGGAAGTGCTCATAGAACACTAAGCTGAGAAGCAGGCTTTGTCCCGGTGAGGACGTTACGCCAAGAAGAGAGAGAGACATGACCAATTAATGCAAAATATTTCAGTTTTATTTTAGGTACAATATTTGACATACAAGCAAGCTACATACAGGTTTATATACCCAACATAAAATGCTCAAAACTTCTTCTTCTTGGCGTTACATCCCAACTATGACAAAGCCTGCATCTCAGCTGAGTGTTCAATGATCACTTCCACAGTTATAAACTGATAGCTTCTTCTGTCAATGACACTTTGCATGTGTGTTTCGTGTGTGTGTGTGTGTGTGTGTGTGTGTGTGTGTGTGTGTGTGTGTGTGTGTGTGTGTGTGTGTGTGTGTGTGTGTGTGTGTGTGTGTGTGTGTGTGTGTGTGTGTGTGTGTGTGTGTGTGTGTGTGTGTGTGTGTGTGTGTGTGTGTGTGTGTGTGTGTGTGTGTGTGTGCGTGTGCGTGTGTGTGTGTGTGTGTGTGTGTGTGTGTGTGTGTGTGTTTTTTTTTTTTTCCTCCCAACCTCCCCAGCAGAGAAAACCGATTGGAAAAACTCTGCTACACCTAGGTGCCTCAATCCCCCTGGTACCACTGATGCGACTGCTTCAGGGGGGGCAATGCGCTCATGCGCTTTTCTGTTATAGTGCTCATGCACTTTTTGTCGCTTCTAAACTGTGCTCCTCGTCTGTGCACTTACTCTTTACTTACTCCTCCACTTCATCTGCAACTCCGTCAGCATTTTTGTGACTGCCCTGCTGATCGCATTCCACGTCTCTTCAGTGCGGCACATCTCGTCGACGACGTTGTCCACGCTTAATGCCGGCATCGATCTTCTTACTTCCTCGAATCTGGGGCAGATGAACACTACGTGCTCCGGTGTCTCCTCCACGTTCTCGCACTCCGGGCAAAAGGGCGAAGCGGCAAGGCCAAACCGATGTAGGTACTGCCTGAAGCAGCCGTGACCAGACAAAAACTGGGTTAGGTGAAAGTTCACTTCTCCGTGCTTCCTGTTCACCCAAGTCGACACATCAGGGATGAGCCGATGGGTCCATCTCCCTTTCTCGTGGAATCCCATTCCTGTAGCCACTTTGTCATTGAGGCCGTTCGCACCAACGTTCTCACTTGGCTGGTCCTCCTCCGCTCATAGCACTCGATGTCCTCCTCCAAGGTGATGCAGATCGGGATCATCCCTGCAATCACACAAACTGCCTCCGACGATATCGTTCTATACGCGCTCGCTACTCGCATGGCCATGAGCCGGAACGCGCTGTTTAGCTTCATCCGATTTCGCTTTGTTTTCAGCGCCGCACCCCAGGCTGGGACTCCGTACCGCAGTATCGAAGATGACACGCTAGCTAGCAACCGCCTCTTGCTGCTTCTCGGACCACCGGTGTTTGGCATAATCCTCGACAGTGCGTTGATCGCCTTCGCCGCCTTTTCACAGGCATAGTCGACGTGGCTATTAAAGTTTAGCCGATCGTCAATCATCACACCCAGGTGCTTCAGCTCTGGCTTCGACGCTACTACGTGTTCTCCGACGGAGATTTCCACTCGCTGCACTGCCTTGCAGTTGCTCACCAAAAGTACCTCCGTTTTGTGGTGGGCTATCTTTAGCTTGACTCCATCCATCCAGTTTTCGATGATGCCGATCGATTCTGCCGCCAACATTTCCACCTCTTCTAGTGTCTCGCCTATTACTGATAGGACGATATCGTCCGCGAAACCCACGAGCACGACGCCTGTGGGTAGCTGCAGCGTAAGCACTCCGTTGTACATAGCGTTCCACAGCGTTGGCCCGAGGATGGAGCCCTGTGGAACTCCCGCCGTCACTTTCATCCTCCTCTACCCAGCTTCAGTGTCGTACACCAAGACTCTGTTCTGGAAGTAACTTTTCAAGATCCGACACAAGTAGTCTGGAACTCGCATTCTATGCAGCGCTACGGCGATGGCCACCCAGCTGGCGCTATAAAACGCGTTCTTGACGTCGATTGTGATTACGGCGCAGTACCGGTTTCCTCTCCTCTTCTGTTTTGACGCCTTCTCGGCCTTCTCCAGAACCGTCCGGATAGCATCCACCGTCGACTTTTCCTTCCGGAATCCAAACTGCAGCTGTGACAGTCCACGTTCTCCTTCTGTGAACGGCACCACCCTGTTAAGGATGACCTTCTCCAGCAGCTTCCCAAGTGTGTCCAACAGGCATATCGGTCTAAACGATGCTGGATCCCCCGGCGGTTTTCCAGGCTTTGGCAGTAAAACCAGTTTCTGCACCTTCCATATGTCTGGGAAGTGGCCTTCTTCCAAACATTTCTGCATCACCGTCCTGAACATGTCGGGGTAAGCTAGGACCGCCGATTTTAACGCCACATTGGGGATCCCGTCCGGACCCGGGGCTTTGCTCCCTTTCAGTTTTTTCGCTACTGCCTCTAGCTCGACATTGGAGACCTGCCGAGCTTCCGCACTTGCTTCGTCCTCCTCACCATACGGTGTTGGTGGCCACGTCGTTGGTTCGTGCTTCGGAAAGAGACCCTCCACGATTACCTTCAGCTTGTCTGGACACATTTCTGCTGGCGTCGCTGGACCTTTAATCTTTGCCATCACGACTCGGTACGCGTCACTCCAGGGGTTTGCGTCGGCCTCTCGGCATAGCTCCTTGTGACAGTTCGACTTGCTCACGATTATCTCCTTTTTAAATGCGGCTCTGGCCTCCTGGAACGCTAACTTCCGCTCCTCCCTATCCGGGAGGTTTCTTGCCCTCTGGTAGCGTCTTCTGGCTCTTAGACAGGCAGCACGGAGAGTGCCGAGTGTCTCGTTCCACCAATGCGCAGGACGTCGTCTGTACTTTGGCTCTCGTTTCCGTGGCATTGTAGTGTCGCATGCCCTTGTAATCGCTCTTGTTAGCTCTACCGCATCTAGGTCTGGAGTGTCACTGTCCATACGGAGTGCCTCAACGAAGAGGTCCTTGTCGAAGGCCTTCGTCTTCCACTTTCGCTCGCATGTTCTGTTTCTCTGCATGGCCGTAGTGTGTGTGTGTGTGTGTGTGTGTGTGTGTGTGTGTGTGTGTGTGTGTGTGTGTGTGTGTGTGTGTGTGTGTGTGTGTGTGTGTGTGTGTGTGTGTGTGTGTGTGTGTGTGTGTGTGTGTGTGTGTGTGTGTGTGTGTGTGTGTGTGTGTGTGTGTGTGTGTGTGTGTGTGTGTGTGTGTGTGTGTTTGTGTGTTTTTTTTTTCCTCCCAACCTCCCGAGCAGAGAAAACCGATTGGAAAAACTCTGCTACACCTTGTCGCCTCGATCCCCCTGGTACCACTGATGCGACTGCTTCAGGGGGGGCAATGCGCTCATGCGCTCTTCTTCTTCTGTGCTCATGCACATTTTGTCGCTTCTAAATTTGTTATTCTAATCTTTTTTGTGTTCGTACCTAACCTATCGCCATTCAGCGACACAGTTGGTACAAACATACACCAAATTTGTTATTCTAATGCCGTCCGTGTGCCATTTAGCACTCCGGCTTTTCGCGCACGACTCGGATAGTCCCCGACGGTGGATCTACCCTATCCGACGAAGAGTTCCCCGACACTGAAACTTCTTCCGTTACCGATACTTCCCAGGCTGGTGCCAAGGTCGGTTCTGAGATTCCGGTTGGAGACTGGCTTCCGGTTCACAGGCGCCCTGACGACCAAGCACCGGTGCTTTTTCGCGGTCTACTCGGTCTAGTCCCCGGCGGTGGACGGACCTAGCCTACTCCGACAGAGAAAGACCCCGACGGTGGAAGTTCTCTCGACACCGATGTTTTCAACCCGACCAGTAAGGTGCCGAAGTCGGCCCGGCGATTCCGGTTGGTGGTAGACTTCCGGTTCACCGGCGCCCCGACGACCTATAACCGGTACTACGCAACGAACGACTCGGTCAAGTCCCCGGCGGTGGATCAAGCCTACTCCGATCGCGACCCAATACTCTTTGATCTTCGCGCCATCTCCGCTGGAGAGCTGACATGATCCGCGTGACCGCTCTGTTCACCGCATTCCATACGGTTTCGTCCTGACACATTCTCTCTACTACGTTGTTGGGACTCAGATTACCAGCAGCGCTCGCTAGCATGTCACCACGTACTTCTTCAAATCGCGGACAGTCGAATATCACGTGCTCCGGTGTCTCCTCGTTGTTTGGGCATGTCGGACAGAATGGGGACTCTGCATGGCCGAATCGATACAAATACTGTCTGAAGCATCCATGACCTGATAAGAACTGTGTTAGGTAGAAGTTCACATCTCCGTGTTTTCTGGACATCCATACCGACACATCTGGGATAAGCCGGTAGGTCCATCTACCCTTCTCCGCGTCATTCCACTCTTGCTGCCACTTAGCCAACGAGTCCGCTCTGATTGTCTTCCTCACGTTTGCAGTGCCTCTTCTCCGGTAACACTCTACATCCTCTGTCAGGGTGATGTGTATGGGAACCATCCCGGCGATAATGCAGACTGCTTCCGACGATATCGTCCTGTACGCGCTCGCCACACGAATAGCCATGAGCCGGAACGTGCTCGAAAGTTTTGTTCGATTCCGCTTCAGTTTCAGCGCTGTAGCCCAGGCCGGAACTCCGTATCTAAGTATCGAAGAGGATACTCCCGCCAGAAGACGTCTGCTGCTGCTGCTCGGTCCACCAATGTTCGGCATAATCCTGGATACAGCATTAACAACTTTCGCTGCCTTCTCACAGGCATAGTCGACGTGGCAATTGAAATTCAATCGGTCGCCCACCTTCACGCCCAGGTGTTTTAACGCACGCTTTGACGGGATAACCTGTCCGCCGACGTTAATTTCGGCCCGTTGAACTGCTTTACAGTTGCTGACTAGCACTACCTCTGTCTTATGGTGAGCCAACCGCAGCTTTACTTGACTCATCCAGGCCTCGATGGAACCGATCGTCTCCGCCGTCAGCATCTCTACTTCTTCCAGGGTCTCACCGGTTATCGAAAGGACGACGTCATCCGCGAAACCGACGATCTCGACTCCTCCGGGTAGTTCAAGTCTTAACACTCCGTCATACATAATATTCCACAACGTTGGGCCGAGTATGGATCCCTGTGGCACACCCGCCGTGACTCTAACCGATCTCTGACCCTGGTTTGTCTCGTAGACCAAGACTCGATTCTGGAAGTAGCTTTTCAGAACCTTGCACAGATAGTCAGGAACCCTCATGTTGTGTAGTGCAGTGGCGATGGCTTCCCAGCTGGCGCTATTGAATGCGTTCTTCACGTCTATAGCTACCACGGCGCAGTAACGATTACCTCTTCTCTTCTGCTTTGAGGCTTTCTCCGCATTCGCAATGACTGTCCAGATTGCATCCACAGTCGACTTCCCTTTCCGAAACCCGAACTGCCTATTAGACAGACCGCTCTCGCTTTCCGTACACTTTATCAGCCTGTTCAGGATGATTTTCTCCAGGAGTTTGCCGAGCGTATCCAGCAGGCATATCGGTCGATACGATGCTGGGTCTCCTGGCGGCTTGCCAGGCTTTGGCAGCAACACCAGCTTCTGGATCTTCCAAATGTCTGGGAAGTAGCTATCCACCAGACATTTCTGTATCGTTATCCTGAACATGTCCGGAAACGCTTCGATCGCCGCTTTCAATGCCATGTTGGGGATACCATCTGGACCAGGGGATTTCTTCACTTTTAGTCCTTTGGCTATTGCAAGGAGTTCCTCGTTAGACACCCGGTTTGCGCCGGCAGCTACTTCCACCCCGTCGACGTACGGCGTAGGTGGCCATGTGGTTAAACCGTGATTCGGAAAGAGGCCGTTCACAATTACCTCCAGCTTTTCAGGGCACATTTCAGCTGGTGTAGCTGGACCCTTGATCTTCGCCATCACGACGCGATAAGCTTGTCCCCAGGGATTGGCGTCTGCTTCTCTGCACAGCTCCTTGAAGCAATTGGCCTTGCTCAGAGCAATCTCCCGCTTGAAAGCGGTCCTGGCCTCGCGGAAAATCACCTTGCGTTCCTCTCTGCTCGCTTCAGATCTTGCTCTTTGGAATCGTCTTCTAGCTTTAAGGCAGGCAGCACGTAGGGTGCTGAGCGTCTCATTCCTCCAGTTAGCTGGACGCTGGCGGTTATTCGGTTCGAGTTTCCTGGGCATAGTAACATCACATGCCCTCGCTACTGCTTCCGTTAGTTCCACAGCGGTCATAGCGGGAGTATCGCTGTCTGTCCGAAGTGCCTCGACGAAAAGCTCCTTGTCGAACTGCTTCGTTTTCCACTTCCTTTCGCAGGTCCTCCGGGTGCTCGGCAGAGCGGAGATCCGCCGACCGACGCTGTAGTGGATGGACTGATGGTCACTGTGCGTGTATTCTTCGCTTACTCTCCAGTTCATGTTGTTCATCAGCGACGGGCTGCAGAACGTCACATCAATAATGGATTCTCGTCCGTCCTTACGGAATGTACTCACAGAGCCTTCATTGCACACTTTAACATTCAGCTTCGCTAAGGCTTCCAGCAGACAGTAACCCCTTGCGTTGGTCAGCCTACTTCCCCACTCCACCGCCCAAGCGTTGAAGTCCCCGCCGATAACAACCGGCGCACGTCCTATCAACTTATCAGTTAGTAGATCCAACATCCGATTGTATTGCTCAGGGGTCCACCTTGGGGGCGCATAGCAGCTGCACACAAAGACACCGTTGATCTTGGCGATAACAAAACCTTCATGATCGTTATCCACTACTTCTTGAATGGGAAACCCGCCTGTAACTTGGATTGCCGCTATCCTTGCTTTATCCGCCACCCAGTTACCGTTATTGATAGGAACTCGGTACGGCTCTGCAATTATTGCGACGTCGCACTTGGTTTCCGTTGTCGACTGCCACAACAGTTGCTGTGCTGCATCGCAATGATTGAGATTCACTTGCGTTATCTTCATCATTGTCATTGTTGACCTGCCTTCGCCTTCTTGTACATCGGGCATTTGAAGCCACCCGTCGAATGATCGTTTCCGTCCTCCGGTTTGCAGAACATACACCTCGGTTGCTTCGTGCAGTCTCGAGCAACGTGACCACTTCCGCCGCATCTCCAGCACAATGTGGACCTGTCAGGGCCCTTGCAGCTTCTCGCCTGGTGACCGAACTCTATACACCGGAAGCATCTCTCCATCTGCTTAGCAACTCGAGGAGTGGCTCTCAGAGTGCCCACCGCCCAACCAACTATTATCTTGCCGATCTCCACCAGCTTGTTTGCAGCGTCAACCGATAAGCGAATCGCCGCCGTCTGGGTGCCTCCAAAGGCTTTCCTTAACCGAATTTGCACCGGAACATCCAGCTTACACTGCTCGGTTAGGGCAAATCTCAGTTCCTCTTCTGTCGTGACCGCATCCAGATCCCTGCACTCGATCACCACCTCCTGTGAAAGAGCCCTGACATTTGCATCGCTGCCCAGGGATTTCGCGACGATTTCCCGGTAATCCAGGCTCTTAACAGCTGGATCTTTCTTTAGCTCGAAGATCATCTCGCCTTTCTGCGTGCGCCGTGTCTTAACCACGTTCTCGCCCAACTCCTTAAGGTCCGGATCCTCCCTCACCTTCCTGAGAAGCGCAGCGTACGTTGTCTTGTCGCTCGCTTCGACTATGAGGGCATCACCTCTGCTTTTCCTCCTAGATGGCCGAAGTGTATCTTTATTTTCCGGTTCCGTCTTCCTTTCTATTTTTTCCTTTCGCTTTTTCTTCTTAACTCGCTGGCTTTCAACGGTGCGCCATCCACTGTCTCTTCCATCGTTTCTCTGATTGTCGACGCGCGACTGATCGTTCTTCTGCTTCTTCGGGACTTCCTCGTCTCCAGGCGTGTCCCTACCTCTTTTCTCCGAGCGGTGACTCTTAGGCGTCTCCCGAGTTTCCGCCGTAGCTCTTCCTGCAGCTTCCGTTACAGCCTTTTCAGCTGTTTCAGCTCTCAATCTGAGTGCCTTTTGCTCTCGTTCGGCAGCTATTACAGCAGATTTGATGTTCGTCACCATCTGCTTAATTTTCAGGTGCACGTTGTGTCTGTCCTTCACAAACTCGTACAGTTCGTTCACCTTCTTCCTCACCTCACCCAAACCCGACTCTTGAGCAGCACTGCTCTTCGGCGTCGGTGTGAACACTCGCTGGTTCAAAGACCCTAGCTCCTGTTGGTTTCCTTGGAGCTCGCTTCGGATTTTGCTACTGGTAGCGATCGCTGCGGTTTCCAGCGGTGTCACTGGTGATCTCTGCATCCTCTCGCTTCTTCGGAACGCGTTCGCGTCCTCCTCGACTTCGATATTCGTTAGATTCTCCATTTTGTTGGGTCCCCACTCCGGGCCGCTATCTCCACTCGTTGTAGTAGTCGCTTATGATCCCTTGGTTATCTTTGCAAAGCAGGGAGGCCAAGCAAGGGTTGAACGCGTACCTTCATGGGGTACGTGTCCAGAGCCAGATCAGCGTAGGTCAGGAATGTTCCATCTGAGCCTACTACCCACCTTTGTTGGTGCGAGTATTGAACGTACCTGGAGGCCTGCCAAGGTTTTAACGGGACGGAGGCAAACGTACTGTTAGCCCGCTCGCCGTTTCAAGTAGGTGTCACCCTTCCTTACTCAGGGAACAGAACAGCACGAATGTCAGCCCATCATCGCCATCCGATCCATAATCCGTAGTCCGTTGTCGTTTGCGTTGACCAGTATGCCATAATCAGGATCTTACTGGCATCGATCCTGATGTGCCGGTTGGCACTCCGAGTATTTGGGCTAAGGCACGTTGGAAGCGGTACCAGGTCGCTTGTACAGAGTTGCTTGCGGATGTGTGGCTTTTTATGGAGATCCAACAGAGCCCACTGTTGAAACCCCGCCACATCCTAGGCATCCTCTGCTTGAGCTATCTGGAAACCAGAAGCTCGGTCACTCCCCGAAGGAAGAGCCAAAGGTGGTAATCCACACGGATGTGTGAACGATTTTCGCTTAGGATGAATTCCCAAGCTGCCACCCGACTCGCAGAAGGGGGGGTTCGTCAAGCCCCTGGACTCCTGTCCCTGCTGCCCCTGTGTGTGTGTGTGTTGTGTGTGTGTGTGTGTGTGTGTGTGTGTGTGTGTGTGTGTGTGTGTGTGTGTGTGTGTGTGTGTGTGTGTGTGTGTGTGTGTGTGTGTGTGTGTGTGTGTGTGTGTGTGTGTGTGTGTGTGTGTGTGTGTGTGTGTGTGTGTGTGTGTGTGTGTGTGTGTGTGTGTGTGTGTGTGTGTGTGTGTGTGTGTGTGTGTGTGTGTGTGTGTGTGTGTGTGTGTGTGTGTGTGTGTGTGTGTGTGTGTGTGTGTGTATGTATGTGTATGTGTGTATGTGTGTGTGTGTGGGGGGGGGGGGGGGGGTTTCACGAAGATACTCTATGCCAAATAAAGTCAAGGAAATTTCCATTACGAAATGTTTCTGGACCGACCGGGCGGGAGTCGAGCTCGTCTTCCTCACCATGGTCACGCTGAGTACTCGATTTCTTCCAAATTCCTCCAAAAAGTATCTCGAGAATTCCTCTAAGGTCCTCCAACTTTTTTTTAACTCTCCAATAATTGCCGTATACAAAAATTTATCAATTTCTCCAAGGAATTGTTTTAAGATCTTCTCCAAGGATTGCCTTTGAAACTTCTCCACGGAAAATAAAAGAAAATCGGGTTAAGTACGGTTCCTTTGAATTCCACTAAGAATTTGCATCCTTTGACAGATACGTATTTCGACCTCAACTGTAAGGTCGTCTTCAGTGTCTTGTACTTGACTCGACTTCGAGTCGAGTCAAGTACAAGACACTGAAGACGACCTTACAGTTGAGGTCGAAATACGTATCTGTCAAAGGATGCAAATTCTTAGTGGAATTCAAAGGAACCGTACTTAACCCGATTTTCTTTTATTTACAGATATTCCCTTAACAAGCCCAGGTTAATCATCATTCCCAACGGAATTATTTAGGTTTTCCTCAAGGATTTCTTTAGGAATATCATCAAGAATTCCTTTGAAAATTTATCCAAAGATTGCTTAATCCACCAGTGATCGTGCTGTTGTATTTCGTACAACACGTTGAAAAAATCTCGCTTTTTGTACTCAGCATTAGCGTGGTGCTGGCGATGATGACCAACCGCGCGAGTTACGGAAGGTTAAAGAATTCGTCCATGTATTCTCTTGAAAATTCTTCAGGAGTTACAGCAATATTTCCTTCAAGTTTTCCTTCAGAAACTTCTCCAATGAAACTGCTACCAAACATTTCTCCCCTTCTAGAGATTTCTGTAGGAACTTTTTCGAGTTTTTCTTCAAGAGCTTTTGACAGAATGATTCGGTGTTTTGTTTTCGTCAAGGTTTCGTGTCAAGGATTTTTTCGCGTTCTTGTTCGGTTAGGTTCCCGTGATACTTTAACCGATGGTTCATCATCCGGAGTGATTTTTGTAGTCCTCAGGACTGGGTGTTGCAGGTTTCGTGAACAGTAGTGCTTTTGGTGCCGGGTTCGGTTCGGTCAGTTTTCTGTATCGTGATTGAAAGCAGCCAGCCTATAGAGAAAATGAAGTGTATTTTCACCGCTCGCCGCTGGTGAACCGTTTGGTGCTGTACCACCTAGACATTATCTTCCATTGGAGGATTTCGTGGGTTTTCTAGTATGAAGTGATGAAGTAATCCGCAGACTTTTGTGTTGGGTCAAATATGAAATCACGAGTGGTGTTTTTGGAGATTTTGATGGAGTCAGTGCATAGATGCTGTGCGCGAGTTTTGCTTTGGCCGGATCAGATGCATCTTCTCATAGTGACGGATCCACGTGTATCACTATCGATCAGGAGTTACAGATGGATCCGGTTATTAACATTGAGCCACAGGACGTCACAATTTCCATTCCTCAAGCGGATTCACGGATGAATTAACAAAATTCGGGGAGAACGTTTCATGCTTTATTTTTCATTTTTACATTTATTCATACCACTACATACCTAATTTCATATTTGTATCTCAATCTCGGAGCGTTTGGTACGGTATGTCCACGCATCCTTCCGCCCCTGTAGATTCGAGATGTGATAATATTTATTTAAATCGAATCATTTCAAAGAATCATCTTTGCGGTAAACACTGCGCAGTAGGCCTGGCCGCTTTGATGCTTGTGTCATATCTTCGATATGCTGCAATCATCAATATTAACAAGAAAAAAAATCGGGCGTAATCTAACCTGATTATTTTCCAGGATGCTTTCTTGTACTGGCTGCGCATGTGTTAGATTAGATTAGATTAGAAGAGCTTTTGGCAGAATGATTCCTTCAGGAATTTCTGCAAGGTTCCTGCAAAAAATTAATCTGAAATCATATTTCCTGTATCTTGAAGAGTTGGACGCTTGGACATTCTTTAACCTTCCTTTTGCATCATGTTGGCAGCAGCTCGCTGACGTAGTATACGGTTTGGGTCAAAAATGACCCTAATGCAAAAGGAAGGTCAATGGAATGTTTTGGAAATATTCCTGAAGGTTGTTTTGGAAATTTGTCAAATTTCTGATGTCTGGAATTCCTCCAAAAAAAAAAAATCTTTGGATTTTTTCTTTGGACGCTTCAAGATTTTCTTTCAAACATTCACTCCGGATTTTCTTCTCGGGTTACTTTAGAAATTGCAAAACGATTAAGTTCCTCCAAAGATTATTTTAACCTTCCTATTGAATTAGGGAATCGCGCCACTTGGGCGGTGGCTTCTATATTCGTCTGTATTCCACTATAACTCAGTCAATTTTGAACCAATTGCCTTGAAATGTTGTGCACGGGTAGATACTATACCTACAACAGGGAATAGACAAAATTATCGGGACAGGCAAAATTTTCACTTTTCAAAAAATGTTCAATTAGCTGTAACTTTTGGAAAAGTGTATCAAATATTTTTAAATTTTTACTGTGAGTTATTCAACTAGTTGTGTATAAGTGAACAAAATTTGGAAAAGATCGGTCTATTCTGCACGAAGTTATCAGCATTTTTGAAAAAGGTAGAATTATTCGATACCCAACTTTGAGCTGTTATATCTCCGGATTCAATGAACCGAATGCAATGAAATTTTGTCCATTAATGACTTATATAATGATCTCTGAAAAACATTTGACTCTACTTGAAATTATTAACAAGAGAAAAAGTTATAGCAATTTCAATAATTTTATGTTTTTTAGTAAATTGGTCTAATTTTAATATGCATCCCATTACTTCTTCAATGAATTGCCACCAATGATGTCACTTTTTTTTCAAAACATATCTGTATTCAAGACAATTAGAGGGAATTTTAATAAACTACAATTAGCATCTTGAATTTTGAAACAATGTTGAAATTTATGAAAATTCGGTGTTTTATTAGAAAAATAATCTAATCGTTATAATTTTCTTCCGTGTTAAAAATTTTAAGTTAAGTTAAAAGTTTTTCAAAGCTCATTATATAAGTTCATTGAATCCGGAGATATAACAACTCAAAGTTGGCTATCGGATAAATCTACCTTTTTCTAAAATGATCATAACTTCGTGCAGAATAGCCCGATCTTTTCCAAATTTTGTTCACTGATACACAACTAGTTGAGTAACTCACAGTAAAAATTTGAAAATATTTGATGCACTTTACGAAAAGTTACAGCTAATTGAACATTTTTTGAAAAATGAAAATTTTGCCTGTCCCGATCATTTTGTCTATCCCCTGTAGGTATAGTATCTACCCGTGCACAACATTTCAAGTCAATTGGTTCAAAATTGACTGAGTTATAGTGGAAAACAGACGAATATAGAAGCCACCGCCCAAGTGGCGCGATACCCTATGTAAGAAACAGTGTTCTTGTTCAGCTAAAACTCCTACAAATGTTGCCCTCCTCCGAGGGCCGAGGAAAACAACAGAAACCCGTTAGAGAAGTGTTGGCAGACCTTGATTTGGAATACATGAATCTCATATATCAGTTTTTGAAACGTGTTGATGTCAGAGTTTGATGTACACTGAAAAACAAGAAAACCCAAAATTGAGTATTTTTAAACTTACTTTTGAGTTCTTTTTTTCATCCCCTTTCATTCGCTCCCTTTATTGTTGTCAGAGAGTAAATAGCAAAACAACCCAACTTTGAGAGTTCGATGCAGGAAGCCAAAATTGAGTAAGTGACATAGTACCGAAAGTTGAGTAATTTAAACTGATGGTTGAGTAAAAAGAACTTCGACTCTAGGTACTTCGGCCGTATACGCCTAAATGCAAACTACCTACCCCAACATCAAATCCACCAACTCAAAATTGGCTTCCCACACACAACCTCGAAGTTGGGTGGAATGAACTCACTTTTGGGTTCTTTTGTTTCTCCGTGTACGTTCCTTGTTCCGTTGGTTTTGCTGTTCGCCCCTGTCTGTCGCCCCCCCCCCCCCTACCGTTTGTCTTCTTCTTGTCGTTGTCTACCGATAAAGCCCTTTCTTTTTTGTTCCATTTCAGATAAGGACATTTTGTCCCATCATAAGTTGGCAAATAATTTAGTTTAAGACCCCTAAATCCCTCCTTCCCAATTTTATTTATTTTTTATCCCTAACCTCGAAACAGCCGCGAGTACTTCGGCTTCCCAAACTAATATAGCATTGAGGCAGTAAATATTGTAAAATGTAAAAAATATTGTAAAAAACAACAAATGATTTCGGCTCAGTTATGCCCATGAGGCGCTCGACCCTTCCAAATAAATGAATAAGTAAAAAAAATGTTGCCCTCTGCCTTCTCTTTCTTCATAAATTTATTCAAGAATTCTTTCAAGCATTTTTCCGACGATTCCTTCTGGAATTATGTACTCCATAGAAGGCTGATTGCAGTTCAGAAGGAATATCGCGGCAAATCTTAATGCATGAGAAATTCCTTGCCAGAATCGCTCAGGAAATCCTTTTTCTTCGATCGCAGTATGCAGTTGCGGAGGAATGACAATTTGAATGGCATTTACTGTAGAAAGTTTCTGCCAGAATTCAGTCGAGAAATTTCTTGAGCGATTCCTTTTAAACACGGAACTGGGCTTGAAATAAAAAAAAAACTTCAATTACTGCAGAACTAAGTAAAAAGAAACTAAAAAAATAATCAAACTTTCAGCCAATAGGGTATGTGTACCATCAGTAATCTCACACTCCCTTGTTCATCCTATTCGAAAACAAGCGATTAAGGCAGCGATTGATTCCTATCTTTTTGTTTTCATGGGTGCTCACTTCTAACAAAAATTACAAAAATAAGACACAAAACAAACAGCGCTTAAGTCCTTTGTTTTTCGTAGGATGAAAATGGGAGCCATATGCTTAAAAAAGGAACCAATACTCTATTGATCGTATTTATCGATTCGTATCATGGACAGTTACAGACCACCTACATCAAAGTGGGATCTGTTTTGACTGCGGTTTTCAAATGCTATATTAAGAAATTATCGTTTTTTCGCTCACTAAGCCAAAGCAAAAAAAAGATGCGCCAGCATGCAGGGTGGTGACAACTGTCTGGCGCATACATTTGACGAAAATCCACTTGCTGTCGTCGTCGTCGTCGTCGCCGTCGTCAACAAGGCGGTCCTCATTTGCGGTGTCATGTTTCCCAACAAGGGTTCCACTTTCGTGCTTCTAGGATACTGTGGCACGATGGGTGGTCTGGTCGTGTCTTCGTCCGCATTATGGAAATCAAGCTACTCTTTTGGACAATGAACCTTGGAAAACAATTGTGGAACTATGAAGGAGGATAGGCGTACTGCCCATAATCGCATAGTTGACGTAAGCGCCACTGTAGTTTTCCCCACACTTTTGAAATTTTAACAATGATTAATGAAAATTGTATGATTTTTTTAACGTTGATATCTAGCTAGTGATTAGATCTTGTGCTCTATTGAATAAAACTGGTCACAATTATGCACATTTGATAGATATTAGCTTGTGAGTGCTGACATTGTCAATGGTGGTTACGTCAACTATGCGATTATGGGCAGCGTATCCGAGCCCATTAGTGGAGTTCATTCATTTATAATATGTTTACCATTCAATTCAAGAATCGAAACTCCTCCAACGCTGCTTGAATGTTTATTTTTCGAAAAGAAATGATCCCAGCCCAATCGATCAAGGTTAAATGCGATTAGATTATTCGATTTTTTCACACCATCTGCTCCCAGAATCGATGAACAGATTTCTTTTTCTGTATGTGGGGAAGACATGATCAGATCAGTTAACAACATTGTGGGACGGATGACTCGTTGAGGAGAGTAGAAAAATAGTGTTAATCGAAGATCAAAGCACCGACATGTCAGTTGCGTTTTCCGAGAATACCGAGGAAGATTGAAAACAAAAATGGTGCTCTAGACTCCACAAGGCACTTGTCATCAAGACAGAATCATCCCGCATAAAACATACCATATGTAGAGAAAGCTTTTGAGACCGTTGGTTCTGTACGGACACGACGCCTGAGCTGTGATCCTGAAGGACCTACAGGTACTTGGAGTATGCGACATCCGGGAAATTATGGCGTATCTGTAAGGTTTCATTCACAAATGACGTAAATCTTGCATGACCACCCAGTGAATTTAGTACGTGGCCATTAGAAAGGTCTTGATCCATTAAAAGACTGCCGAAGACACCACACCATAGACAAACAGACTTTGTATTCGCCATCATTGCACGATTCAACGGTTATTTTTCAAAATGAAGTGTGGTTCGGACTGTACTCGCATGTATCATGATGGCGCTGATGTGCCAACATCGCCTTTCACTTTTGTTTACATAAAATGACTCAATCATGAACCTTCATTAGTGATATGACGTCATAACCTCAGAACCAAAATACCTCGATAGACCTCGATGGATTTGGGTAGACCTCGGTGAAACTATATAGACCTCGACGAACCTCAGCAAACCTCAACAGACCTTGGCGGATCTCGTTGAACTTCGGTAGAACTCTTCGATAGACCACGCGGACTTTGTTAAAACTCAGTGAACCTGAGTTAGATTCGGCGAAATTTAGTAGATCTCTACAAACTTTGGTAGACCGTGATGGGCCTCGTTACACCTCGGTGGACCTTGTAGACCTCGACTAGCCTACGTGGATCTTGGACTCGGTTGGCCTCGACAGTCTTCGGTAGACTGTGAGGGTCCTAGGTAGATTTCACCGGACGTTCGCAAACGTCGACGGACCTTAGCAGACCACGACGTTCTTCAGTACACCACGATGGCCTTTACGAGACCTCGACAGACACACCTCGATGTAACTCTATAGATCCCGACGGATCTAAGCAGACCTCCGTGAATCCCGACGGACCCTGGCAGAACTCGAAAGAACTCGGTAGACCTCGTTTAACCTTGACCTCGGTAGACCTCGACAGATCTAGATAGACCATAATAGACATCGAGGGACTTGGGTAGATCTCGACGGACTTCGGTAGACCTCGACCGACTTCAGCATACCACGACGACGGACATCGATAGGACTTCGGTAGGCCTCGATGGACCTTGGCAGAATTCAAAAGAACTCGGTAGTCATCGACGAACCTCGTTCAACCTTGACGGGCCTCAGTAGACCTCGACAGACCTAGGTTGTAGTCCTTGATGGATCTTGGCTGACCTCAACGGACTGCGATAGACTTCAGAGTACCTCGGTATACCTAAACGGACTTCGATGGACCTCGATGGACTTCGGTAGGCCTCCATGGTCTTCGGTAGACCTAGTGTCCGGAGTACGAAAATGGTTACTAGAATATCCAAAATGGCGACTGGTTTATGGAGTTTAGACTTTGAAACCATGCACTATGGGTGACAACAATACTACACCAAAACCTCCATTTAGGTAATGAGTCGGGACTGCCTAAATAGAATTTTTACCTAAATGGATTCATTACCTAAATGGATTCAGTCTATTACCTAAATGGAGTACAAGGTTGAAAATAAGTTCAAGAAGGGAGATTGACTAGGAGATATAAAGGGGGTCATGCGGAGTTTCATAGGACTTTCAAAGGAATCTCAGGAAAGGAGGGGCTTTAGGGGCATTTTCGGGGGTTTTGGAGGGTCTCATGTCAGACTTGTCATTCAAATGACTAGATGGGCACGAAACACGAAAAACCCTGCAAAATTCCGCCAGACTGAAAAATTGTTGAATGTCGGGTCAAAGTCGGGTCAATTTTTATCGTATGTTGGGTCACTGTTGGACCAACATCGAACAACTGTTGGGTCTATATTGGGTTTGCCGGCAAAATGAAAACAGGTCAATGATAGGTTGATGTCAGGTTTGACGTCATCAATGATGACCAATGACAATCAAATTCCATTTAGGTAACGTTACCTAAATGGAGGGACCTAAATAGATTTTACCTAAATGGATCCTACCTAAATGGAGGTTTGAGTGTATACTAATAATCCGATACCTCAGTTTTTAATTAATTTTCACCTAGCCATCAGTGAAAAGTGATAGCGGGTTCGTTGGGTCGCGCGTCGTCGTGTGGTGGGCTTTTTTATCTGGTGAGTTTGTTCCTTGTTGCTTCTTTGTTATTTTCTTTCTGAATGTCTCTCTTTTCATTATTTTATTTATTCATTATGTGTATATGTGTCATTTGAACATTTTGATCAAATTTGTATAGTTCGTCACCATGAGTGTCGACTTGGTTGTTTTTGTTAATGTCGAAAGTTGCATCTTGAAAATTATCACTTCCACTTTGTCTATCATGTATCTGTTTGTGTATAATTCTCATACTCATCTTTCGTGTATTTACACTACAAGCATTGCAAAGTTTAAGTGTCGGCGCAAATTCTCGCTATTTACATTTTTCAATAAAAATTTCCTATATTATTGTAAAGTCCGCCACTGAAAGGTGCTGGCCACAGTATTCTGTTTTTCAATATGTTTCAGCATTGTTTTTCTTAATAAGTAGGGTAGGTAATCAAACTTTGAACCAAATTTCGGCTTTCTGAAGCAGTACAAATTTAAAGTGATTTTTTCTCCCACATGGAAATAATTTACTACGGCAAAATCGTATGTACATGAAAGCCACGGGTATAAGCTTTCTGTTAAATGGTAAAAAGTTTGTATTTGCACCGAATTTCATTGAAATATTCGATTTTTCATCAACAATGATTTTAATCTTAATTTGAACCATCGTAATCATAATTTGAACCAATTTTAATCTTAATTTGAACTACTGGCGGCAGCAGCTCGAGCAACTCACAAAACATCCAATTCCATGTTAAACAATGAAAAATCACATGAATCAGCTAATTTTCATACCTATTTTTCATTAGGCAGTGGAATCTCAACTCAGAATGTTAGAAATTCTTTAGGAATTTGGAAACTAAATTTGGAATTTTTCATCCCCCAAGAGTAAACAAAGCAATCACTAGCGCGATCTACAGGCCAACACTAGAAGCGCACCCCCGTTTACTAGTTCAAATTTAGATTACAAATGGTTCAACTTAAGATAACATTCTCCAAGTAAGAATCACTTAAATTTGATAATTTTGTGACAAATAATGCGGAATATTATTCGGTTGGTCGATTCTACGATAAATAAGCTTTCATTTGACGTATTCACTTATTGCGTGTGGTGCAATGCATGAGCTGTGTGAGTGCACCGAAAATGGGCTTTCTCTGGGGGGAAATAGGTGACATCACAGTGATTTTTCAATTGCTTATTTTCGATGGCAAAAACGCTTTTTTCAATGCTTTTAAAGCTTATGTTATCAGATTATATTACGGAAAACTGTTTAACATCTTTTTCGGGACAATATTTGCCCAAAAAGTACGTCATTTCAATGAATTTCAAAATAGTTCAAATTAAGATTACATTTTGACTAGTTCAAATTTTGATTTCTTACCCTACGTTTCGTCACAAAATTTTGTCTCAATATTTCGTGTCCATAGTATCAAGAGCAAGAAACATTATATAATGGTTCACCAGTCCTCTTAATTGCGAGGTGACGCAAGATATCTTTGGTTTCATAAGGCTTTCTTTAAATTTCTATTAAGAATTTTCAAGGCCTCACCATTCCTCCAAACTGTGAGGTGGCACAATTCTGTGAATATATGTTTTGTGTATGCTCGTGGTGCCATAGATTGCAACGCTTACCAAAGGGAATCCTGATTTATGTAACTACCAATCCCTCCCAACTAACAAAAACTCCTTCTCGTGACAACTGTGGAGGGCACAGTAGTATATACATAGAATGGGTCATCGTTTATATGGAAAAATGAAAAATTCAATGGTATCCCATCAGATCAAAGCTTTTTTGATCCCATTTCAGGACCTAAATAAGTGTGCAAAATTTGGGCACGGTCGGTTAGGGGTCGTCCATAAATGACGTAGCTTTTTTTAAACTATTTTTTATAGCCCCCTCCCCCCTCGTAGCATTTCGTCACAAATTCAGATACCCCTCTCCATAAATGACGTAGCTTGTTAAACACCCCCCCTCAACAAAATTTACATGTAAAAAAACTGGAACTTAGCTCTGATTTCAGTTTTAACTTGTACGTTAATAGAATATTTAAAAAAATAAAACGATAATAGCAAGAAAACATTGCCGACTGCCAGTGGAGATTATCATCAAAGCTAATGACTCAATAAACCACCCCCCATCGTTCTGCATGATGCCGAAGAACCGGAAATTGATGCTCCCAATACCATATTCGCCTAGAAGCTCTTCCAAAGATATTACTTTGTTCACTGATATATCTATGAAGAATATCAAATTCACTACGACATTCGAAGGACCCTGCAGAAGTTTCTTCTACAATTCTTACAGCAGTTCATTTTGGAATTCTTTTGGGATTCTCATTTTTGAGAATGTATCCCTTTTTAGCTCCTCCAGCACTTCCTTCTGGGATTTCTCCATGAATTTTCTTCGGGATTCCATTAGAGAATCCCTCCTTATTGTATTTCTTCAGGGGTTCTTTCAAAGATCCCTCCAATAATTCATTCCGGAGTTCCTTCTTAGATTCCTCCAAAAGCTCCTTCTGAGATTTCTCCAGGAGTTTTTTTCTAAGGTTTTTTTTTTCTAAAAGGTCATCATCCATGGTTTCCTTCAGGAGTTCTTTCAAGGTTTTTTTCTCCTCTCTTCCACCAGCAGTTTCTTTGGACATCTCTACAGGGATTTTAACCGGAATTTCTTTTGAAATTCCATCAGAACTTTTTTCTGTGTTTCCTAAAGAAGTTCCTTTTGGGATTCCTCCAAGAGTTCCTTCTTGGTTTCCTTCAGGAATTCACTCAGATATTCATTCCAAGATCTCGTTAGGTAACCCCTCCGGCATTCTTTCAAAACCCTCCCAGAAGTTGCTTCTGGGATTCCTCCAGGTGTTCTTTTTTGGATTCCTTCAGGAATTCCTTCCTGGATTCTTCTGGGATTACTCGAGGACTTCCTTCTAGGATTTATCCAGGATTTTTTTTGGACTCCTTCAGTAACTTTTTCCGGCATCCCTCCATTCACTTTATCCAGGGTTCCCCCAGGATATCTTAGAATTCTGCGAGGAATCCCTTTACGAATTCCTCCCATAGTTGGTTCTGGAATTCCTTCAGGATTTCTTTCTTAGATTTCACCATATCTGGAAAATATTTTCGGGATTCCTTCAGAAATTCCTTGCGGGATTCTTTCAATTATTTCTTCCGTCTCTTCTTCAAAAATTAAACCAGGAGTTCCTTCTGACAATCTACAAGTATCTCCTTCTAAGACTCTCCCAGAAGTTTATTCAAGATGTCTCCGAAAACTTAATCTAGAATTGCTCCAGGTACTTCTCAAGGAATTTCTTTTGAAATTTCTCTATTTCATTTCAAGATTGTTCCAGGAGTTCCTTCTGAAATTCTTTTGGAAGTTCCTTCAAGAATTCCTTCTGAGATTCTTCCAAATTCTTTTGGAATGTGTTCAGAAGCTTTTTTCTCGGATTCCCAGTAGGAATTCCTGTGGAAATGTTAACCTTCTCCTGTTGGAGAAACCTATAAGGAGCACAATGAGAAATTCCTTACAAAGTTGCTAGACGAGCTTCTTAAGAAATTTTTGGATGAATTCTTCGAAGAAGTCCTGTAGAAACTATGTGAGGAACTCCTGGAATAATGCCGTAATTCCAAAAACAAAGAAAAATTATCCTTTGCAACCTTAGCAGCGTGCTGTGCCCTATAGCAAGCAGCATGGTCTTGAGAAGCATTTGAGGGAAATTGATTTTGGTCTGAAAACACAATAGAGGCGTTCCACGGAGTCATGTCAGTCGATCCTGAGCGACCATTTCAAAAATATCTGAAACTTTGCACAGTTTTTCAATTTCATCTAAATCGCCATTTTTCGATATCAAATTTTTATTTTGAATCACGACTAACTTTTCAAAAGGGTGTATGCGAAAATAGTTCAAAAATATTCTAAAAGCTGCACAGCAAAAACGGATTGTTCGATTGTTATGAATTTTTCAGCAAAGTTAGATAACTAAATGATGATTCCTAACAAAATATACACTGTGAAAAATTTCTTTTTTTACTTTAAAAAAATATGATCTTTGTCACAAAAACTCAAATATCTCAAAACCCTATCTTTTTACCAACGTCAATTTTTTAGGGAAAATGGCCCATTATATCAGCTATCTACCATAAAATTTTGGTGATGGTAAACTGATAAACAAAAAAGTTATAACATTTCAAACATTTCACAGTTTTTACATTTAGTAACAAAAAAAAATTTTTTTTCTGTGTAAATTATTTCGAGAATTATATGTTGATGCTGATTTTATTGTAAAGGCTACCGCCTGAATTAAACAAGTTGTTTTCATGATATTTTTGTTTGATTATTCATAATTACTATAGTATCTATTTGAAACTTAGACGCGATCCAGTGTTGTGATCAAAAATATTGAGAGTGTCATACTTTTTATTGTACGTGACTGGTGAAAAGTTACCTTGATAGCGTTGAAAAGCTGTTGATCATAAGAAAAATGGAATTAAACTTATTTTTAAGACGAAAGCTGCATAATAAAAGTTTTATATATTCGCGTATACGTCTAGTTGATCTGCAAAAAAATTACCTCTTAGAGAACAGACTTTATGATCGGAAGAATGCGAGTAACTTCAACAACAACAAATGCATGAGAGGTACATACCACAGACAAACAGACGAAACGCCTAGAATAATATTCGTGAAAATCCATCGCCCAGTTCCCACTACCACCACCTGGTGGAAATGTTTCACGAAACACTGCGTTGTGCAATATCGTCATCAGAAGGCGCTAGTGTGAAACGTCAAACGCAAAGAAAAACGATGGGCACTCTTCTGGTTATGAAAGCCACAACCAAGATTCAAAATGATCGTTAAAGGCGTGGTCAATGAAAATTTCGTCAGTGTTACGTTTGTTTGTCTGTATACATACCATGACAATGCTCACGAAAAAGCAAAAAAAATACTACCGCTATGGATATTAAACATTTTATAGTAAATTTTTTCTTCAGCCAAGTAAACAACACCAAACTAGTCAGTTAAAACTAATAAGTGATTTTGTTTATTATAATCTAACGAACAACATGAACAATCGCTTTCTCAAAGGTCTTCAACTCAACGCTCTCTTGTAGACCGTTTGATGAAAAAAATGTTCAAAAAAGTTACGAAATCTCACCGAAAGCACCATAGATAAACTGGTTATGCCCAAATTGAATACAAATTTACGCATTTGCACGTCCTGCCGTCTAGACTTTGACAGACGAGCCATCTGTATATCATCGGTAAAGCAGGGCGCAGGAAGTTCGAAAACGACAACAACTGAGAAATTGCCAGAAGTGCTAAGTGCAGAGAGTCATGCCACCATACCATCAGCGACATTTGTTTAAACAATATAATCACGCCCCTTTTCAAA
Organism: Aedes albopictus; assembly: GCF_035046485.1. NCBI lineage: Eukaryota > Metazoa > Arthropoda > Insecta > Diptera > Culicidae > Aedes > Aedes albopictus. The sequence continues at coordinate 409,188,173 of NC_085137.1, forward strand.
AATGCTTTGAAATATACTTCAACATCTATACCCATTTCAATATTTTTAACGTTGCAAAACACGCTTTCAACATTCATCTTGAAGAAGAGGGAAAACACTTGTCCTCAAATGTAACAGCAAATTAATGAATAAACGACTAATGCGCGGAGGGCGTGATAAAATCGGAACATTACTGTACATATAATATACATAATACATAATAAAAACAGCTTGTTTTACTCACGCAAGGCCATTAACAATAAAATCAGCATCAAACTGCGATTTCCGGCCGAAATAATTTACACTAAAAAAAATTATTACTAAATGTGAAAATTGTGAAATGTTTGAATTGTCAAAACTTTTTTGTTTATTAGTTTATTATCACCAAATTTTTATGGTAGATTGCTAATCTGCCGTAATTCTGCAAAGTGACGTTAGCGACATTGATAGTTTTGGCCCATTTTTTGGTTATTATGCATAAAACTCTTGCTCATCCTTTAAGTTTCTTTCCAAAGATGATAGATTACGATTAGATCTTGCATTCTAATACAGCAGGAATACCACAGTGTTATTCTCACCCCAGATATTATAAATAATATACCAAAAAATATCGAAATTTTGAATGGCGCTTACGTCACTTTTCAGAATTACTGCAGTAATACAATGGACCGGTTTCCTTAAAAAATTACGTTGGTAAAAAGATAGGGTTTTGAGATATTTGAGTTTTTGTGACAAAAATGATATTTTTTAATGTTAAAAAAATATTTTTTTTCACAGTGTATATTTTCTTAGAAATCACCATTTAGTTATCTAACTTTGCTGAACAATAAAATCAGCATCAAACTGCGATTTCTGACCGAAATAATTTACACAGAAAAAAATATTTACCAAATGTGAAAATAGTGAAATGTTTGAAATGTTATAACTTTTTTGTTTATTAGTTTACCATCACCAAATTTTTATGGTAGATTGTTAATACAATGGACCGTCTTTCCCAAAAAAATTACGATGGTAAAAAGATAGGGTTTTGAGATATTTGAGTTTTTGTGACAAAAATGATATTTTTTAATATTAAAAAAGATGTTTTTTCACAGTGTATATTTTCTTAGGAATCACCATTTAGTTATCTAACTTTGCTGAAAAATTCATAGCAATCGAACGAACCATTTTGGCTGTGCAGATTGTTGAATATTTTTGAACCATTTTCACATACACCCTTTTAAAAAGTTAGTCGTGATTCAAAATAAAAATTTGATATCGAAAAATGGCGATTTAAATGGAACTGAAAAACTGTGCAAAGTTTCAGTTCAATAGAAAATCATGAATTAAAAAATTTCCTTAATTTTGATGCTGTTGCTTGGAATCGCTCAATACATTATTCTTCACGCAGGATTTCAAAACCACTTTCTCAGATACAGTTGTTGCGTCCGATAGCTGCATGTCTTATGAAATGAACCCGATATTTATATCCATTATTTATTATTTACATTAATGTGAATGGAAAAAAAATCATGCAATATCTTTTTTTTACTGGATAACGGTATAATGGATACTTAATGCAAGTAAAAATTATTACTTATGACATATTGTTTTTCAATAGGTCTAGTAGAAAGCTACGTAGCATATCATAAACCCCTACCCCTCTATCGTCACACTTCGTCACAAAATCACAAACACCCCCCTCCCCCTCAAAAAGCTACGTCATTTATGGACGACCCCTTATGTCTACGTTTTGCGCATCGCGTTTGAAGTTTGTATGGGGTTTTACATGGGAAAACACACTTTTTTTGCAATTCTCTCATAACAAGCTCAAATTTTTCTGAAACCGTGTAACCGATAAAGTGAAAACATAGCCTAGAATGTCCTGAAAAACTTAGTCGATGCTTATGAAAAAAGTTATAGCGTTGGCATTGCTTGGCGAATTAGCATGATTTTACATGTTAAAACATAAACACGTGCATGCGGTTCGTTGGTTATAACTATCTTCACAAGCATCGGATCGCTTTGCGGTCTTCAACAAAGTTTTTCAGAACATCCTTGGCTATCATTTAATAGTATCGGTTCAAAAGTTTTAGACAAACTTTTTCAACGTATGACAAAAATGCAAAATAGTTATTTATGTAATAAGTTGCAAAAAGTTGATTTTTTCAGCACGAGTCGTACATATATCCAACGAGGCTTGCCGAGTTGGATAAATACGAAGAGTGCTGAAAAAATCGAGTTTTGCAACGAGTTCCATACAAAATTTTATGCAGTGATTTTTTCATAATGCGGTTCATAATGTAATTTTTCATTTAAGTTGCATAATGTTCATAATGCAACTCAAATGAGTTGCATTATGAACATTATACAACTATTTTTCATTATGCAGCTCATTTCAGTTGCATAATGAACCAGTTCGGAAAAATTTTACATTATGATACCAAAATGAGTTATATAAAATATAAATTATGATACTGAATTGCATAAAAGTATGTTTTCCCATACAAAATCTCATACAAATTTCAATTGCAATGAGCAAAGTTAAGACGCAACCGATCGTGCTCAAATTTTGCACAGATACTCAGGACCCAAAACGGAACCAGAAAAGCTTTGATCTGGGAAAACGGTTCCGATGACCCACACTAAATATACAAATTCTAGTAGCAACGGTTGTACAACTAACATTCCTTCCCTTCCCCGGTTGACCGTAAGGACGTGGCCGGCGCCGTTATTGACCTATTAAAATTTGAGTTCTCGGAACGTGTACATTGAAGAAGGTGTGCTAATCCCAAACCCCATCTATTGGTTCTCTGTGCAATTCCGCTAGTTATGGTCAATCACGAAGTAGCAACTACAAAGTGTACGGTCACCAATGCTCATGCTCATGTATACGTTTTCCCCATACCAAATTATCCCTTAAAACTGCTGTTAATCTTGAATTTAGTGACGCCTTCTTGGATATGTTTGTCCCCACAGTGGCGTAGCTAGGAATTTGGGGGCCCGGTGCGGAACCAAATTTGTGGGCCCCCATGAAAATTACAGATGTACATATTTTACATTGATAAGTCTATCCTTCTAATGATCCTCAAATGATCACGCCGTATTTTGTACAAAACGTTGAAAAAAATCTCGACTTTCGAACTCAGCATTAGCGTGATGCTGGCAGTGGTTGCCATCTGACTGACGGAAGGTTTAAAATTATTTTCTATATTCTTTTATGAATTTCTTCGGGGATTTCTGCAAGGATACATCCCGAAGTTCCATCAATGAGCATTAGATTATTTTGTAAGAATAATGTCGAATTTATTAAGAAATTTCATCAAGTACTCCCTTAGGAAGTCCTTCAAAGATTGCCACATAACATAAGTGGAACTCTGGCTCAAAAAGTTGATGCCTTTCCGAGTTCGTACGCTGGTATACAGGGCATCGAAATGTCAAATGCATTATAACATTATTATCATACTATTTTTCAGCATCTATACCATTTTTCATTGCTGTGAAGTAATACAAAGATCTCATTGATCTAGACTGGCAGTGTGGAGAACTAAAATCGGACATAAATTGTAATACAACTTTGTAAACTCAAGTCAAAAATACGTTTTAAGGCTTTAAATATAAAGGGAGATCGATATGTGAAACGTGGATGTGTTATTTCGAAGATTTCAATGAATTTATGACAAAATGAATAAGTGGCTTTCCAGCAGCTAGTTTTGCACATATCTCGGATGCCAATCTTCTTTCCTGTATTCTTTGCCAAAACTGGAATACTGGTTGGATCAGATGTTTTTTGTTTACCAAAATAAATGACAGTTCGACGCCTTTTATGAAAGATATAACAGTTTCGCGTGCTGGAAAAGGATACAACTTTTTCCTTCGCTCTGACCATGGAGTTCCACTTATGTTATATGAGATTGCTTTACCGTTTGCCTCAAAAATATACCTTTCTGAATAATAATTTGTCTTCAAGAATCTTTCAAGTGGTTAACGCAAGTGTGACATTCACTGCCCATAATCGCATAGTTGACGTAACCACTAGGGACAATGGAAATTCGCGGCAAAATTTCTCAAATTTCGCGGGCTACTATTGTGAATTTCGCGGCAATTTCGCGGACGCATATTTTTGACTGTTTTGTTGAGGAAAACTTCAATTTTGAAAACCAAATAAAGAATTCATTTGAATTTAGTGAAGCACAATCATAAATTCATCGAAAAAGTAACAAATTTGATGAAAATAAGATAAGATTTTTTTTTATCATGCAGATAAGGAATCGTAAATAACTCTACACTGTCAAAAGCTAATAGCAAAATTTCGCCTAAAAGTTTAAAATTATGTAAATTTATAGCGTGTTTTCTCAAATCTGCCAAATTTCGCAGCATTTCGCGGGATATTTCAAATTTCGCGGTCAAAGCCCAATTTCGCGGATTTCGCGGCTTCCGCGAAATCGCGAATTTCCATTGTCCCTAGTAACCACCATTGACAATGTCAGCACTCACAAGCTAATATCTATCAAATGTGCATAATTATGACCAGTTTTATTCAATAGAGCACAAGATATAATCACTAGCTAGATATCAACGTGACAAAAATCATAAACTTTTCATTAATCATTGTTAAAATTTCAAAAGTGTGCTGAAAACTACAGTGGCGCTTACGTCAACTATGCGATTATGGGCAGTTCAGTATTTCGCTAAACACTCCATCAGGTATTCTTACAGTGTTGTCTCCGACCTTGTTTTCAAAAGTACTTTAGAGTAATTTGAAAGATTCATGCAAGGGCTTTATCAAGTATTTATCGAAACATTTGTTCAGGAAGTCCATCAGGGATTCAATAATATCTCTAAAGATTTATCTATAAGATAAAAGAATTCTTAAGAAATTCTAAAAAAAACACTACAGAAGTTTTCCAATGATTTTTTTGGAATCAGATATTTTTCCAAGAAATAACATCGGAATTCCGTCAGAGGAAGAGAAGTCCTATTAAAATTTCTACAAACATTCCTCCATGGTTTCTTTCAGGGCCTGTTCATAAACTACGTGGACTCTTAGGGGGGACGGGGGGGGGGGGGGGAGTCTGGCCAAAGTCTACGCTCCATAGAAATTTCGAAAATTTTGTATGAACAAAAGTCTACGAGGGGGGAGGGGGTTTTCTGAGGTGGCCAAAAATGAGTCTATGTAGTTTATGGACAGCACCTCAGGAGATCCTCCAAATATCCCTTAAATGATTTTTCCACGGAAGTCAAGCATTCTCCACAGATACATCCAAGAATTTATCTTGGCATTTCCTCAAGCACTCATTACTCATCTTGGCGTTCCTATGAAGATTTCTTAAGAATTTCTTCAAAGGTTTCCTTTAGAAATTTCTCCAAGGATTCCACCAATAATTACTGCATCGCTTTTTTTTAAATCTGCAAGGATTCTTCAAGGAGCTTTATTAAGAAATTAATCCTAGATATCCTCCAAGAAATTTCCAAAGATGCCATTGGATAATAATTTTAAAAAAATCCTTCAAGGATCCCTACAGAAGTTCCTCTAAGAAAATTCTTAGAGGAACTTTGGTAGAAATTCCTTCCAAAAATTCTTCTGGATTTCTTCCAACGAGTTCTTTAATATCCATCTACTCTAGGAGTTTCCCCAAGGATTTTTTCAGGAATTTTCGCTAGAATTCCTCTTGGAGATCTTCTAAAAATATTTATTGCGACTTTTGATAAGACTCCTTAACAATTCTTTCGCAATACCTTTTGAAAAATCATTCTCAGTTTCTATCAAGCATTTCAGTCAGGAATTTCTTCAGGATTTATGATTGATTCCTCCAGAAATTCTTCCGAAAATTCGTTTCAAACAATCTCTAAGGATTCCTGGTAGGGTCAACGTGCCTTAGTAATCATACAATCCCAAATTCATAATGTTCGAAAACAAAGCGATTACCGCACCGATTGATTACGTAATTTTCGTAATCATTAATACCTACTTCTAACGAAAATCAAAAAAGCGCTTCATTCCTTTGCTTTCAGTAAAATGAAAATAGTAAAGGAACAGGTACCTGATTTGATAAGACAAAATCGAATAATTTCTTCAGAAGTTTCTCCAAGGATTACTGTTTTGCCACTTTCTTCAAGAATTTTTTAAGGATGCCTTGAAGCATCTTTTAAGTGATTAAGGGAAGTTTAAGATTTCATTTAGGATTTCCATAGAGAATTCTTCAGAAATCGCTTCAAGAATTCCTACGGGATTTTTCCAAGGATTTCTTAAATATTTCTTCAAATTTCCCAAACTTCCTTCAGGACTTTTTGTAAAGGTTTCTTTAATAGTTCATCCAATAAATTCTCTTGCCATTTCTCCAAGGATTCAACAGATTCAAATTTTAAAAAAATGTGACAAATCTTTCAATTCTTACAGAAATTCCCCAAAGCAATTCTACTGGAATTCCTTCAAATATTTTTCTTAGATAATTCTTTTAAGATTGTCTTCGGCTTTCGGCTCTCGATAATAAAGTTATATGAAAAAAAAAACTATATATATGTATATATATATATATATATATATATATATATATATATATATATATATATATATATATATATATATATATATATATATATATATATATATATATATATATATATATATATATATATATATATATATATATATATATATATGAAATATATATATATTAAATGAAAAAAAAAACAGCCGTTCCATTGTAAATTCTTGTTTTTTTTTAATTCGCAAGAGTGTACCTCACTGAACCTCAAATATTCTGAGAATTACCGGAGACATTTTCTAAAATTACCGCTTCAAATAACAAACGAATTGACTGCAGAATTTTCAGGTAACTTGCCGAATTAATTTTGAAAGGAACTATTGAAAAAATTACAAAAATAATTGTCAGGTATATTAGCAAAAGGAACTGCCGGTGAAACTTCCAAAGAAATTGCTAAGGGGAATCCCGCAGGGGTTGCCTGATAAATTTCTGAAGCTGTTGCCCAAAGTATTCCGAAAAGTAATGCCGTAGATACTTTCTAAAATAAAAGCCTACATCAATTTCGAATATTATTGCCCAGAAAATTCCGAATGAGTTACCAGACCAAATTTCGAAGAAATTGCCGAGATAGTTTAAAAAAAAATTGTGCAAGAAAATAATAAAAAAATAATCTTATAGGAATTTAAAAAAATGCTAAAAGGATTTCCAAAGGTTTTGCCAAAAAAAAAACCCGAATTGCGAACACAATAGTTGAGACATTTTTTAAAAGAATTGCCAAAGAAATTATTTAAAAATAAAGAAGATTGAATTCAGAAAAAAAATACTTAAGGAATTCCTAAACCAATTCCCGAAGGAATTTTCAGAATAACTGCCGAAGGAATTTCCAAACAAAATTTTCAAAGGTATTCTTTGACGAATTGCTGCACGGATTTCTAAAGCAATTACTGAAAAGATTTAAAAGAAATTTCCGAAGGAAAATTCTAATAAAAATTGCAAGTATTCTTTCTAGAATTCTCACAGAAATTCCTCCAAGAAGTTTTATTGGAATTCTTTCAATGAATTCTTTAGGTATTCTTCCAAGGTTTCCATCTATGTATTGATACCATTAAATATTTACTTAGCAATAACACCAATTTCGCCCGGATTTCCTTCACGAAGCTTTCAGGCATTTTTTCACGTTTCCATCAAGCATTTGTTCCTAACAAGGAACTCCAAGAGATTTTTTTTACGATTCATCAAGGAATTACTTCAAAGAATTGTTAACAAATTCCTCCAAGATTTCATTTTAGAAATTCCTTCAAGATTTGTCTTTAGAAATTTCTGCAAGGGTTCTTTTTGCAATGCTTCAAGTGGTTTTCTTAAAGTCAAGTTCTTTCATGTATTTCTTACGAAGCATTGTTCAAGAAATTAAAAGATTTCTTCAGAAATCGTCCAAAGATAACGCAATTTTTTAAATTCCTCTTTCACAATTCGTTCATGAGTCCTTTAAAAAAAAAAAACAATAAATATTTAATCTTTTTTTTCAAGAATTTTTTTCAAGCCATGTTACAAAGATTCCTTCAGGGATTTCTCCAAGTTTTCCTTCAGATAATCCTACAAGGGTACATTCATCTCTAAAGGATTCCTGCACAAATTCCCTTAGGGGGTCTTCAAGAAATTCCCCCAAGGCTTCCAACAGAAATTTTTCTACTGAAATCTGAGGGAATTCTATCGAAAATTGTTTTTTGATTTGCATCAACGAACTTGAGAGGAATTCTTTGGGATTCATGCCATTGATATCTTTGAAAAATAATCTTGGCATTTCATAATAGATTCTTCCACAACTCCCTTCGCTTTCAAAATTTCTTCAGGAATCCTTTACGTAATTCCTCATAAAACATCTAGTACTTATATTATTACTTCACAGTACTGCAGTAAACCGTCAAGAATGTTATCAAAGTTATTCCCAAAATCAGCCTAATGATTCTTTCCGAATACATCTTAGAACTCATCTAGAAGATTCTTCGAGGATTCCTTTTAAATTTCCTCCAAAATTTCATGCAAGCATTTCTACAAGGATTCTTTCAGGAAATCCTCCGAAATTCCTTCAAAAATCTCACAAGGATCCATTGAAGAGCCATACGTGATCAAGCATGATTTCAGAAACTCATCAAAGATATTTTCCATGAGGAACTCCTGCAATATTATTTCTTTTAAAAGGATCCTTGGAGGAATTCTTTAAGGTTCATCTGAAGGATTCGTTGAAGGACTTCATGACATAATCCTTGAAGGACTTTATAAAGGGATTCGGAGAGGTATTCCTGAAGGAATGCTTGAAAGAATTTGTAAGGTAAAATAATCCTTCAAGGAATTTTTGAAAGATTCCTTGATACATTTTGGAAAAAAAATCCTCAAGAAATTCTTGGTAGTGTTCCTGAAGGAATCAATTCAAGTATTCCAAAATCAATGCTTAGAAGAATTTCTAAAGCAATCCATTGAAAAAGTTCTAAAGTAAATCTTAGAGGAATTTTTGTAAAAGTTTTTGAAGTAACTGCTAGATAAATCGTTATACATATTACCGAGGGCAAGGTATGTAAGTATTTACCTTGCCCGAAGGAATTCTCGTAGAAACCCTTCAAGGAATACTTGGAAAGAAATACTTGATGAAATTGTTGGAATACGTTGATTGCATTTTTTTTTATACGAAAGCAAAAAAATAAATACAAAATACTGTTATGACGGTTTTGACTTGGCATGTGTTTAGATCATAATTTTCATAAATTCGGCCCCTGAACTTTAGCTGCTACCTTAAGCTGAATCAAAAACTATATTTGGTCCTGTTATCAGGATATCAGGGACGTTTTCACAATGCTCATAAATTTTACCTCCAAATAGGTAATTAATTTCGTAAAATCCAATTTTAATTTCTAACACATTTTTCTTAAAATTTTGGGGACATCCATGTGCCCCATGATAACCACGAAGGGCCCCCACATACCTATCAGCAGTTCTGCGAAGTGTTGAACTTATACTTATAGGAAATTTTGGCTATTTAAAGAACTTAATCCAAACTAGTGTTAGAAACCTTACTTAATTTGGAGGCCCCCTGAATTCGGGGGCCCGGTGCGGACCGCACCCATCGCACCCCCCTTACTACGCCACTGTGTCCCCATGCCAACTATGCCCATATTGCATGTTTTTAGAGTTTTGGGCCGTTACCTTGGATATTCTGGTCGCTATTTTTGGATAATTTAGAAGCTAAAACTCTTTACTACAGCCGCCATCTTGAGTTTACTCCCGTCATGTTAGATATTTTGGTCGTCATATTTGGACATCGAACATTTCAATTCGAAGTTTCTGCCCCAATCGGGAATTGAACTCGTCGCCTTCAGTATGGTCATGCCGCGCGTTTTCCGCTTCGGCTATATAGGCCCTCCAGTGACCCATTACTAGTTGTCTACCGTCTATTTCAAATATCCTTGATCTTAACCTCGAATCATTCACTATGGTTGTAAAATCTGGAGCCTGTTTACAAACAATCTTCGGGACACTTGTTTACAAATTGGTTACATATTTACCTACTTACGCTGAACCGACCAATGTGTACAAAACAAAAGATCTCTACCATCCAGGATGGGATGCAAGTGCCTGATGGTGGTAGCGGCACGCGATAGTGATTTGTTCCAACGCGAGATATAAGCAAAAGTTTGTATGCGCATATCACAAACAATCATATGCATGCGCATATCCCTCTGCCTGACCTAGTAAACAACAGAGTAAGTCCAAACTGTTCCTCTCCGGGTTACGCATTTTGTGTACAAATTCGCTCCACTCCAGAGGATAAACAGTTTATATTTTGTTATAAATTATAAAACTGTTTATCAAATAGCTCGGGGAAGCCCTCGACCACGCGCTCGCGCACGTAACATTCTCTATTGGCTATCATAAACATTTACAAAGTCTCTCGTTCTCGCAGAATTAAATATTATCATCATTGGCCGTGCACGGGAGAAATCCGGTCCGAGTCCCCTGGCCCTGGCTACTGTTCCGGTGAGTGGTCCAGTCAACGCCGAAGAATCGTGGAACTTTGTGTACAATTGAGGTATAGATTGTGTGGCAAATCCATCGTCATCGTTGTCGTCCTCCTCCATCGTAGTTCGGTTCAACGTTCGCTCCGTGTACGGTGGTCACTACATAGTAAACATGGCCAATGGCCGGTCATAGACGGGAGTTTCACATCGTGATGATTGGTGGTATACTGCCTGTTTACTAACAAATAAACTGGAGAGTTTTCATTCACTGAAACTAATCGGGAAAATATTTATGCCATAAGCAGCCAGCCATTCGATTGCGCAACGAGTTTTGTGTATACAGAAGAAGTTTGTGATTATTGAGATTTTAATGATTTAGGACGTTTATGTTGGAGAAGTTGGTGTAGGTCATAAATTTGATCAGAATTGGTTTACAAACGTAGTACTTATTTGTATGTGTAGTTTGCTGGTGCATTTATGCGACCTGCTACCAAAAGGCCGAAAGAATGCAGTTTACTGATTTGTTTCAGGGTGTCAATTATGAATTATTGTCTACCTTGAGCTTTAATGCTTTATTAGGAGGAGGTCATTTTGTTACAGCGAACTGCCGGATGTCCTGGTTATAATGTCCTTATATTGTGGATTTACCGGCTACTTGTATTCTACCGGTTACTTGAGTAGCCGTTACAAAGTAGTCGTTTTCATATAAAAATCAACTTGATTGTCAAAAAAATAAATGTCGCTGAATAGCTAATGGCAACGAGGAATAGCGCATACAATAAAAATGTTTAAAAACATTTTAAAGTTACTCATTTTATAAAACGGCTACTTTGGATGCCATACTGAAGCGACCGGTAGAATACAAGTAGCCGGTAAATCCACAATATTTCGCAACACATACAAATTAACCGTGAAAATCGTACTGAGGTTGTTGGGCCCTGCTGCCGATTGCTGCTGCGATGTAAATCTGTTACCTTGTCGCAATCCCCGGCAAGATCCGAATGACCTGGAAACTGGATAGTTCATTCGAAACCCTTACGCAGTTTTGTACACCGTCCATTGGTGCTTTGATCAGTCTGGATAACTTCCCAGGAAAGCCGTTCTCGTTCATGACTTTCCATAGCTTCTTGTGACAGGCTTAAAATCTTAAAACTCTATTCCCTAGGAAGTCTAGGAAATTTCCTTTGCGAAAAGTCCCAGGACTGACCGGGAACCGAACCCGTCACCCCCAGCATGGTCATGTTAGATACTCACGCCCTTAGACCAATCCCACTCGTGGGCTTAACACTACACACGCAACAGCACGTCGTTAACGATTTTTAATTTCGTTATCCACCCATTTTCGCACCGGTCATTCGTTTCCATGTGAGTAAAATAATGATCGGTCGCCTTTCCGCACCGGTGGTCTCTATTCTATCCGTACCATCGGTTTTTTTGCACTTCCGTAAATCATCGCAATATTTTGTTTATTTCTATGGTGTTATTGCAAATCTTATTCAGTATAATAATCTGTACTCATATTTTGAAAGAAGGGATTTTGGATAAGACTGAAAACTGTTAGTAAAAATTGAACTCAAATAAATAATTCCCTTGGAGATTTGTACCAGTTTTGGTGCGTTTCAAGATATCATTTTCTCAATAATGTATGATTGTATTTAATCCCGGAATTCAAGCAATCTTTTTTAAATTATATGTTTGTTGCTTACTGTATGACTAGTTGGTTGAATTTTTATCTAAAATAATATCCATCTCTTCGATATCCATGTTGCCTTTCTCGCAAGAAATTTATCTGAATTTGAGATTTTGAGCATCTTTTTTAATAATTAGGTTTATTGAATAATCCCTTGCATTTCCAACACATTTATTACGTAGTTGTCTCCTTCACAACTTCGCGTAGGTCAAAATTCTTGAATCCTGGTCATAGTAGAAGCTGTCTTCTAACAGTCTGCGATAAGTTTGCGCAACCTTTTTTCATAAACGTGTATTTTAACATTAGCTAATTCTATACTCAGTCACAACCTTTTAGTTACAAAGCATCAATCGGAAATCTTAATATATATTGCGATATTTTATATACTGGTATATGAATATTTTGTTGGAAACAGATTCTATGCGCTTGAAGTAGACTGCGTATTTGTGAAAGTACATAATGAGCCCACTCTCTTTTTTGGCACCTCATACATTTGTTGTATTTTAACATCCAACACTTGCTTTTTCTGTAACGAGGAACCTACAATATGGCAGTCCTGCACACCGCCCATTTTAATTGATGAAACTTGGCAGCTCGACTTCACTTTTTTAGATTTTTATCGGTTTCATCAAAGTTTGTTTTTACAAAAAAAAAATAACTGTAGTGTTTTTATGATATCTGAATTGAGCTAGGTACAGTCAAAGCATCTTTGAAAAATCATAACTACTCAAATCTAATCTTATACATACGCAACCAGTACGCGGAATCACCCTGGAAAGCAATCGTGTTACTTTTCTTGTCAATATTGATGCTTGCAGCATATCAGGACACATGCATCAAAGCGGCCAGGTCTATTGCGTTGTATTTACGCGCAAAGTATTCATCGAAATACTTGGAGTACAGAATATTTTCTTTCGGCAAGGTACTTCTCGAATTTACAGGGGAGGAAGGATGCGTATACCAAACGATCCAGATTACGTGTTGATGAATATGTTTTAAATATATAAGAATGTGTATAATAAAGCTATGAATTAAAAATGTGTAATATTGGAAAAATCTCCCCTATTGTTGGGTTGTTTTTATAGATCTGAATAATGTCGAACCTCCTATTCTGTATGATCGGTGTTATTCACATGGGGTTGTCGCAGATTTTTTTTCTACTTTCCCCTATTGTTTCTACAAGGGTGAAGTTACTCATTTCGTACACTCTCTTCCTAATGTCTCGTTTATTTAATTTATGTTTTCAAATTTATATTTAATAAACCACCCACTGACGACCATTTTTTTTAAAAAAAGCAATCAAACCAAAACTTCTTTGCCTTTTTCGAAATATTCACGACAAAACGAAATGCGAGGCACAGCTCTTTCAAAACGGGGGATCTCAGCCCGGAAAGTGGAGAAAGTAAACCTTGTGGTCACTTATTACCGTCAAATGGTATCTTTTCGACTTAGAAAATACGCACATCTTCTTACCGGAATCTGCGACGGATGACGATAATTTTGGAACTTGTCGGAATGAACTTCGCGAGTTATTTATTTGGACATTTTTCTAAATGTGCGAAACCAAACTTTACTTGCAGCGTAGAAACCCCGGCTCAAGCATGTACGTGTTAAAAAAGCAAAACTCACTGAATCACTATACATTTCAAATATAAGTTTCGAAACGATCGGCCGAATCAAAAACTAAAAGTGCGATTATGAACAATCGTAACTATTTTAAGAGAAAATCAATACATTTTCGATATGTATGATCCTAAAATTGGCGAAGAAGGGAAAACTTTATTCAAAACATACTTAAGCAAAGCTTGTCAATTTAAACCTTTTATTTTTCTGCGTTTGTATTGTCACTCTATCACAATTGTATGCCAGACAATTTGTTGTGTTATTCGTGTAACGATCTATTATATTATTTGGTTGAAAATTTCAAAGCAAGTAAAAATAAAAATTTTGAATATTTGATGCAAACTAAAATAAATTTCTACCTATACAAAACAAGAAAATCATTCTCTAGAAACTATATACCGGGCAACAAATCCATACTCATGTTCTTTCGTCTCCTCTTTACGCTACCCAGAGAGCTAAACGCGAGAGAGCGCACGAGCCTACGGATAGAGACCGTACTTTGCGTGTCTCTATATTCTAAGCCCTGCTACGAACCGTACGTAAACTTTTCGCTTTCGAGCCCTACTTAGCAGCGACCGGTGCGGTTCGTTTCTTTGTTCGGGGCTCTACTTACCGTTAAAACGCTTGATTGAGCCCATGAGTGGGCTTGGTCTTACAGCTGTGGCTATATGAGCCCCTATTTTTCATAGCTCTATGCGATCAATAAGTAATGTTGTATGCCGCTTCGAAGTCGATGAGCAGGTGCTGCGTTGACCTGATAGTCACAATATTTCTGGAGAATTTTTCGTATTGTGGAGATCCGATCCATTGTCGACAGAAGGTCAACGAAGCCGTCTTGAAAACTTCTCACGAACTTATCAGTTTTAGATGACAGGGGAGGAAGATGATCTGGGATAGCACTTTGTAGGCGGAATTCAAAATGGTGATCGCTCTGAAGTGCTCTCATTCCAAATGGTCGCTTTTCTCATATGAATGGGGTAGATATCCCTTCCTTCTTCTTTTCGGTTGCAGGAATCCCGGCTGCATCCGCTGGAGAGTTACGTCTATCTTCTCCTGTATCCGATTTAGGATAACGTTGCACAGAACTTTGGAACAAATCCCTCTTCTTCGAAACTTTCACTAAGACGCCCTGCATATAGTCGGCTGGAAAAGTCTTGGTGTCCCAGATATTACAGAATAGTTGAGGCAACATTTGTGCGGATGATATGGGTCAAGTTTGAGCATCTCTGCTGATATGCGATCGACCCCTAGGAGCCTTGCTGGATTTCATGCTTCGGATGGCTGTTTCAATCACCTGCAGTGAAGCTCCTTCAGAGTGGACGCGCATGATGCGCTGTACCCTAGGCGGTTCATGCTGAGATGTTGATGTTAGGTTGAACGTCGAAATTTGAAGAAGTTGTTAGATATGCTCAAAGCATCGTTTTAGCTGGTCAGTTGGGTCGGTGAATCCACCCACGCTCGCCTGTCCCGTTGATGGGACTCGTATTTGTGCATAGTTTGTCGAAGAAAAGCAAAGACATCGATGCGTGTAATGCAATCATCCAACCCATTGAAATTGGTGAGATCTTTCCGATTATTAATTTGTACGCAATTTTACTATATGACTAAGTATGCATCTTTTTTGGCGGTTGACAGCAGATTTTTTTTACCTCGTGTGTTTTTTTCTTCTGTGAATTTGATCGATAAGAAAATTAATGAAAAATATTCCCAGACGTGTGCCGGGCGTCATCTCTATGCGCGAGTGTGAAGGCACCAGTAGTTTTTGAAGAATTGTGTCCGACTACACTGACAGATTTCCTCCGATAAAAATTCACTGAAATCCAGTGGCAGGAAAAGGTTCTGCTGACGCTATAACTTTGAAGAAGACTTTTTGAATGCAGTTTCGTGAAGATTTTTTTTTTACTTATTCGTTTATTTGGAAGGCTCGGGCGCCACATGGGCATAACTGAGCCGAAATCTTTTGTTATTACAATGATTTTACATTTTACAATTTATTACTGCCTTAAAACTAAGTTAGTTTGGGAAGCCGAAGTACTCGCGGCTGATTCGAGGTTAAGGATTGAAAGAAAAAAAAATAAATAAAATAAAATTGGGAAGGAGGAGTTTATGGGTTTAAAACTAAATTATTTGCTAACTTATACTAAAACATTGATGGGACGAATTGAGTTTCGTGAAGAATTGGATGGATGATATCGCTGCTGGATGTCCAGGAGACTCAACAATTTCGTCTTGAGGGTACTTGAATTTGGTGAATTTGTTCCTGCATATCGTTTCGAATATTTGATGCCTAAAAGTTAACCAAACGTATCCTTTGGCCTTTATCCTTCCAATAACAACAACCAAATTCCCGTGACACCTAGGCCAAAGAGGGCGTAGAAGTTTCTATGACTTTCTTAGGTATCCAATTTATGTTCCTTTCGCATCCCTCAGCTGTCGCATGGACGTGACCAGGGCAGTTCTCGATCGTTGGAGGATTGAGTAAATCTAGTCTTAGAGTCAAAGATTACTCCCAAATCTCTGTACTTTGGTACTGACGGCAAGGATGCAACGCTCAAAACAGCGGTCTAGGACTGTACAATCTACGAATTTGTGCGACTTGCTTAATGCTAACGCTAATGCTAATGCTAATGACTATGCATCTTTTGAATTTTTGAAATGTTTACCATCTTATAATCTATTGGAGCTATTGTAGCTCTGGAAACATTCTAAATTGATGATTGGACTTGGACTGAAAAAAAGGACTTCGCCGAGTGCGTTGAAATGCGTGGGCCTATGATATTGTTAATAGTAGCGAAATGGGAAGTTATCAAGCCGGCTTCGTCGACGGCCGCTAGACAGAAGATCAAATCTTCAACGTGCGTCAAATCCTCCAAAAATGTCCAATACCAGATCCCAATGCACCATGTTCATCGACTTCAAGGCGGCGTACGACATTATCAGACAGTATATGGAAAATCATGGACGAGAACGACTTCTTCGGGAAGCTCATTAATTCGATCAAAGCGACGATGGACGGTGCAAGAAGCTGCGTTAGGGTTTCAGGCGATCTGTCTAGTTAATTTGAATCATGCGGGGGACTGCGACAAGGGGATGGACTCTCACGCCTACTGTTCAACATCGCCTTTTGTGACGAGCCGGGCTTAAAAGCCTAGCACGATTTTCACGAAATCCGGCCAATTTTTCTGTTTTGTGGATGGCATGGATATTATTGCTAGAACATTTGGAACGGTGGCACGAAATACGAAGGCGCATCTTCAGTGGAATTCAGGCCGACTATAAGACCGATAGTTCTCTACGGGCACGAGACCTGGACTATGCTCGAGGAGGACATGAAAACACTCGAAGTGTTCGAGCGGCGGGTGTTTAGGACCATCTTTGGCGGTGTACAGGAGAACGGTGTGTGGTGACAAATAATGAACCACGAGGCGCTGGAATCGAACCCATGATCATCTGCTTATGAAGCAAACGTGTGACCACTAGCACCATGGGCCCCGGCATCGATTCAGTTTTATTATGATTGTATGTAACGCTAAATAAATGAAATGAGTAGCGAAATTTGCAATGACAATAGATATACTCATCTCGGCAACTCCATTCACGATTAATACAAGTGTTCATGCTATGCTAGCGTCATACACTCCTGCATTGGTTAAACGTAGCTTACTCTAAGAAATCTCTATTGATGTAGATTGGTAAGAGATAGTGGTACAGTCATGACTCGCTGGTTGGGGGCTTAATAGTTGGGTGGCTTTTTAGTTGGGGCTCCGTTAGTTGAGCGGTCAGCCAACTAAAAAGCACCTGGATGTCATAATTCAATGTCAAACTGAAAATGACAACCAATCTGTAATTCCGAGGGGCGAGCTAATGAGTTTTTGGTTTCTTAAACTTTACTGATAATCGAGAAGAATTTCTATTTCATATTTCTTAAAAAAAAAAAAACAATATGTACAATTACTTCGAAACACATGCAAAACATCGGCAATCTTTGTTGTGTCGATCATTGAAAGCGTTTTGTGTTGCATTTTGGTCCGGGTGGTTTCATAAACATCTATATTTTCACTTCACCGACTAAAAATGGGTGAAAATAATTTTTTCTCGCATTAGCTATATATGTATCTTGCAAAACGTATTAGTTTTGCTCTAAATGTAAAACAAATTGAAAATTTTTACTTTTTACTTCCAACCTAAACATGATTTTTAAAAAACAATGCGCACGCCCCTTGTGCTGCTGTCACTTCACCCAACTAGCGAATCGAATTCGTTGGTTGGGTGGAGGTTGTGGCTCAACGAGCGAGTTCCGACTGTATAGGTTAATCATTTTGAGTGAAATTTATTTTGAAAAAAAAGGAAATTCTGACCAAAAGTCTTAGTAGCAATTTAATCTATTTTCTACACTCAAACCTAGGCGGGGTCCTAAGAGCAAAAGGGTCCTAAGGGGGAGCAATAGAGAGTCTCAATGAGATTTTCCAGGAAGTTTCAAAGTCATTTAAAAGTATTTTGGGTGGTTTCATGAAATATGCAGGGGTGTTCGTTAGTTTTCGGTGGGTTCAGGAGGTTCTAGACGTGTTTCATTGAAGTTTTAGATGTTTTTAAGAAGTTTTCAGAGGGTTTTGAGGAAAATTGAGGAGGATTCAGGGGGTTTGACAGGATTCAGGGGTGCTCCAGTAGGTTTCAGGGGATTTTTAGGGGAATCTCAAGGGGTTCCAGGAGGTCTTGGGAGTATTCCGAGATGTTCAAATAGGTTTCAGAGAAGCTTTAACATGATCTCAGGGGGTTTCAGTAGGTTTCAGAGAGTCTTCGGGGTGTTTCAGGGGGTCTGTACATAATTGGGGGCTCAGGAGCGTTCCAGGAGGCTTGTATATGTACATGGGGATATGGCGTTTCAGGAGACCTCAGGGAATCTCAGTGGGATCCCTTCTTAGGGGTCTTAGGAGGCAGTACAAGGCGATCTTAGAGGCGTTTCAGAGAGTCTCGAGGTGTTTCAAGTGGGTTTCTGGAGGTTGCAGAGAGTCTCAGGGGCATTTCAGGGAGTTTCAGGAGTGTGCAAGAGGGTTTCATGGGGCAGCCTATTTATTGCACCCATAAATAAATAGAAACGCTCCATAGAAAATCGAAAAGCGCTCCATAAAAAATGAACATATGTTCCATGAAAATGTGCAATCTTACCCATAAATGATTGAAAACGTTCCATACTTTATAAAAAATGTACCGGTAAAACATAAAATTTTCTCATTAAAAGTGCAATTTTGCACCACTCTAATAAAAATGGATTATACACTGGTGATTGGGTGAATGATTGCATCATTCCGTGTATGATCAGAATGATAACCCGAAAGGGTTGTTAAGCACGTTGTATCATATTTTTCTATTACGGCAATAAATAATAGTGAAATGCTCCATAATAAAATACAAATGCTCCATAGAAAAATGCAAATGCTCCAAAAAAAAAAAAAATTTAATTGTTCCCATAAAAAATTGAAATTGCACCATAGAAAATAAAAAAAAATCTCCATAAGGATTATCAAACTGCACCATATAAAACATGAATTGCTCCATGAAAAAACGAAAATCTTCCATAGATAGCATATTCTCATAATTTAATTCGACAGGGCTGAATTGCTTTACATTGCGCTGCTTTAGTGGTGCAAATGTTTAAAGTTATTGAGCATTTTCAATTGCAAATTGTATTTAATGTGGTGCAGTTTGATAATACTTATGGAGCATTTGTCTATTTTCTATGGTGCAATTTCAATTTTTTATGGTGCAATTTAATTTTTCTATGGAGTAATATTCAATTTTCTATGGGTACAATTTTAATTTTTTTTGGATCATTTGCATTTTCTATGGCCTTTGTAAATTCTTTGAAATTCAGCTGGAGCAGCCCTCTGAAACCCTCTTAAGGACTGTATCGTTAATTATGAGTACACCTTAAAATTGCTGTATTTCAAAATGTTTTATTTATTTTGTAAATTAAATTCAATTACATTGTTCATTGACCATCAGAAAAGCCCATGACATGATTGTATATTTAATTTTTCGTGGATCTTGCCACCTCTCGCACTTTCTTCTTGGCGTGCTTCATAAGGTTTTGGACAACCGTTCCGACGATGGTTTTGCATACGTTGACCCAGTTTTTCTTGAATTGTGTGACGTCTCCGGCTCCTCTATCCTTTTTGCGTAGTTTCCCTTTCATCAAAGTTAACTATTTCTCAATGGGCCTTATTTACGGGCAATTTAGAGGATTCAACAAATTGAACATTGTTTACTTCATACCTGTCAAAGGTGTCACGCGCATAGTGGCAGGATGCCAAATCCGGCCAAAGTAATGTAGGACCTTAGTGCTTTCAGATGAGTGGCAGAATATGTTTCTGGAGACATTCCTTCTGGTATATTTCGACGTTCATACCTGGGACGGTGAAGAAAGGTGACGGTTTCATACCACATTGACAAATTTCTTGCCTGACCAACACATTTTCCCATATTTTTTTTCGCAAAAAATCGATTTCTCCTAATTAGTTACATCCGTGCCATGCTTAACAGTGAAAATTCGTGCCCCTGGAAATACCTTGTAGTCCAATTTGACATACGTTTCATCATCCATGAATATGCACATGCAATTTTTGCTCAAAACATCGTCGTACAGCTTCCAAGCCTGAGTTTTCACATAATCCGCCAGA
Source organism: Aedes albopictus (assembly GCF_035046485.1). Lineage (NCBI taxonomy): Eukaryota > Metazoa > Arthropoda > Insecta > Diptera > Culicidae > Aedes > Aedes albopictus. The sequence goes on from NC_085137.1 coordinate 409,208,619, forward strand.
ATTTGACTGCGTTTTGGACATTTCTGTTTTGGTTAGGTCTTCGGGGAATTACGCTCCTTAGCGCGTTGAGCCATACCAACAGTCGTTTCACACTTTTTTGCTTAATCTCTAATGGATACCTCCTATTTTCCTTCAACGATTTTGCAAGTTTTGCTGTCCAAATTTGACTTGGACGCACCTGTTTTTTTTTGCCGCGTCCGGGTAAGTCTTTCGGTGTGTTATGCATACCGAATCATTTTGGACTACAAAAACCCTAACACATTCAATTTTTGCTAATTTTCTTAGCGATGATCATTTTTCATTGCAGTGCCTGGTCACAATCGATTTTCGCTTCTCCTCCGTAAACCCTCGCATTGTTCCACTTGAGGAAAAACTTTAACTTTTAATGAAGGTTATCGTTTGTTTACAACGTTAGCAACACATAGACACAAAGCAGTTAACAAAATAAGGCATAGTCTTTTTAATACAGCCTCAACGGTGTACTCATAATTAACGATACAGTCCTTAAATCAACTTTTAATCTCTCACTTTTCGGTTTATGGAACAGTTGAAGTTTCAGAAACAGAAGGTCCTCTATCCACCGTGGTGGGGCTATCACTTTTGGTATAGCTATCAGTATTTAAAGAACCATTCCATATTCAGCCGCTGAATGCCAGAGCATGCGAACTGAACTTCCTGCGTGAAAACAGACGCTCTAAGAGCACCTTTCCAGTCTAGTAGGACAGCCCAGTGCTCAAGATACACTACCAGTTATACCTGGATAGATGAAAATATCTCAATAATAGCATATTATGATATGCAGATCAAAAACTGATATTGGTTTGATTGATATAAGAGATTGCAAATAATATGTATCTAAATTTTACTCCTGGTATATTCTTATATTAAATATCATATTTAGCTCTTGTCAGATCGAAACAATGGCAGCCAGCTATTTTTTTTTCTTTATTAAAGAGGCTTTCAGCCAGACGCTGGTTCACCTCTCAGCAAGCAAGCTATTTGTTTGATCTTTTAAAATCAAATTTTGATATTGTTCAGATGTTCCAGCAATATTTTTACGTATTAATCGTCAGTATATCTGTACCCGGGTAAGATCACAACCTCTTACTTTTGAGATCTTGTAAAACTTGATCGGTTTCGTGCGTCCTAAAATTAATATTCAAGATCTTCAAATATTGTCAATTAAATGAAATTCTATCAAAAAATTTTAAAACAGAATTTAATCAATCCCTACCTTCCTTCAACCAAAATGGCAGCAATCAATTTCTCCCTTCGCACATCAGCGGCCCCAGATCCAGATGTTTCCCATCAACCACAACGACATCGTCCATCAACCAACCAATCGTTGTGTTGCGACGTGCGCGCCTCTTTTCGTTCGTGAGGGATCGAGGGACAATTACCACCATACTCCCCCAACCACATCCGAATCGCGTAAAGTCGTCCCGTTTGCTCGTTGAGTGATCTCTTCTTTAGCGTGATGTCTGTTAGCTACAGGGGGATATCCACAAGACACAAGACGTAGATCGAGGTCGAGTGCCGCCGACGACGTCAGTCAGCCATCGCCCGAAACTCCGCCCTCATTTTTCATTCGTTGAATGATGAACATTTGGAGCGTGTCGATGGTAGCAGTGTACTAACACATTGCTTACCTCATGTGAAGAAATGCATGGGTGTTGAATTCGTCGTGGACTGCGTTTGCGCAGATTGTAGCGCTGACGTCGCGACGGAGGCAATGCAATGCATATGAATTGGATATTCGCTGTTGGTACAGTTGAAGGAATCGAAAATCGGCGTTTCTGTGTGTTTTATTACTAGCTGCTTTCGCATGGGGTGTTCTGTTTCACGCTATGGATGCATATTGAGGTTTCAACGTTGAAAACTAATGTGCTTATGCTGATTTGAATGCATGTACATGACTTATTAATTGCTGACTAGCTGATCTTGATTATGAGAATAGCTCCTTATTACTGTTTCTAAGTAAAAGAAAATTGGGTAAATAGATTCCGACCTTAATTTACGTCCACTATCGGGGGTCTCGTGTTAGCCTAGTGGTTAAGGCTATGGATCGCCAATCCGGAGACGGCAGGCCCGATTCCCGTTCCAGTCGGGAAAATTTTCTGGACTTCCTGGGCATAGTGTATCATTGTACTTGCCTCACAATATACAAATTCATGCAAAGGCAGGCAAAGAAAGCCCTTCAATTAATAACTGTGGAAATGCTCATAGAACACTAAGTTGAAGGGAGGCAGGCCAAGTTCCAGTGGGAACGTAGAGCCATAAAGAAGAAGAAAAAGAAGAAGAAGGAGAAAAAGAAGAAGAAGAAGAAGACGAAGAAGATCGGGATGTGAAAAATCAAATTGGACTAAAAAAATCAGAGCACTTACCAATTTTCATTGAAATACACATACATACTAGATGGTAGTTTACCTTCTTCATGTGTTCGGCTAAATTTAAGTACAGACCAAGGGCCATCACGTGTGGTTATTCACTATTTGGAATTAAGTATAACCGCTGATGGCAACACTGATCGATCTACATAAGACCGTCCATTAACTGGAGGTGTTGCTAGTTAACATATAAAGTTTCAGCTTCTCTATCTCGGGATCAAAGGCAGATAGAAATGTGTCGTCTTCGACAAAGTTGTTCAGAAGGGCAAGAATTAGTTGGTGATTTCACCGCTAGATGGTGCTAGTTTTCAAGTAAAATTTTAGACTTCTCTATCTCAGGATCAAAAGCAGATAGGAATGTGTCGTCATCGACAAAGTTGCTCAGACAAACAAGATCAGTTTTGTTATGCACCACGAAGTTTGTGATTTTGCCGCTAGATGGCGATAGTTTTCAAGTAAAGTTTTACACTTCTCTGTCGTGGGATCTAAAGCAGACAGGAATGTGTCATCTTCGGCAAAGTTGATCAGAAGGACAAGTATATTCTGGTGATTCATCAATTAGTTGGTAATTTCGCTACTGAGTGGCGCTAGCTTTCAAGTAAAATTTTAGACTTCTCTATCTTGGGATCGAAAGCAGATAGATATGTGTCATCTTCGACAAAGTTATTCAGAAGGACAAGGTCATTCTGGTGATTCCTAAATTAATCGGTGATTTCTCCGCTAGGTGATGCTAGGTTTCAAGTAAAATTTTAGACTTCTCTATTTCGGGATTGAAAGAATATAGCAATGTGTAGTTGTCGCCAAAGTTGTTCAGAAGGACAAGATCATTCTTGTTATTCATCAATAGTTGATGATTTTGCCGCTAGGTGGGGCTTATTTTCAAGTAAAAATTTAGACTTGTTCTTGTGATCCATATAGAAAAGTGTCATCTTCGGCAAAATTTCTCAGAAGAACCAGAATATTCTGGTGATTCACCAATTGATTATGTCTGATTCTCCCGAATTCTAAACGCCCGAAAGTCATTTGCCACAAAGTAACAGTCTCCCGAATGCGTTAAATGCTCCAACAATATAATAATCTTGGAAACACCTTTCCGAAATCAGTTAAGGAGAAACATAAAAAACATTATTGCAATTTTGCATACAAATTTTAAAGGGACAAATTTGCCACACTTTACTAAATCCGCCCTCCCCCTAAAAGCGTGACGTAATTTATGGACGTTCCTAAAGCAGTTTTTAACTCAATAGTCCAAGTAGTAGAGTAGAGTGGGGCAAAAGTTCGAGTGGGGCAAGAGTTTCTTTTGGAGTTTTCGAGCTCATTTTAAATTATATCTTTCGGGTGTCAAGGTTATTCGAAGCCATTTTGAAAAAGTCTTTCACTTCAAAAATTATAAAAATTGAACAATATTTCGAAAAGTTATGACAAAATGTTGGTTTTTGATCAAAAAGTTGTAATATGGCATGCTTCTTCCAATGCATGGAATGGAATTGTAATGAAATCGAATTCGATATTTTATTTTGGGGCGTAACTAGGTATATTTTGAAGATGCTTTAGCATGTATAACTTTTTGCAAAAAGGATTTGGAAATCATATTTTACACATAGTGGGGCATGAGTTCGAGTCTTGTGGCAACTTTATGTAAAAACCTAAAATTCTGAGAAATGTACATATTATCTCTATAAATGTTGGAATTAGTGAGTAAATTCGATCAAAGTTGAAAAAAAAAATGTTTTTTATCTTAATTTGGTGGAAAACTACTAATTTTTGGTGTAGTAAATGAAACCCTGATTTGGGTAAAATCCAGATCGAACTTTAAAGTGTATTCCAGTTCCAACATCAAATATTAATTAGTTTCAGGTATTCCTATTATCAAAGTGTCAAAATAGTGTACTACGGTTAGCGAACTACCACAGACACAAGATTCGAACTTTTGCCCCAGTGGTGGGGCAAGAGTTCGAATAAGACACAAACATACAAAAAGTGTTGTAACTCAAAATTGAAAAGATATTTGGCGTTACTTTGTTCAGCAAAGTTTTAGCCTATGGATGCTAGAACCACCACACGGTATTTATTTATTTTAATCTGTTTTGATTTTTTGGAAAACATTGAACTTTCAACTAGGGTCGTACTTTTGCCCCACCTTACTCTATGCTTAACTGACATGCCTGACAGGGTGACGTCCATTAATTATATTACGCAAATATACAAATTGTCACCCTTTTTTGCTGAACCTCCATAATATTTGCATGGATCGTTACTCTTTATGAACGCACCCAATATCTTCTCGTTATTTACGGGCATTCTCCATAATATTGTCTATTTTGCAGAGGCTCCTCCAGGGGTTTCTCTTAGAATTTATGTAGGGATTTTCGTAGTAATTACTTCAAGGATTCCTTCCGGGATTCTTCAGGATGTTATTTTCTTAATCTTGGCGTAACATACTCACTTGTACAAGTCCTACTGTTCGATTGGTGTTTTATGAGCACTTCCACAGTATTAAACTGAGAAAATTGCTAATTGCTCTCTGGAATGTTTCTCAATGGGATTTCTGCTCAGGACTCTTCCTGAGATTCATTCAGGATCTTCTCCAGATACATATTCTCTATTTTCTCGAATTTCTTTTGAAATTCAATCCAAGATCTTGATTTTTCGGGTAACCCTCCAGGGAATGATTTCAGAATTCTTTCATTTATTACTCTTGGGATAGCATTCCTGCAGGGGATTCTTCCCGGAAATCATCCTATTTTCAGGGTAGATTATTTTTGAGATTCTTCTATGGTTTATTCCAAGGATTCTTGAGAATTCTTGAAAGATTTTCTCGGGAATCCACCAGGAATATTTCCAGGGATCCTCCGCTTCTTTTGTGCCTCCAAGGCATTCCCGTGATTCGATTTCCAAGGATTATTTGCGAAATTTCTCCAAAGATTCATCCCAAACATTGTCGAAGTAGGCAATTTAACTTCACACCATATCGGAGATATTGAGCTGTATTTGAATCTTTATGACCAGTGTTGCCAGCAATAATACATTTATTTGAAAGTCTCTAAAATAAAGACAAATCAATCAATCAATAATATTTTTATTGTGTCCCATCGTGGAACAATGTACTGCACTTAAGGTGCACCATAACATTTTTGATTATTCAAATTGCCTATCTCACATCATATCATAGATATTAAGCTATATTTGAATCTTTATAACCAGTGTCGCCAGCAATAATATATTTTTTGTGTCCCAACGTGGAACAACCGACTGCACTTGAGGTGCACTACTACATTGTCGAACATTCGAATGGCCTATCTCACACCGGATCTTTGATATTGAGCTATGTATATTTGAATCTATATGACCAGTGTTGCCAGCTACTACAAAAAAATGTGTTTTAACTGACGTCTAAAAATTCTGTATTTTAAAATGACGCCATAGATGCCACTTGACTTCTACATAATCTCAGCTGAACAATCGAATTCGATTTATTATCTCAAAATCGCGTTGATTGATGTTCAACATTATGCAGTGTTGCCAGATGCAGAGATAATTTTGAAGAACCAAATTTTACAAAGACAAGTACTCAAGGAAAATTTAGATGCCCTGCTGATATTGAGTTACGTTACTTCAAACTACAATGAACACCATCCCAATTGTAATGAATTATATATTCAGATTTTATTTACAGTTCAGCAGTGTTGCCAGATTAAAAAACTTCGTTTTGCTATATGCAACATGAAACAGCGTTTGACGTCTACTTAAATTATGCTGAAGAGTCTTTTAGATTGCATACATTCATATGTATGTGCAATATTTAAACAGTGTTAAATCTAATATAAGAAATAATGATACCAGGAGCTATCACTGGTTGGCCTTCGTTGTCCTTTCGAACTTTACTGAACATTACATGTTTATATTCAGAAACTATTGTGGGTTTAGAGCAATGATTGAACTGGACGTTATTCTAAATTTTGGACGTAAAAAGTGGACATAAATAAATCCGGCGGAAAATAAGGTCAGAGTGTACTGTTCCTTTGAATTCCAACTACATATGTGTTTGCATTCCCTATAACAGATTTCGACCTCAACTGTAAGGTTGTCTTAAGTGTCTCGTACTCGACTCGACATATTATATATTTCCACATCACAACACATACTATTTCTTGAATTTCTTTAAGAATAAAAAGGAAAATCGCAAGGAATAACACAAGAGATTGCCATATAACTGGAAAATGTTGTTTTCATACTTTCTGGGACTCCCTATGTTATACTCTAGGCTATGCATTGACCGATTCCTTGGAACACATTTGCAATGGTTGCAATACTTCCCACTTTCCGCAAAAAAAAAATCCTCTGAAGCAAGGTTCATCCTCACACGGTCATAAACGACCGGGTTACGAACGCTGAAGCGAGTTAAAAAAAAAATCTCATAAAACATGCTGCGCAGCGCTTATAGATCTCATAGTCCAAACCAGGCGGGAAGCCACACACGCACTCTCGTTAGTTTGAAACCTCATGAAGATCACCAGCGATCTTCGCACTGAGCGCTTGTAAAAAGACCAAAGTCTGCTGGTCGGATATTCCTCTGGTCAGTCCAATCCGCGCTGGTTAAACCCATCTACCAACCAACAACGTACCTAAGGAGCGTGCGATCCGATACTTTATTCCTCCGCAGAAATCTTCGGAACGTATTTCTAAAAATAACAAACTCTCATACACTAGCACAAATAAACAGCAGCGATCGGTCCGCCGGGCAAGGGTTCGTTCCTGTGCGTGTGTGATTGCGATCGATTCCGGGAGATTTTTTTTTCGTTGATTGTGTTTTGTGCTGCGATTGCCGAAAAATGCCATCGTCGTCACCGCCCGCTGTTCAGCAGCGCGAGGCAACCTTCAAGTAACAGTGGTTCTCAATTGTTTAATTTGGTATGGTATTTCAAGATGAAATCATCAATATCCAATCGCAGCCGTAATATAATCTCATATACGATCAACATTGACCATTGGTAACATAATCTATATGTCATTGGGGCATGGGCGAAACAACCGGGGGCACCCCTACAATTTGAACATATTGCTGTGAAATATGGAGCGATGAATAATGAACTAATTACTATTTGTTTGTAGTGTTCCCCCCCTAGCAAACATAGGTAGTTTCGCCAATGCATTGAAAAGATCCAAACTTAAAAACGCCCCTGTAACGCCTCTGAAACCTGCTAAGAATCCTCTTAAAATTCCTAAAATGCCACCTATAACTCCCTGACATTCCCTCAGAGCCCCTGTAACGTAGCTGAGAGACTCTTACTCCCACGAAAACGCCCCTGTAATCCCAAGCAACCAAAAGTTCGGATAAAATAGCATGTTTGGGCTTAATCAGCTATTCGAAGGAAGATCAATAGCATGCTATTCAGCTCACTTTTTAAGTAATTAACCGAACTTGAGTTCACAAAAAGTACACTTGTGTCGCTGAAAGGAACGCTATTCAGCTTTAAAATAAGCTTCGAAAAAATGAAAAACAAAAATGCGCTTAGTCTTCAAAAGTAAATTATTTTTATGAGACATTAGTACATATGTAATCCAAATTGACTAATACCTTGAAATAATTTTTAATGTTTTTTACTTACTAAGAATTGAACTCGGGTTCTCCTCGTTGAAAGCCGGCGTCCAACTACTACTCCGTGTATGTGTTGTTAGGCACTGCGGGATTTTACTCAATGTTCTGATATCATTTAGTAGAGAAAAGTTTGTAAGTTTTTAGTGACAACGATCGCGTCAATTACCGGCACGTTGGTGCGACAAGTGAGACGGAGTTGAAACATCCAGCAAAGCTGGAAAACTTTTATCCGCAGCCGAAAAAACTCCGGCGGAATCCTGGGCAGAACAGTTTTCCGCTGCGGAGGCAGCCTCTGAGCCACACAATACGGGTGCTTTGGGTTGCTACAAGCTAGATTACAAGTAAGTAGTATGTTGAAATATTATAATGAAACAAAGTGTACTTGTGAAATTAACACAAGCTGTGGCTGCTGCGCTCGATTTCCGAGTGATTTAATTGAATGAGAACTTCTCCCCGGCCCCGCTGTCGCCGAAGTTCAAATGAAGTTCACTTTTGGTACGGTTAATACTTATCCGAACTTTGAGTAGTATGTTCAAAACAAGTCCGAAACAAGTTCGGAACGGAACATTTCAAGTTGTTGTAATTTGTCCAAATGAACTATATTTGAGTTTGAAAGGCACGAAAAAGTTCAACATGAGTTCTGTTAATATTTGATTGAACTCGGTTTTAAAGTTCAACATGAGTTCTTCCTGAACTTTTTTTCGAATTTAATGTCGTTTTGAAGAGATGTGAAAAGCTTGTACATGTACTTCCAAGTTCATAACTAATACATAAGGAACTTTTTAGAGATTTAAGTTCAACGAAACTTGAATTGAACCAAACTTAAACTTCTGAGTTCGTTCTTCAAGTGGTATCCGAACTTTTGGTTGCTTGGGATGCCCCTGGAATTCGTTGAAAATCCTTTGAAACTTTCTGAAATGTTACCGAAACCTCTCTGAAAGCCCTCAAACCCCTTGTAACGCACCTGATACCTTCATAAAACCCCGAAAACGCCACTTTAATGCCTCCAGAATTCCTGAAAATCCTCTGAAACTTCCTCAAATGCTACCAAAACCTCTGCAATCCCCCGAAGCCTGTGACGTACCTGAGACGCTCTTAAAACCCCCAAAAACGCCTCTGGAACTACCAGAACATCCTCTGCAACTACCTGAAATGCTACCGAAACCTCCCTGAAATCCCTCGGATCCCATGTAACTCACCAAATCCACCGGAATCCTCCGAAAACACCTCATGAAGCCCCCTTTGATGCCTCTGAACTCCTCCTCCTGTAAACTCTTTCCCTGGTTAACCCCCCTCCCCCCCCCCCCCAACCGCTAGTTGCTCACTCTTCTTAAACTTCTTCGCAACTTTGAAATCGTTTTAAGTAATTGGTAAACTGAATCCATTTAGATAATGAATATTTAGGTGTAACTTTTATTCAAGCAGTCCTGACTCATTACCCAATTGGAGGTTGGAGAGCATCACCCATCCGTGTTGACGAAGTATTTTTTCCGGCGCCTTGATCATCATTGCCGGCGTTCTCAGGTATCACAACTCCGGCTCCAGATGCACGTTATCCTCCATTTGGGACGTTTTTCCATTGTCTGTTCTGGCATCCTTCGGCTGAGTATGAAATGCTCCTCCACCGGAAGCTATATCTAAGGTGGCAGCTCTACCATAAAGTGTCTCGAGTATACCAAAGTGGAGAATCCTTGTCGTTTTGACAGGACTCCTGCTCGATTGGAACTATGGGGATGATACTAGATCGACTATTTTGACCAATTTTGACGTTTCTCCTCTTTGTTTTTTCCAGGCTCGTTACTCCACCACGGTAGAGAAGGGACCATAGGACAACAACCTACTTCGGGAACCCTAACCCTAACCGAGAATGAAAGATTACGGTTGTTTGGTTTCTTTGGAAGGCCCAAGCGCCCTTCATTACAAGCCCGAGCATAACAGAGCCGAAATCAATGTCGTAAAATAATAATAAAAAGTAATTTAATAAATAGCATAGCATAGCATAGCATAGCATAGCATGAATACTTGCATAAATCTTGAATGGAGTTGCAAAGCTGAATATATCCATTGGCATTGCTGATGTCGCTACTATTTACAATGTCATAGACGCACTCAGCTAGTGCCCACTCAATCGATTCTATAGTTATGATACTCCGAGCCGAAGCCAGAGAGTCATAACTGCAAGAAAAGACATCAGGTTCATCCGAAGATGTAATATCCACACATCCGGGGAAGTGTGTACTGAATAAACATTCCTTAACTTCCTCATCAGAAGAAGTGAAATCACCATTTGGCAAACGAAGTTCGTTCACTTGAAAATCCTTAGATTTTGCAAGGATTTTGTTCAACCGACTGACTTTACTCAAACTGGAAACATTTGTACAAAGATTTTTCCAGCCGGATGGTTCAGTAGACCGAAGAGCTTTCTGGTAGGCCTTGCGAGCCGACCTGAAAGCCTCCGATCCAGCCGAACGTCGTCTGTTCCAACTCTTTCTACATTGTTTCCTGAGCTTCGCCAGATCGGAGTTCCACCAAGGGGTTCCTCTTGTGGTCTTCACAGACCGCATAGGGCAAGCTTCAGGTATCAGGTATCAGTAGGTCGGCTCAAGAGGCACGTTCTCCTCCATTTGGGAAATTTGTGCCATCGCCATGAATACGAGCCTATTCATCATTTACCTGAGGGAGAGCTAAGGGAGGAATAAGGGATGGGATAGGGAAAGGGAAGGTAAGGGAATAGGGTCGATATAATCGCATAAGCGTACCACAACGGGTTCAAACAGCGCCCTGAAAAGGGCACTGTAGAAAACGCATAAAGCGTAAAGTAAGCCTATAGCTACTTGCCACAACGGGTTCAGAACAACAGAACATCCTGAAGATTCAGGCTTCTGAGGTCAGTTTCACTTAATCAAGTGTTTACCGAGTACTCGGAAACGCAGTTGCGTAAAAACTGGGTAGTTACATATCAAATGATTCAAAGTTCCACAGTCGGATTCTCAGCTAAGATATACAAATGAAGCAGTCTGTTGAGGCTTGTGATAAACAAAATCATAAGTAGGAAAACCACATTGAGTTATCTCAATTGCGTTTCTGCTACGAGATTCCTCAAAAGTCATGGCAAGACTCCCGCATGGGGCATCCACAAACACTCAATTTCCTAATCGCTGCTTGACGTAATGTCGAGAAGAGATGTTGGTTTTTGAGCATTTGGTAAATCCAATTGGAAATCATTGAAAGATAAATAGGACAATCCATGCGGCTTCCAATATGGAATCGAAAGGTTCGTGTTCAAAAGTATCCTGGAAACCCCAAACAAAATTATTTTTGAATGAATGCGTTTCCGATATCGTAAACATCTTTGTGTAAACAAATCACAGTGGACTTTCCATTTTGGTAAGCATGTTGGTTCCCATGGAGAGGCATGTTTGCTAGAAAAACATCACGGGTGTGATGCTCGACAAAGCGTGCTAATCATTTCAAAAGAAAGAGGTCAAATTGATAGATTTGATCTTCATACGAAGACATTATCCACTTACGTAATAAACTTGACAGTATAATCCCACCAACATTTGGGAATGGCAAGGCTGCAAACAAGTAGTTTTATCAAAACATTTTGGGGCTCGAGGCATGACACGCAAGACTGTCATTTCAATTTTACTGAAAGTAGCAAACATCGGGTCAAACGCAAAATACGAAACCATATTAATGTTAATTAAAACATTACTTCTACATAGAAATCCTCCCTACGAAAGTAAGGTTCTGGGACCAAAGCTGTTCTTTTATGCTGAAGATTGATCTGAGCTGTCATAACCATAGCCACTACCCAAACTAGGCACGATCAAACTCTTACAATCACAACACAAGAAAAAAGAGCAGCGATAAAAACCAATTCGGTATCGATTGAAGAGCGCCAGAGACGAACATACACAGAGGACACTGTGAAGAACGCATAATGCGAAGAGCCATATAGGTTATAATTAAAACTAATAAACAACATACTAATAATCCCACCCTTATTGAGCCTCGCAGTTGAGGCTTAAGAAGGATAGCAGATTATCTCGGAGAAACACAAGGTCAACTGCACCATTGCTCCGGTTAGCGCAGTAAGGGCAGAATACTGTGGAGGGCGCCCTAGTACTCCACAGGCTCCGTTTGTAGTTAGGTTTTTATTAGACCCCCTAACCATTCATTCTTTGGCACGGTAAGCATAAAGCCGCATAACACCATGAATTAGGAGCCACCTGTTTAGTGGACTCTTACCACTGGATCAGGCGATCCGTAGTGTTATTCTTAGCCAATTGAGACAACCGCTACCGACACTACACAGCTATCTAGGCTGATCGGGAAAAGAAGTTAACATTGATGGTCAACTTCCAAACGAGCCCGAACAGCCCACAAATAGGGCAAGCTTCTTCAAAAGCTTCCATGATGAATGCCGTTGTAGTATCAACGGCATCATCTAAATCACTTGGAGTGTCAATGGATGGTGAGTACCCATGAATTTGGCTGCAACTAAATCGGTAAAGAGATCCCAGTTGGTTGACCGGGGAATCCTGAAACGCAAAGTTTGCGAAGTAACATTTGTGTGCGTTATGTCTAACACTTCTCTTTAGCAGATACCATAAAGGTTAGGCGGTTGCCTATGTTGAGTAATCCAAGATCTGTACTACTTAAGTATTCCATCAAACTGGAGCCTCTCAAATTTATGTAAGCTGCCCCAGATTATAAGGTGAGCATTAGCATCACTGCCTACAATTAGCGGAAGGCCTTTTGAAGTGCAGTATGCAATGACTTGCTTGAAAGCATCCGTAGGGGATGGTTCATCATGCGGTAAATAAACCGAACAATAGACGTATTTCCTGTTGAGGTTTCCAACAGATACATCGATTGTGATAGCACATACATCTCTAGTAGTTAATTCAGAGATGAGTGCAGCAACTATTGCGTTGTTGACAAGCACACATGCTCGAGGCATGACACGAGAGTTTGCCATTTCATTTTTACTGAAAGTAGCAAACACCGGATTCACAAGGTTTTCTAAATAGAAATTCCCCTTACGAAAGTAGGGTTCTTGGACTAATGCCACTTGGGCTTTTCCATTTTGCATAAGTCTGCAAAGATTGATCGTTGCTGTTCTTTTATGCTGAAGATTGATCTGTGCTATCCTAACCGTATCCACTACCCAAACTAGGCAAGACTAAACTCTTAAAAATCACAGCACAAAAGAGAACAGCAACAATAAAACCAGATCGGTATCGATTTGAATGCGCCAAAGGCGAGGATGCACAGAATACACAGTGTAAATCGCATAATGCGAAACCATATAGGTGAAAATTTAAACTAATAAATAACATTTTCATAATCCCGCCCTTATTTAGCCTCAAGTTTGAGACTAAAGAAGGGCAGCTGATTGTCTCGGAGAAACACAAGGTCCACTGCGCCATTACTCTGGTTAGCGCAGTAAGGGCAAAATACTGTGGAGGGCGCCCTGATACTCCACAGGCTCCGTTTGCGATTAGGCTTTTATTAGACCCCCCTAACCATTCATTCCTAGGTACGGTAAGCATATAGCCGCATCGCATCATGAATTAGGGGTCACCTGTTAGTGGATTCTTACCACCGGAACAGGCGGTCCGTAGTGTTATTCTTAGCCAATTGAGACAATCGCTACCGACACTACACAGCTATCTAGGCTGATTGAGAAAAGAAGTTAATATTGATGATCATCTTTAAAGGGCTCGAACAGCCGCAACAAGTACCTAAATCAGATATACATATAGCTTTCAGGTGAAGACAGAAGAAGATTTAACTGATTTTTCCGTGATAATGGTATAAACGGATTCTAAAAACTGAAGAAATAACAAGAAATCCTAATCCAATAATTTATATTCAAAGTTAGTAAATCCTGATTAAGAAAACTGAAAATTCTAAGCCAGAAATTATTAGAAATAGGGATGACTTAAACGAATTGGTAAACCGTTACAGAGGAAGTTCCTCGCCTAAGGATACTCCTTCTCCTAAAAGAAAATGTGGGAATAATAATAATTAAAATAAATAAGTGTTTTAAAGTATGTTTTGTTGTGAAGATTGTATTAATTATATTTTAAATGGCTAGCGAAATAAATTACTATCATGAAGGCGTTGATGATTTTAATTCTACATACCCTGATGCCAATTGCAACTTTATTCGTATTGCTCAATGGAACGTGCGTGGGATGAACGGCATGAAGAAGTTTGATGAGCTTCTATTGTTTTTAGATAATGTAAAGGTCCCTATAGATGTATTTTGCGTGGGTGAGACGTGGCTGAAGGAAGAAAACTGTCCCTTGTTTAAAATACCCAACTATGATTCTGTCTTCTCTTGTCGTGAAACGTCCTCCGGTGGCCTTGTAATGTATATTAAAAGTGGATTTAGCTTCAATGTCGTCAAAAACTTCAAAAATGAGGGAATGCATTTTATTCATATTGAACTAAAAGTTAATGGTATCTTTTATGATGTAGTTGGTGTTTACAGACCGCCGTCATACGATTTTTCTAAATTTAGTTGCGATTTGTAAAGTTTGCTGTCAACTAATCGTTCACGTCCACTGTTTGTTATTGGAGATGTCAATGTTCCAGTGAATTTGTCAAATAATAATGTTGTCCTCCATTATAAAAGCCTTTTAGATTCTTATAATTGCATTTGTTCAAACACGTATGTAACTCGACCAGTCAGTAAAAATATTTTAGATCACTTTGTTGTTAGAAAAGAAGACTTGTCAAATGTTAGAAATGATACCGTATATTCAGATGTAAGCGATCACCTAATTGTTGTTTCGTCTATTAAAATTACCATACCCAAAGAACGTATTGTATTAACAAAAAAAATCGTAAACAAATATAGATTAAATCAGCTTTTCACAAATTTTCTGGATACTTTTATTTGTCACCAAGATGTTGATGATTCAATAAGCGCAATAACTAACGAGTATAATAGAATGGTGGTCGAGTGTACAACAATTAAAACTGAAACCGTGAATAGTAAGGCCAAACATTGTCCATGGCTGAACTATTACGTTTGGCAGTGGATAAAATTGAAAAGTAAATACCGTAAAAAAGTTAAAAATAATCCTCAAAATCAGCAGCTGAAAGAGATGTTAAAACATGTAACAAAACGAACTGATTGTGCTAAAAAGCAATGTAAAACTGAGTACTTCAAGCGACTTTTAAACGACACCAGCAAATCAAACATGTGGAAAAATTTAAATGAAGTAATGGGTAGGACAACTCCTTCTACCAAAATTGAGTTGAATAACAATGGATCTAAAAAGTCTGATAATTCGGAAGTTTGTGAAATATTTAACTGCTATTTTTCAAATATTGGTGCAAAGCTTGCAGAAACTATTAAGAAAAATAATGCCAATCCGTTAAACACCGTAACTCGTTTGGAGCAAACTGTCTTTTTAAACCCTACCGATACACGAGAAGTTACTTCTATAATAAATGATCTGAATACTAAAAAGAGCTGTGGACCCGATAGTTTTCCTTCTAGTATCATAAAATCTAATACTGCTAAATTTGCATATATTTTCACCGAACTCTTCAATGAAATGCTTAGGGTAGGTAAATATCCTGATTGTTTAAAAATCGCTAAAGTCACACCTATTTTCAAATCTGGTGATAGATCTAATCCATGTAACTATCGCCCTATCTCATCGTTGTCTGTGTTTAGTAAAGTTTTTGAGAAACTATTAGTTGGTAGACTTGTTGCGTTTCTCAACAAGCACAAGGTTATATATAAGTTTCAGTATGGTTTTAGGAAAGGAAGTAGTACATCTACTGCTATCGTTGAGCTAGTCGACTTTCTAGCAAACAAAATAGATAACAAATGCATAGTTGGAGGCCTATTCATCGATTTGAAAAAGGCATTTGATACATTAAATCATGATATTCTTTTAAGAAAATTAGAAAGTTATGGCATACGTGGATTAGCAAACGATATTATTCGAAGCTATTTGAGTGACAGGAAGCAGTTTGTTATGATACAAGACGCTAAAAGCTCCCTGCAACCTATAAATATTGGAGTCCCACAGGGAAGTAATATTGGCCCTCTTCTATTTCTCATATATATAAACGACATTGGAAATTTAGCACTCAAAGGTATACCAAAGTTGCAGACGACACCGCAGTTTTCTATCCAAGTAAAGACATTTCACAAATAATAGATTTCATTAACTATGATTTACGTTTGCTTATAATGTACTTCGATACCAATTTACTTTCTTTAAATTTAACGAAAACAAAATATATGGTATTCCATTCCCCGAGAAAGAAACTTCTGCCTCACAACGATCCGTCTTTTGAAACCACAATGATTGAGAAAGTAGGACATTTCAAATATCTTGGACTAGTATTGGATCCAACACTATCTTGGAAAGAACATATTGAGCATCTTCGGAGGAAGGTCTCTTCATTTTGTGGTCTATTATATCGAGTTAGAAAACACGTACCAATAAATGCTCTTCTCAGTTATTATTACGGTTGCGTTCATTCACATCTGCAGTATCTGATTATTGTATGGGGTCATGCCAGCAAATCAAACCTACAAAAACTAGAAATTTTGCAGAATAGGTGCCTCAAAATCATTTTCCAGTTACCACGATTATTTTCTAGCGTACAGCTCTACAGTAATACTGCACATAGTATTCTTCCGTTGCGAGGTTTGTGTAGACTGCAATCTTGTTTGTTTGTTTACGATATGTTAAAAAGTCCTAATACCTATCGAAATCTTACATTTCCAACTTCTGATCATGGTCATTACACTCGTT
Source organism: Aedes albopictus (assembly GCF_035046485.1). Lineage (NCBI taxonomy): Eukaryota > Metazoa > Arthropoda > Insecta > Diptera > Culicidae > Aedes > Aedes albopictus. The sequence goes on from NC_085137.1 coordinate 409,225,406, forward strand.
ACGCAAGTAATCTGTTACGATCCAGAGCACATAGTTCCCTAGGCCAAATGCGAATTTCCTTTCATGGTCCGTCTGTATACAACGCAATTCCTGAAAATTTGAAAAATCTGAACAGTCGCGTATTATTCAAAACCAGTTTAAAGCAATACTTCAAATCAAAAATCAGTGAGTTTTTGCTTTGATAACCGTATCGATGTTGCCAGCATTAATTTTTAATTTTGAAGAATTTTTAATTTTTAAGATTTACACTCTCTCTTGTATGAATTTGAAAATTTGTAATAAGAAATAATAATTTGTGTTAACTTATCTTAAGTAATTAATCAATAGGGATCCCTTTAAAGGAATTTTATTCCACTGGGTTAACCCTAAATACATATACTTAAATATTTCTCATCACTTCCTCCTCAGTGTTCAGCAAACTTGTGTTATATTATGTGTTATGTCAATTTGTGTTAGTTTCGGTGTTAAAAAATATACATATATAACAGATGCGTCCACTACCAGGGGGCTCTAAGAAAACGAGCTCTTTGGTGTGGGGGTTAGTGGTGGGTCATCTGAAAGAAAAAAAAATCCATTTCAAATATTGAACGTTCATTAGGCCAATCATTGCTATGACCTGGATTTGCAGAAAGGTGGCATATATAAAACGTTTGTTTGTCAAAGTACTTGGTTTTACATGTTTTCGTTTATTTCCATTGTATATTAGCTACAATAATTACCGGATTTCATCACTTCAGGGGAGATTTCCCAGTACCGAAAGTACCGGTACCAAGGCTCAGTCAGTACCGGTATTTCGGTACCGAAAGTTGGTCGATAATACCGGGATTTTCGGTACCGGTACTACATTCCTAGTTATAAAGTATTTGGCTTTGTTACAGAAGTCATTTTCAACTTAACCGCCAGGAAGGATACTGATTGATAAGTTCCGCTTTATGCCCAGTTTCCTATTCAAAAGGAATCGCTCAAGGAGTTTCTTGACCGATTCCTGGCAGAAACTTTATACAGAGACTGCATATTTAACCTTCCAGGACGCGCGCTATCAAGCAACCGAAACTGCACCGCGCTCGCGCAGTATACGAAAAGCGAGGTTTTTTGATAGTGTTGTACTTTTTACAACAGCGCGCGCGCTGAAGGGTTAATTGTAATTTCTTCTGCTGCGATCGAAGAAAACGGTTTCTTGGGTGATTCTGGCAAGGAATTTCCCATTCATCAAGATAGGCCGAAAAATTCCTTCTGAAATGCAAACAGCCCTTTTACATGCATCAGATCGCTTTGCGGTCTTGGAAGGGTTGGGTCCTCGTAAAAATTTCAACATAAATAAGGGGCAACCTGTGGCGATTTTCGTTGAAAAAAAAAAACGACGAACGCTAAAATATAGTTTTTCCGATCGAACTGAAATATTGCATGGTTGATATGGGACCAATATGGAACCCAAGAAGTGTACAGGAGTGATTTTTTCTGTCCCATGCTAAAGAATATAATTCTAGGAAATTGATTATACAATTCAATACCTAGCTATTTAAGAACCCCTGCTATTTCCAATACCAACCCAAGTACCAAGCACTGAAATAAGGCAAAACGACGTGCGATCGAGCTTTGAATGGAACTGTGGAATAGAATTACCATAACCGATCGAGACGCGGGGCGCGAGCGCGTAGCTTGGAATCAAGGAACAAGTGCACCATCATACCCACATGCCAGCTTGTAGTGCGTAGGTTGGCCGAAGGAGGAAAATTCAGCTTACCAAGGCGAAAATCGGGAGAGATGGAAACCCCGTCTTGCGTATGTGTGTTTGGTTTTTTGTTTGCGCAGGAGGATTACTCCGATTAGTTCTTCGTTACGCTTCGTCGGGTTTAGTCGTGTGCGCCCTGCCCTGCCAGCTGTGATACATATAGTTCTGTGACCCGAGATCAAGTGACCTCTTGGAAGACAAATTAACTGCTGTCTGTGGTTGATTTTAATAATCTATTAAAGAGGAACAAATATTTATTTTTTGTTTGATTCAAGTGGCCTAAATATTTACGGATAGCCATTCGGTTTGTTTAAAATCCCATGTGCGTGGAAGCTAGTGCGGGTGTTTACAGGATTCGTCCGGTGTCTAGCGAAGAAAATTGTGTTAATTGTGTGTTGTTGTGACTGATTAGTGGATTTATAGATTGTTTTGCGGGAAAATGATCAAGACGGAAGAACACGTGGATTCCAGTACCGTGGCTGTTTCCGGTGGTTATCACTATCGGAACATTTCTTCAAATATTGTGATGGCCACTCCACATATTATCGAGAACCCAGCACTTCAAAGCATGGATAATCATTATCACTATCATACGAGCATTTCGTCGTCTCAAATTGACGTGAAAAATGAAATGGATGAGCGAAACTCTCCGGCTTATCACGTATCTGACGTGAAGATGGAGACGGACAAGATCCCTTCGATGTACCACCACTTCGACAAAATCTCCTCATATTACATCAATCGATCGCCATATCTGTTGTCGCAAATGAACGACGACTCGGAGTACGTTGAACCTCGTGCATCATACCTCTCTCAACTGGACAACTCCATCAACACCATGAAGCTATCGGATGCCGTTTCGATACCACCGCTGATCAACTATCAATCCCTACCACACCCAGATGTGTCCGTACTGCAGCAACGCTGCCGTAGCAATGGATCTAGTGGAGGTCACATTTCACCGACATCGTCCATGAACTCATCCTCTACATTGCCCATAGTCAGCAGTGTCCAATCCATTGCGACCAGCACTAGCGGTGGTCACATAACGATCATGCCCAATCCAATGCTACAGAAATCCCAGTCGTCTTCGCCGATAACTCCGTCGGCTTCGCCAACTCTGTCTAGCTCCTCACAGCCAACCGTGGCGATGATAAACGGAACTGGTTCGAACACCATCCCGTCGCAAAGGAAATCACCAAACGCTGGAAATGGAACGGGAGAACAGCAACTTACCAGCACCACGGGATCCGGCGAAAATGGTGGATCGAAGAAGACCAACGGAGGTCGAAGGCAGGAAAAACCGCAGCTCAGCTACATCAACATGATTGTGATGGCGATCAAGGATTCGCCCCACCGTAGGAGGACCCTCAGTGAGATCTACAAGTATCTGCAGTCGAAGTGAGTAATATTAATTAAATGCTTGTTTAGATAGGGATTATAATGAGATTTTGTAATCTGGTCCAATTGATGAGTTTCCAATACCACCTATTACATTTAACAAAAGGATTCTAGACACACACACACACACACACAAAAACATTGCTACACAAATTATAACCTAGAATATCTTGAAATCCTAGAGGAGTTTTGAAAGAGTGCCAGCTTAGAGGTTTAGAATTTTTGAATAATATAATTCGGTGTTGGGAACAATGACAGCTGGGTTAGTATTTCTGATATTCTATTCGTTGTTCTCTGGTTTGAAGCAGTAAGGAATAGGGTTTTTTTCTGGATGGTTAATATTGGCATCCTTTGTAAACCTTTTTCGTTAAAGGATCTGATTTTAATTAGGTCAAGAGGAATATAAATTGATTGAAAAATGACGAAGGTACGAAAAAATATTTTTTTCATGTTATACGATCAACAAAATTTTGCTGATATTGATATTATATTGAGGGTTAAGGTGTCATGATTCATCACTAAGCTTTCAAACGAATCATTGATTTTTTGCCTCGCGTTTTCCAAGTGATAAGAAATTGTCATTTTTGCAGCAATGCATAGCTATGCAGCAGTAAGAATATCTTCGCAATCACTGCGAGTGAGCATATAAGATGATATTTTTCATACGAATATTCGTTTTGGTGGCAGAGAATCATCACTTTGAAATTTCGAATCACATATCCAACATGGCTGCTGATGCTAATGATAAAAGACAATCCACACCGTCTTCAGCCAGAGGCTGCACAGACTGAACACATTACATATATGATACCCTACTTTCACTTTATCTGGTGAATGCGCTCTTTGAAATCATTCAGAAACTTGTGAGAAATAAGGATCTCATGGCATCGGAAGTTTAACAAAGCAGCAAATTTAGACTTATAAATATATCTTGCTAATCGTTTCTGTAGATTTAAACAGGATAACATCATCCCCATGAAATGAACTAGGATACTTTTCATGAACATTTGGTGGCATTGAGCTAAAATTTCACTACAATTCAGAAGGAGTAACCAATCCTCAAAAAGAAGTATGATTTTACCGATTTTTTTACGAAGTTCCTTCCAATTTTCAAGTCCCATTATAATGTAAGATGATCACAACCCCTTAAATTTTCCGCAAATTTTCATCAACTACATATGCAAAGGTATACTCGTATAGATTTTTGAGCGATTTTATCTCTTTGGAACAACTTGGCCCACATCACAATGTATTTTATGCAAGTCAGTACATTTCATAATTTCTATTTTATACTACCCATTTCAGTATCATAATGACCGACTTTTCCGCACCGGTTCATTGTGCAACTGAAATGAGTTGCATAATGAAAAATAGCTGCATAATGTTCATTATGCAACTGTCTAACCGTCTAACATAATTATTTTTTTTATGTCTTTATTATCGAGACTTCCAGAAAATTATTCAAGGATTACCGCACAACAGCCTTAAACAAATTATGTGGAAACTTTTACTAGGATTCGATTCGATATTTTCTTCAGAAATCCTTCTGGGGATACTTTAAGACATTTCGCCAGGGCTTCCTTCAGAAATTCCGTTAAGAATTTCTACAGAAATTTCTTTTTAGCCAAGCATTCTATGATGGTTCCTGCTGAAACTCTGACAAGGGTTGCTTTAGAAAATATTTTGAAAATTTCTCCAGGAATCCTTCAGAGTTTTCTACAGGGATTCAGAAATTCTTTCAACGATTCTTCAGGAATTCTCTCGGCGATTCTTTCGTGAATTTTTTCGGTGTTCAGGAAATCTATCAGAGACTCCTCCAGAAACTTGTACAGGTATTCCTACAAGAAGTCCAAGGGAGATTTGTTTAGAAATTGCTCTAGGAATTGCATTGAAAATTTCCACAGGAATGTGTCCAGGAATTGCTACAGGGAATCATGCAGAAAATCTTGCTGACAGTCCTCCGAAGATTCTTGCATCAATACTTTCAATGGTTCAGGCAAAAATTTCTACAGAGATTACTTCATGATTTTCCCTATATATTCCTCTACATATATCCCCAGATATTTATCCAGAATTTCCTCAAAGGATAATGATAAATGTTGATTGGTCGATGATTTCTCCAGGAAATTTTCCATAAATACGTTCACATATTGCTCCAAGAATACTCTAAGAAAATCCTACAATAATATTACAAAATGATTTTTTCGGGAATTTTTCCTACAAATTCCACAATATACTTTTCTAAGAATTCCACCAAGGGTTTTCCGAGGAGGTTTTCCAGGTATTCATTTTGAAAATTAATCAGAAATTCCCCCTGGGATTCCTTCAAAAATTTCCCCGGGATTCCTTTAGATATTCCTCTAGAGATTCATTCGAAGCACACCCTGAGTTTTCTACAGGAATTCCTCTAGAGATGTCTTCGGAAATTCCTTCAGGTTTCTTTTCAGAATTTCCTGCTCTGATTACTTTTTAAATTCTATCAGAGAGTCATGCACAAATACATCCAGAGACTTCTTCAGGTTTTAAAAGATTTTTCAGGAATTTCAATAAGGGATTTCTTCAAAAGCTCTTCCTTGGAGTTTTATGAAATTGCTGCAAAATTTCTTCAAAATTTCTACAGAAATTCCCTCGGAAAATTTCTTCAGAGTTCTTCCTAGAACTCCTTGGAAAATTCATTCAGGGAAGAAGAAATTTCTGCAAGGATTTTTAGATACCTCCTTGATTCCTAGCAGGTATCAGAAAGTATCAGAAGGCCGGCTCCAGATTCACGTTATCCTCCATTTGAGACATGTGTGCTGTACGATCGAGTACAACTATTTGGTACGCATGTATATGTACGGTAGTTTTGAAATGCTTGAAAGAGATAAGATCACAGTAGTCCAGAAATATATGAGAGTTTGTTTTCGAGCTAGACGTGTTTTTATTTATGTCGTCCGAGTTTCCGACATTACATTTGGCGAACGAGGATTGAAGTTTCTAGTGTGAACTGATGGGAAGATCGAAAAATAGTGTAGTGTTTTTAAAGGCGAAGGAAGTACTTGATAGTAGGACCCAGAGCGTTAATGATTAATCATAAATTTAATCATGATTAATGATTAATGATTAAGATTAATCAAAATCATTAATCATAATCACAAAAAAATCTCATTTAATCATTAATCATTAATCTTAATCACACTATTTTTGCAATCTAATCATTAATCAGTAATCATAATCATAAGAAAAAATATTAATCAATCATTAATCATTCATCACCAAAACTGATTCATCATATAAAATATATGATCCAATTTAAATTGGTTCAAATGCTGTTCTAAATAATATAATTTATGATTCTTTTTTCAAAAATCTCCCGGACAGTTTCTTTTCACTTTTGAAACTTCTAAAACATGTTGAACATTAAAGATATTTTAATCATTTCCAGTTTTTTGTGATTGATTAATCATGATTAATCATGATTTTTAATCAATGAGCCATTTTTAATCACTAATCATAATCAATAATCACAGATAAAACCAATTTTAATCACTAATCATAATCTTTAATCATCCTAAAAATCAAATTAATCATTAATCATAATCAATAATCACTAAAATTGGAATTTTAATCATCAATGATTAATCATGATTAAAATTTTTGTTAATCATGAACGCTCTGGTAGGACCTATGGATAGACCTACAGTATGCGGCAGGAAAAAATGCGAAAGTGTTTTTCAACTTCAAACCTCATTTTTGTCCATTTGACATTAACCAATCTATGTTTCAACGTTCCATGATCTATAATAGGCTAGTTTTCTGAAAAGTTAATTAAAAAATTTCCCATTTTGGTCACTAACCTTTACAGGGCGGCGCCTGAAGATGAAGACAACCAGAATTTTCAAATCGCAGAAAATCACACAGGTCGCTAAATTTCGCATCTGATAAAACAAAATTTTTGATTTTCTCTACAATATCATCAAATATATGTACTTATTTCATCTGGTATGTGAAACTACATGGCTCTGGATCAGTGTGGTCTGGTTGTTCATCAAATTTGTGCTAATTTTGATACTGTTATAGTCATTTTGTTTAATGACCATTGGGCGCGCAGTTTATTGATATCCGCTTATTAGGCCTACATTATCACATGTTAAACATCAAATATGTTCATTTTTATTTTTCAGTGCTAGAATATAGACATTGACTGATACACTGTCATGAAAAAATAGTCATATATATCCCATATTTAGCGTGTAATAGTGCCTTGAACTTTTCGCATTTTTTCCTGCCACACCCTGTATGGTGAATGTTTGTGAGTAGCATTCCACTGATGGAAAGTGCTGTTAGAAGTTGAAGTGGACGCCAAATGGAGGTGGGTACCCGCCGGGGAGGTTCTGCAAATGAAGGTATGTGCCAGGTAGGGCAAATAGTACATTGAGTGCAACTGATTGAACGCTGAAGAACATACTGATTTTATCATTATTTGTGAATTTGTTGGGAAAACCTGCGATCTTGACAGATACCTGCAAATAGTACGATGGGTTACAGCCACCTTGTTGCTTGGTAACTGTAGTTGAAGAATCTCCGGTTGCTGTGATGTCATTAGAATAGTTCAATTAATTTTGGTGGTTCGGCATTCTCATCAAATGCTGCGGAGTGATTTATGACCAATATCAGTTGGAGATATGCAAATGTGGCAAAGATTCAGAAAGTTCAAAGTGAAATGGATAGTAGTATTGATTGTGATAGTTAAATAAATTGCCATGTTGTGGCTAAATATATCGCAAATAAAACTGACATAAAAATTGAGTGGAATGCAGAGTTAACCAAGGTAAGTAAAAGGAAGGTAATGCAATGTGCTAGATTACGCAATCCGCCATATTGGAATTTTGACTGACAGCTGGCAAGTTTGTTTTGGTTTGGAAGTTAATCAATAATAGCAAGCCATGACCTGAAAGTTGTCACTTCAAGTTGTATTATGCTAGCGAGTTGATATGGCGAGCTTGTATCGCAATTTCTAGCACAGAAGATAATGATTCCAACGACTTGCTCTAGAGTTATTCCCGTCCACTGAGCAGTTTTTCTGAAATCCTGCTGGAATTTTTTGGAACGGTTTAGAATACATGAGGCCTCCGGGTAAAGTTTACAGTTCAAAACCAAGCTGCCGGAGCTTCACCTTCACGCCTTTCCTCCAGATTGTGATCTTTAAACTCAGCATTTTTGTTTAAATATAGGTAGTGTATGCGCACATAAGGGCGATGGGGTTTCTCAGTGCCAGAATTATGCGAGATGTAACTTAATCTTCAAACACTGAACTTCAACTAATAACTAACTGATTTATTGGCTTAATTTCACTTCATGGTATTTTACAATCTGTAACAGTTCACGGAATAATGATGCACGGTCGGTATGTAACCCTAGACCTTTGATACTGTTGCTAATGAATTGATACTGATCCCAAACTAGTTACTGGACATCTTATATATGATTTAAGTCTTGTTGTATAAGAAGAAGGCTATTCAATTTAGAGCATAATGGTTTCTGAGTTCTTTGTACAGTAATAATGCAGTATATAATACAAAGTGTGAGTAAAAACATCGCAATCCATGACTACAATACAGAATGCACTTTGACGACAGTAGATTCTTGCTAATCCGTTAATAATGAATGAAATATGCGTAAACAGGTAGAAAATATCGACATGCGTATTGCTAATGCTGTTGTGTCAAAATCATCCAAATAAGTTGATTTTTCTCGCCAAGATTAACTTGAAATCCGAAAACAAACAGCTGCTCTTCCACTGCGACAAAATTTTTCACTTGTGTGTGGGTAAACAACAACTCCTAAGCAACCCTAGCAACCCCACAGAAAGCGATAGAGCACAGCGTAAACAAACTCACCAGCAATAACCTCCACCACCCCCGCCATAAACCTCTCCCCGCATCTACTGACTGCGTATATGCTAGTACCTTCCATTTAAATTACCTTGGAGTTTAATTTAAATGTAAAATAAAAGATGAAATAATTATCTTCTTCGCTTTCTGGCCTTACACCCCACTGGGACAGAGCCTATTTTCAGCTTATGCAATGATCGTTTTGTACTGTATATAGTGTGGCAGGCATGAAGATGCTTTATGTCCAAGGAAATCAGAGAACTGTCCGGTGTGGAAGGTTTTTGGACTGCGGGAACCGAACCAGTATGGTCTTGATAAATAACCTTAATATTGGTTTATATCAGACAGTGTGTCAATTGAAAGTTGCAGATGTATACTTAAAATGTGATGATTGGAGCACGAATCATGGAATCGATATATTAACTGAAAACAACTTTTCTGTAAAATCAATAGCATGATTTACAATCGGCAAAAGCTGTGAAGTCACAACTCATCGTGATCTTATCTGGGACATTGTTAACTAAGAGCGCTTGGATTGTGTGCACCACTTTAGCAATATATTAAAGTATTCATAAACCAGTGTTTCAATCATGTATACTTATATTTTTTTGTAGTAAATATAAAATCATAAAGGAAGCTGTATATGAAAGCTTTAGGTCAGTGGTGCTCAGGCTGGAGGATACCGCGGGCCAAATTTGCAATTCGGGATCGACCTGCGGGCCGCATAAACATCGATGCACAAAAACAACAAAAAGAACAATTCTAAAGCATATTTATTAAAAATCTGAACTGTTCAGAACTTGTGTAAGGGTCAAACTTTATAATCTATTGCCCTTAGTGTGCCTTAGTGGAATTTAATTTAGATTCAAAAGTTTGGTTGAGAAAAAACGTTTGAGTTTCAAATTGAAATTCAAACAAACAATTTATAAGTTGCCACTAGAATTGCCTTGAAGCCCTTCAACAACCTGTCAAGCAGCTTTTACAAGAATTTCTTTTGAATTGTGAAATTCTCTAAAATAAAGACAAATCAATCAATCAATCTTTTCAATAGCTCCAGAAAGGTTTGCTGGATTTTCTCCTGAAATTTCTTGTGGAGTTGCTCCAGAAGGGTTTCAAGAAATTTCTTGAAGTTTCTTTTACATTTCTAGAATTCTCTTGGAACACCTCCAAGAACTCCTCCTAGATTTGCCTTTGGAACTGCCCTGAAGTTACTTCAGAAATTCCTCAATAATCGTTTCCAAGAATTTCTCCTAGAATAGCTTCCGGATTTTTCCGAAAATTTCCCAGGAGTTTCTTGAAGATCTTAGTAAATTCTTTCCATAAGTCTTTTCTGAAGTACATCATTTTTTTATTTATGTGTATTTTAACATAACGCTAATTCTACACTTGACACTTCATCATTAAATTTCTTCAAAAATTAGATTTTTAACAATTGTTTCCGGAAATTGTTTCAACATTATCTTCCAAAGTTGCTGCATAAGTTGCTTCAAAATTATTGTTCAAATTTTCCTCAGGCGTTCTGCGCATCTTTTGTGTCTTAATGCAGTTGGTTCTGTAATCTTGTTTGTAGCTACTTCCGAAAATTCTCTTTTTGTTGCTCGAGGAATTTATTCTAAAATTATTTAAGAAATATAAGTGCCATGCAGTATCGCCACATCTTTTTCTTTGAGTTTCCTCAGGTTTATTTTCTCCAGGATGATTTGAGTTTCTCCATATATTTCGCTTAGAGTTGCTTAAAATGTTTCTCCAATAATGTTTCTTGGAGTTTCTTCAAAAATGTATCCAGAAGTTTCTCCAAAAGGGCACAGGAGACGCTTTATGAATCTCGCCTGAGATTTTTTTTCTTTGAGTTCGTTCAGGAGTTTCGCTTGGACAATTCAAATTGGATTCGTAAGTTTTGTTTCGAAAAATGTATGAGTCTTGTAATAGAAATTCAAACAAACAGTGAAAATTAAACAACATTGGCAATTAAGTTGAGATTAGTTGAGAATTTTATCAAAAACTTCGTGCGTTGTGTTTTTATGTTCTTCGGAAAGGCGAAATGTGAAATATTTGCTCAGCGTTGCATTGACTGCGCTTAAAAACTGCAATTAATTTTTTAATGATTCAAGATTACATTTTTAACAAACTTTCATTTGATTCGTACCACTTACAAATAACTATAAGCTGGCTTCGTGACATAGCTGAAATGCGGAAATATTTCGGTGTTGCGATTTCGAATCTTAACAGAACGGAATGTTCTTTTTGTTTATTTATCATTAAATTTGTGTTCAACGCTGTGAAAATTAATCAGCATTTTTTTTATTTCTTAATAAATTTAACGAGTTATTTCAAATAATCGTTCAAAAATTTCGATTCGTCTTAAAGTGCTCTGCGGGCCGCATCTTAAGGCTTGGAGGGCCGCAGGATGAGCACCACTGCTTTAGGTATAAGCTGTAACACAAAAAAAAAATGAAAAAGTTGTAACGGGAGCGAAAGGATAACGAAAGGAAGGAACAAAACAGCCTCCGCTTAAGCGCCAGGCAAGTCGGAAACTTGCCGCGAAGGAGCGTGTCAATCTCAAAATCCCGTACCCGGCCGAGACCTCAGGGCGAGTCCTTGTCTTAAGCCTCCAATCCCAAAACCGAAACTTCTGATCGCACGGACTAAATACAACAACCAAAATCTTAACCAACTCCAGGGTGGACTGGTTTCCTTTGAAGGTTTGCCAAATCCAGAGCCTATTCTACCACGACCGCGAAGGTAAAACTTGATTAAAAGATCTCTTAGTTAGACCACAATTTCGTCAATTGGGTTTTTAAATTAAGAAAAATGTATTGATTGTTTGATTTTATACAAAAGAGTACCTTTTTCTGAACCACCATGATTTTTTTCAGACTTTTAGAACTTCATTTTGGTACCTAAAATCGCTTTCGAAGAGATTTTTCGAAATCACCTTTTGACAGCTGGCCAACTTCTTGACAGCTCCGCCCAGTACAAAATGCGACGAGGGGTGATTCGACAAATCGCTCCCATACAAACTTCAAACTGATTTTTAAATAGGTTCCCGGGCACCAAAATTCATGAAAATTTGAATTTCGGCTCAGTTTTGCATGCAGATTCTGAATATGGAATTATCTCAACACCGCTAAAGAAGCCAATTCGTCACAATACTACTAGGGCAGCGTTATTCATTGTTCGGGGGTAACATTTTATTGGATGAATTTCAAAATCCCTACTTTGCCTATCTCCATTCGATTCACTTAATCTAGGGTTAGTTCGATTTACATGGGTTCAGTTTTGTTCGAGCAGCTGCCCTTTCTCATACCTGTGCATGCTTCTGTTTCCTCACCTGCTGGTTGCAGGGGCAGTTGCACCAGCTGGACGAGCCCCTTTAGGTAGGCCACACGTCAGCCTTACCCGAGTAACGGTTCTCGCTCGGTGACGTCGGTGGTGAGTTGTCCCGCCGTGGTGAATTAGTGCGGGTCGGACTCAATGAGTCTAATGAAGGTGTGGAAGAGATACTTCGTGTGCGTGAGAACCGTGTCTGGTTCAAAACATGTCACTACTACAAGCAAAGCGAGCTCCCATAAGAACGCGTGTCAAATAGTGACGTCACTATTTGTGTTTACATTTTTCTTTGCTTACTAATACATAGCCATCTCTTCTTCTTCCTCACCTGTAATATACTCTCATTGGGTCGGACTAACTTGTCTGTTCGTTCAAGTGTCACGTCAGAACGGCTCTATTACGCAACGATGATGATGACCTCATCGACCAACCTCGTGGGCTAGTTTCTCACAGGGCGTACCGAGCGGCCACTACACTCCAGGTTTAGACTGGTCCTGGGGGTTAGACCTTCGCTTGAAGGATTACCTTCAAACGGGTTTACACAAAATTAACTTTTTATTCTTGGGGAGCACAATTAAAAGGTTTACCTGGTGTTGGCACAGAACTAATTTAACCTCTTCGGGTGCTGTAGTTGATCAGATTGCTCCACCTTATTATTAGACTTCGTTTAGATAGGCACATTATAATTGCAAATCTAAATTAACTTACAAGTTTAACTAACCACGCCGGGCTCACATGGCGATTGCTAACTAGTCCAATAACAAATTACATTACACTTTCTTCCCTTGACTTGGCTTCACTACTGATTAATACAATTGATCAATCTTGGGTAATGTTCTAGGCACAACCTTTCTCTTTGGTGGTCAAATACTAAGAGGGCGTTCAATCTCGCTTTACGGACCTTTCATCCTATGTTCGTTCCGTGGGCTATTGTTTTAGTGATCATGCCATACATCCGTTCAATTTCGATATCGAAAACCGCCGACTTAAACTGTCTTCGATTCTACAGTAGAGTAGGTATCAGAGAGTAGGAACGCTTTCGCTATGACAATATTGGCGTAGGACACGTTTAAATGTTGTTTGATTTGGAAAAGGGAATATCTTTTATTTGATAATTTTTTTATAGGGAATTTAATTTAGTTTTTTGTTATATAAAAGTTTGTAACTTGTTACAAAGTTTCATCGAGTACATATTGAGATATAATGTTTTAAAAATGTGTTCAAAAATCTTATAAGATTTACTAAAAGTTCTATAACTTTCAGAAAACTCATTCGATCTCGCTCAAAATTTTACCAATGGAGCTTTAATATATGATTCATGATTGGTCAAAATTTCAGCGTTTTTGATTGACGTATAAAAAAGTTATAAACATTTGAATAAAAAAATATTTTGATCAAAAAATTGCTGTACGGACAATAGGACAGATCGATGAAGTACTAGATTTGTAGTAATGAGCTGAATTTTAGTATGGTGAGAAGGTCAATTCTCCGTTTCTGCAATGAAATGGTGCAAAAAGCGTGGGTATTATGATTCCTTGCCTAATTTGATGCTGTTTGGGCAAAACTTTGGGCAACAGTGTTGTTGTTTTCTCCATTTCTTGCAACATAAACAACATAGTTATCCAAAGTTTTGCTCAAACAGCATCAAATTAGGCAAAGAATCATAATACCCACGCTTTTTGCACCATTTCTTTGCAAAAACGGAGAATTGACCTTCTCACCATACAAAAATTCAGCTCATTACTACAAATCTAGTACAACACCGAACGTGCCCCATTGTTTTATACACTGTTATATTGGAATGTTGTGTGTTGTAAGGAAAAATTTTGGACATCTTCTTTCTTTGTACGATGCTGCGATGAGTTATGGTGCGCTGCATTACTTGTTCGGCAACTGTGTGCCTGGAGAGCAACTGTGTGCTATAAAACATGTTCGACAACCGTGTGCTATAAAACTAGTACTGCAACTTGGTGTCTGGAGAGCAACTGTGTACTATATAATTTGTTCGACAACTGTGAGCATGTAGAGCAACTGTGTGCTATATTACTAGATCGGCTACTGTGAACCATGAGAGCAACCGTGTGCTATAAAACTAGTTCGGCAACTTTGTGCCTGGAGAGTAACTGTGTGCTAAATAATTTGTTCGACAACTTTGTATCTGGAGAGCAACTGTGTGCTTTATAGATTGTTCGGCACCTGTGTGCCTGGAGAGCAACTGTGTGCTATATAATTTGTTCAGCAACCGTGTGCCTGGAGAGCAACTATGTGCTATATTACTTGTTTGGCTACTGTGTACTATGAAAGCAACCGTCTGCTGTAAAACTAGTTCGGCAACTGTGTGTCTGGAGAGCAACTGTGTGCTAAATAATTTGTTCGACAACCCTGTATCTGGGGAGCAACTGTGTGCTTTATAGGTTGTTCGGCTTGTGCCTGGAGAGCAACTGTGTGCTACATTACTTTTTCGGCTACTGTGTACCATGAGAGCAACCGTGTGCTATAAAACTAGTTCGGCAACTGTGTGCCTGGAGAGCAACTGTGTGGCTTATAGGCTGTTTGGACCCTGTGTACCTGAAGAGCAACTGCGTGCTATATAATTTGTTCGGCAACTGTGTGCCTGGTAAGCAACTGTATACTATATAACTTGGTTGGCAACTATGTACCTGAAGAGCAACTGTGTGCTTTATAACTTGTTCAACAATTCTGTACCTGGAAAGCCACTGTGTGTTTTATAACTTGTTCGGCAACTGTGTGCCAGAAGAGTAACCGTGTGATATTCGGTAACTATGTCTAGTAAGTAAATGTGTATAATACTAGAATTGATAATTGTGTGCAATGCGATGTAGCTGTATACTGTGTAGAGACAGGTAACTGAAAGCAAAGCAAGCAAAGCAAAGCAAAGCAAAGCAAAGCAAAGATAACCGTACACATCGTAGTTGCTACTCCGTGATTGACCAGAACAATCGAAGTTGCACAGAGAGCCAATGGGGCAGCAGGGACGGATGTCCTGGGGCCTGACGCACCCCCCCCCCCGCTTGCGAGTCAGCCGCGTAGTTGCCGGCTAAGAATAGGACTACTAACCCCAATTCAAGGTGTCAAGCGACCCGTGCCGAGGAATGAGTGATCGAGGGGGTGAAAAAGATGCTCGATCTTTAACGGAGCCTGTGGGGTACCTGGGCACCCCCCCCAGTATGCTGTCCCTTACCGCGTTAATGCAGAGCTCTGGCGTGGTGGACATTATTTCTCGTGCAACTCGTGGGAATAAGTATGAGCAAAAATTCAAAAACAAATAACTTAGGTGGAAGTAGTGGTGCGATCAACCCCTTCGCAAGAAGCGGGTTGATGAGGTCTCCGACAAGGAGAAGCGAGGAGTCAGGTGCTGGTGGCTTACGTAGGTCAAGCGTGGGAGCTCCTGTCCACTCCACGGCAAGCCAGCCGGTGGAGGTCATGGACGGAGCGTGGCTGCTGAGGGCCATCAGCCAAGAGGTTGGAAAAGGACGGCCCGCATTAGAGGTTGCTGAGCACCAGCTTGGCAAAATCATCGACTTTGCGACAACTAAGTCGAATATAAGCAAGGACCTGAAAACGGCCTTGCTTAGACTTAGAGTGTCTGTCGATGAGGCCAAGCAGGAGCACGCGGTCGCGTTGCTGGCTGCTACAGCGGCGGAACCCGCAAAGGAGAATGTGTCGAAGTTTACACAAACAGAGGCCTTCTCCTTCGCAGGTAGTCCGAGGAGTGTGGAAGCGAATGCTCGTGACAAACGTGACAAGCATTCGCAGAAGCGGGCGAGGCAGCCGTCAGGTGAGGAGCTGTCTGGCGGCGCCCGCAAGGCCAGGCGTATAATAACCCCGAAAGCCGGTGGTAACGCTGGAAAGTCGGACCCCAGCCAGGGTTCCCGGAAAGCTGGGAAGGGTGGGCCTGAAAAGGCTGGCCCGTCCCGGAATGATGGGAACAAGGGGTTGCGACCAATGGTGGGCCCTCAGCAGCCACAGAGCAGGGCGATCCAAGCAGAAGACCCTCCTTGTACAAAGGTAGAGCGGAAGAAGAAGAAGAAGTCGAATCCGCAGGTAGTAGCGCAGGACGCCAAGCCAAGGCGTAGGAAGGCAGGTGCCAGGCGTGAGAAAGGCGACGCTATCGTCATCAAGACGGAACAGTCCAAGTACTCGGACGTCTTGAAGACGATGCGAAGCGACGCCAAGCTTGAGGGTCTTGGAGCCGACGTACGCAGTATTAGACGTACTCGTACGGGCGAGATGATCCTGGAGCTGAAGCGCCAGAAGGAGCACAAGGGTGCCGCCTATAAAAGGCTGGCAGAAGAGGTCCTTGGTGAAGGTGTGCAGGTGAGGGCTCTGACACATGAGGCGACTCTGAAGGTCAAAGACATTGACGAGATCACCGAAGTGGAAGAGCTCGTCACGGTACTGCGGCAACAGTGCGATGTGCAGGTGGCCGCCGCAGCCGTTAAGCTACGGAGAGGGCCAGCAGGGACACAGATAGCTTTGATGCGGCTCAGCAACTGCTTTGTCAGGCGGTTTCTGAGTGGAAGACGGATATCGCCATCATATCGGACCCATACCGAGTACCCGCCGGCAACGGCAACTGGGTCGCGGATGGGACCAGAAAAATGGCGGCGATATGGACGACGGGTAAATACCCCGTTCAGGAGTTGGTGTCTACTACCTATGAGGGCTTCGTGGTCGCCAAAGTAAACGGGGTCTTCTTCTGTAGCTGTTATGCGCCTCCGCGGTGGCCGATCGAGCAGTTCACGCAAATGCTGGACCGCTTAACGACCGTGCTAACAGGGCGAAGGCCGGTGGTAATAGCGGGCGACTTTAATGCCTGGGCCGTGGAATGGGGAAGCCGTTTCACGAACCAGCGGGGTCAGATCCTGCTAGAAACACTGGCCATCTTAGATGTCGACTTGGCTAATGTCGGTACCAAGAGTACCTTTAGTCGAAACGGAGCGGAGTCAATTATTGACGGGACCTTTCGTAGTCCTGGCCTAACAAGTAGTTCGAACTGGAGAGTAGATGATGGCTACACTCACAGCGACCACCTGGCGGTTCGCTACAGTATCGACTACAATAACAGCAGACAGCGGATAGAAGAAGAGGCGGCTAGGCCAAGGCCAAGCCCTCGTCGATTATGCCTGTAAAAGAGCCTCCACAGCTATTGCGGCACTGTCCCGGATGATGTCCAATAGCTCTGCGGTGTACGCCAGTAAGCGCAAGCTTCTGGCTAGTGTTGCTACATCCATACTTAGGTATGGCGGCCCGGCGTGGGGCACCGCGCTAAGTACTAAATGCTACCGACGGAAGCTGGAAAGTACTTACAGGCTTATGTGCCTGAGGGTTGCGAGCGCGTACCGTACCGTGTCACACGACGCTCTCTGCGTCATTACTGGTATGGTGCCTATCAGCATTCTTATCAGTGAGGACATGGAGTGCTTCGAAATGCGCGGCACAAGAGGCATACGCAGGACTGTCAGGATGGCCTCTATGGTCAAATGGCAGCGCGCGTGGGACAGTTCCACCAAAGGAAGGTGGACCTATAGGTTGATACCGAGGGTAGATAGTTGGATTAATAGGCGCCATGGGGAAGTCACATTCCACCTGACACAGGTCCTTACAGGTCATGGTTGCTTCCGACAGTATCTACACCGTTTCGGGCATGCGGATTCTCCCGAATGCCCAGTGTGCAATGATTTAGAGGAAACGGCGGAACACGTTTTGTTCGTGTGCCCGCGTTTTCGCACAATGCGTGACCGCATGCTTGCCACATGCGGGGAGGACACAACTCCGGACAACTTGGTCCAGAGGATGTGTAGGGATGAATTTGGCTGGAACGCCGTTTCAACGGCTATTACCCACATCGTCTGGGAGCTACAGAGGAGGTGGCGCGTGGACTCGGAGAATGGCTAGTCCAGATGCAGTACAAGAGGTGGTCCAGGGGCTCGGAGTCGGCTTCGTAGGTCATACCGGTGCCCTGCGGTCGAAATCGACCCTTACAACGATTAAGTGGCCGCGGAGAGGAAGTCCCGGTAGCGGTGCTGTCGTGGCGTCGGTCTACTGGGTTGGATCCGAGCCCGCGGTTGGAAAGGGGTCCCCGGCAAGGGTCGGGGTAGGTGAGATCCTGCTGTCTGCAACCTACGGGTGCATCTGATAGGGCCTGAAGGGTAGTGATACCCTTCCTTTGCGGGCAGGTCAGATCGGGTTGCACGTGGGCATCAGTTCTTGATGTCCGCTCAGCAGTAGGTCGCGGGCGGGGTTGACCCTGCCCGCCTTCCGAGGACAAAGGGAGTGGCGAGGACCACTCTGGAAACTGGCTAAGCGCCAGCATGCTACCGTGATGGACTCTCCAAAGCGAGTCATCGATGTTCGTTGCTGCAGGCTACGCAGCTAACCTTGTGGGTGCGATGTGCACTAGCCCCTCTCTGAAGCAATACCTTCTTGGTGGTTCCGGAGAGACGTAGGGTTTGGCGACCATAGGAATGGTTTAGTGGGTACGAGGAGAGAGTAGTCCTGGATTTTACTTTTGTTGTAGAAGACGGCCTGTCAGACCTACACTACCCTAACCTTCTGTTAGGGTGTCTGTTGAGCAGATTATCCCCCTATGGTTTAGAAGGAAAAAAAAAAAAAAATAGCGGGTGACTTTAATGCCTGGGCCGTGGAATGGGGAAGCCGTTTCACGAACCAGCGGGGTCAGATCCTGCTAGAAACACTGGCCATCTTAGATGTCGACTTGGCTAACGTCGGTACCAAGAGTACCTATAGTCGAAATGGAGCGGAGTCAATTATTGACGTGACCTTTTGTAGTCCTGGCCTAACAAGTAGTCCGAACTGGAGAGTAGATGATGGCTACACTCACAGCGACCACCTGGCGGTTCGCTACAGTATCGACTACAACAACAGCAGACAGCGGATAGAAGAAGAGGCGGCTAGGCCAAGGCCAAGCCCTCGTAGGTGGAAGACATCATACTTCGACGAAGAGGTATTTAGGGAAGCGCTCCGCCGTGAGCGAAACTTACTCGGTTTAGACGGCGACGAGCTGGTAGCGGTGCTCTCACGTGCGTGTGATGCGACCATGCCTAGGCGAGTCCACCCTAGAAATGGGAGGCCACCGGCTTACTGGTGGACTGACGCGATTGCGGACCTGCGCCGCGCCTGCCTACGGGCTAGGCGGCGGATGCAGCGAGCACGATCAGAGGAAGAGCGAAACGAACGGTGGGTGGTGTTCGCCGCTGCAAAAGCCGCGCTCAAGACCGAGATAAGAGCAAGCAAAAAGGCCTGCTTTGAGGGTCTCTGTCAGAGTGCCAATACGAACCCGTGGGGTGATGCCTACAGGATTGTTATGGCCAAGACGAGAGGTGTGATGGCTCCTACAGAGCAATCTCCAGAGATGTTGGAGGGGATCATTGGAGGACTTTTTCCGCGTCATGATCCTAGTCCTTGGCCTCCTTTCGTAGGACAGCCGGGGACTGGGGCTGGCGATGAGGAAAGGGTCACCGATGTGGAACTTGCGGGGATAGCTAAGTCCCTTAGCGTAGGTAAGGCCCCAGGTCCGGACGGAGTTCCGAACCTGGCCTTAAAAGTAGCTATTGCAGAAGCTCCCGAGATGTTCAGGTCTGCTATGCAGAAATGCCTGGACGAGGGAGTTTTCCCAGAAGCTTGGAAGAGGCAGAGCCTGGTACTATTGCCAAAGGCGGGGAAATCACCCGGAGACCCGTCGGCATATAGACCAATATGCTTGATTGACACGGCGGGGAAGGTGCTCGAAAAGATCATCCTCAATAGAATGTTGAAGTTCACTGAGGGCGTGAATGGTTTCTCGAGCAACCAGTATGGCTTCCGGAAGGGGAGGTCCACCGTAGACGCTATCTTGTCGGTTACAAAAACCGCCGAGAAAGCACTCGAGCCTAAGAGGAGGGGAATTCGCTTCTGCGGGGTAGTGACTCTGGATGTAAGGAATGCATTTAATAGCGCCAGTTGGGCTGCTATTGCCGATGCGCTCTTGCGTCTGGGGATACCGGAGTACTTGTACAAGATTCTCGGAAGCTACTTTCAGAATCGCGTACTGGTTTACGACACGGAGGTGGGTCGGAAGTGCTTTCACATAACCTCAGGAGTCCCGCAAGGTTCCATCCTGGGTCCGGTGTTATGGATAGTCATGTACGACGAGGTGTTGAGGTTAGAGTACCCAGTGGGAGTGGTGATTGTTGGATTTGCCGACGATATTACGCTCGAAGTCTACGGTGAAACGATCGAGGAGGTGAAGTTGACTACCGACCACTCGATCAAAGTTGTGGAGGCGTGGATGCGGTCCAGAAAACTGGAGCTGGCTCACCACAAGACAGAGGTGACGGTTGTGAACAACATGCAGTCGGCGCAGCAGACGGAGATCAGTGTAGGAGAATGCACTATCCTGTCGAAGTGCTCTGTCAAGCACTTGGGCGTGATGATCGACGATAAGCTTACCTTCGGTAGCCACGTCGATTATGCCTGTAAAAGAGCCTCCACAGCTATTGCGGCACTGTCCCGGATGATGTCCAATAGCTCAGCGGTGTACGCCAGTAAGCGCAAGCTTCTGGCTAGTGTTGCTACGTCCATACTTAGGTATGGCGGCCCGGCGTGGGGTACCGCGCTAAGTACTGAATGCTACCGACGGAAGCTGGAAAGTACTTACAGGCTTATGTGTCTGAGGGTTGCAAGCGCGTACCGTACCGTGTCACACGACGCTCTCTGTGTCATTACTGGTATGGTGCCCATCAGCATTCTTATCAGTGAGGACATGGAGTGCTTCGAAATGCGCGGCACAAGAGGCATACGCAAGACTGTCAGGATGGCCTCTATGGTCAAATGGCAGCGCGCGTGGGACAGTTCCACCAAAGGAAGGTGGACCCATAGGTTGATACCGAGGGTAGATAGTTGGATTAATAGGCGCCATGGGGAAGTTTCATTCCACCTGACACAGGTCCTTACAGGTCATGGTTGCTTCCGACAGTATCTACACCGTTTCGGGCATGCGGATTCTCCCGAATGCCCAATGTGCAATGGTTTAGAGGAAACGGCGGAGCACGTTTTGTTCGTGTGCCCGCGTTTTCGCACAATGCGTGACCGCATGCTTGCCACATGCGGGGAGGACACAAATCCGGACAACTTGGTCCAGAGAATGTGTAGGGATGAGATTAGCTGGAATGCCGTTTCAACGGCTATCACCCATATCGTCTGGGAGCTACAAAGGAGGTGGCGCGTGGACTCGGAGAATGGCTAGTCCAGATGCAGTACAAGAGGTGGTCCAGGGGTTCGAAGTCGGCTTCGTAGGTCATACCGGTGCCCTGCGGTCGAGATCGACCCTTACAGCGATTAAGTGGCCGCGGAGAGGAAGTCCCGGTAGCGGTGCTGTCGTGGCGTCAGTCTACTGGGTTGGATCTGAGCCCGCGGTTGGAAAGGGGTCCCCGGCAAGGGTCGGGGTAGGTGAGACCCTGCTGTCTGCAACCTACGGATGCATCTGATAAGGCCTGAAGGGTAGTGATACCCTTGCCTTCAGCAGGTCAGATCGGGTTGCATGTGGGCATCAGTTCTTGATGTCCGCTCAGCAGTAGGGCGCGGGCGGGGTTGACCCTGCCCGCCTTCCGAGGACAAAGGGAGTGGCGAGGACCACTCGGGAAACTGGCTAAGCGCCAGCAGGCTACCGTGATGGACTCTCCAAAGCGAGTCATCGATGTTCGTTGCTGCTAGGCTACGGCAGCTAACCTTGAGGGTGCGATATGCACTAGCCCCTCTCTGAAGCAATACCTTCTTGGTGGTTCCGGAGAGACGTAGGGTTTGGCGACCATAGGAATGTGTTTTAGTGGGTCGAGGAGAGAGTAGTCCTGGCTTCTACCGGCATTGTAGAAGACGGCCTCAACCCCACACTACCCTAACCTTCCTGTTAGGGTGTCTGATGAGCAGATTTATCCCCCTATGGTTTAGAAGGAAAAAAAAAAGAGAGCTAATGAATGTGAAAGCTTGGGACTAGCTAACCATTCTCAATGTGCACAATTCGAGAGTTCAGCTATTTAAAGTCAATAACGGTGCTGGCCACGTCCTTACGGTCATCAGGAAAGGGAAGGAATGTTAGTTCGACAACGGTTGCTACTAGAAACCGTGGAATCCACAGCATCCCCACAGTTGTCACGGGAAGGAATGGTGGTTAGTAGGGTAGGGTAAGGTGTGGTTCTAGGAGCCACCTCTGTTAGGTGATATGATCCTCTAGTTATATGGAAATACACGTCGCGGTCTTCATCACGATTATGATTTATTTGATCACGATGACCATTGATCCCGGATTTCGTGCTCGCGTTTCCATCGCCCTACCGTGGAAACCGACTGATCTACGATTATTGTAGCGCGATTCTGAACCCGGATTTTTCTAAACAAAGCTATGTTCCGTATAAAGCAGCTTTTTGAAAAAAGGAAAAAAAAAAATATAATTACATTATACATCCGTATATGAAAATTGTTACAGAAAAAAATGTTATTTTATTGTACACTATCATTCCAATTAATGATTCCTCATATTTTCCAGCGACATTCAGATATATGAGGCATGCTTGCATGAGTCTAAATGAAATGATTTTGGAAATGATAAAAAAACTAATACACTGTGTACAAGTTGTGGTTTGGAGGATAAACATTATTTGAAATATTCATAATTGCCTGAGCAAAGTTGCTAGAGTACAAAGAAGACCGCCACAATAGACGCATTTCATTCTACTCGTGAAAATGCGAGGTAAAATGCATTGTTAAGAAAGTCAACGATGATGACTTCCACCTTAATGATACAATACTAGAAATGCTGGTAGCCCCAAAGTAAGTTAGCAAAGAAATAATCAGATCAGGTTGAAATTGTAGATGGCGAAATTCTCATTTGAAAATGGTAACACAGCATATTAATAAAATCACTATTAAAGGTTCGTGTTTCCAAATTTTGTACAATTAACTGTCTTTGTTACGTTATGAACTGATGCTAATAAAATAGACTACATCATCATATATACCCAAATAAAGTTACATGAACTTGGAGTAATTTAACAATTAATAAGTGTTCAATGTACTGCAATTTAAGTCATGTTGCTGGTAATAAAAAGAGCATACTGTAGAGTGTTTTAAGGCAGTGAAGAGAAATAGTATTATCCTCAAAATGCATAGAAACCTAAGATAGTATGGTGAATTGGTTCGTGAGCTTTTTGAGTTGAAAAACTTTACAGGAGGATACATTAGATCAAACCTTTGGATTATCGAGAAACCTATAAATACGCATTTTATGATTACGATTTAAATTTCCATAAAAAAAAAATTATAAGGTAGTCCTGAAATGATGTGCTACATTGTGGGTCAATGATAACGTATTCTTAGACAAAACAAATAGAGACATATGTTTGAATTGACATTTGTTATATTATAGTGTTTTAAAAAAATCGAAGAGACAGGAAGCCCAGAAGTGGTAAAAAAATAACAGTAAATAAAATAGCTCAAATATACGTATTTAGAAAATGAGGGAATTGAAACGAATGAAAAAAGCGACCAAAGGGGCAAAACATAAAGAAGAATGGCATTCTAAAGCACGTCTATTTCATTTCATCTATTAGAAGTAGAGATGGGCAATCAGATCCGGAGCCGTTGAAAATATCCGGATCAGTTCAGTGAGCGAGTGAACCGTGGCTCTTTTCCGGAGAGAGCCGGATCGCCCATCCGCATGGCGCTGTACGGAAGACCTGAGAAAAGATGTAAAGCTCTGGACTATATTCATTTCTTTACGACACGTGCTTTTACCAACCATGTTCGGTCCGCTGGCGATGCCTGCACGCATGTGGTCCGCAAAAAACGCACACGATGCTCAATCGGGAGAGCGCAGATCCGACTGTTTTGCCCAACCTGACTCGAACGACTCAAGCATGCAGCTACCACATACTCACACATTTTTACCCTTTTCTTTCGGTTCATCACGTTCATCAGCAATATGTTGTTTGGTGATAAGAAAGGGGTAGTGTGGAAAACATCAAGAAAGTGAGTGTCGTATGCTGTGTCTGAGAGAATGGTGCTATTGGTGATTTGATGTTGCATGAAGAAGAAGAAGAATGATGGTGTTTTGAAAAAATCCTATCCTTACAACACAGGGGAAGATTTTAAAATGCCTCTATAAAATCTAAAACAAAATCTAATTAAAAACGGTTTGATGTACGGCGCTAGACTTTGGACGGACTACATATTGAACGTATAAATTTGAATTTACCATTTTTTTCTTGATAAGGTACTTAATTTGTAGTCCGTTCAAAGTCTAACACCGTACATCAAACCGTTTTTAATTAGATTTTGTTTTAGATTTTATAGAGGCATTTTAAAAACTTCCCCTGTGTTGTAGGGATAAGATTTTTTTTCAAAACACCATCGTTCTTCTTCTTCTTCTTCATGCAACAACAAATCACCAATTCGCTCGGTGCGGTTCGGTCATTTGTGACTGAACCGCAGATCCGTTCAAAAGATCCGGTTCACTAGAGTGATTGATTGAGCTCGGATCCGATCACTGTAGTGAGCCGTTTTGCCCACCTCTAAATACAATGGTGATTTCTTAACCAGAAGAGATTGCTATGCCGAAAATATTGCAAAATATTTGCTTAAGTGGGTGTACGAGCTAATTTGCAATCCGTGTAAGTAGGAAACACTCGATGAGTGTCATGGAGTTTGTCCGATTTTAGTGCTGAGAAAGTTAAGCGTGAATGGTTTCTGTGGGGTTGCTACGTTACTAGGGCTGAAAGTTTTTGTTTGTCATCTCACTATAGAAAAAATTAAACACAAACTTGCCAGCTGTCGTTAGGTTTTCCAATATGGCGGATGGTGCAATCTGACATATTGGATTACCTTCCTTTTACTTACCTTGGTCCCGAGCTTCTTGTACGTGATCGATTTGACATTTCAAATGTTAGGGTTCATGTCATGGTAGACGGGTGGTTTGCTTTGATGAAAATGGGCTAAGCAAATTGACATTAGAAGCGTCGTGTCAAGAATAACAGTATTGGGCGCATTTACTGGGGGAATGACTGGCGTCACAAAAAAATCGCCAGCAGCATATTGATAGAAATGTCGAAAATTCTTGAAGATATTTTGAAGAATATTCAATAGTGCTGTTGGAAGTGTTGATGTTATTTTACTGATTGATTTTTTGGTCTAATTTTATTTACACAACTTATGACTTATTTAAATCGGAAAACCCCAGAGCCGTTGGAACATTGTCAAGGGCCCTAGCAATAATTTTACGAAGATTTTTTTAAGCAGTTTTGGTTAGAATTTCTTGAGTTCTTGGGAGATTTCCTCCCTGAAATAAGCATGTAATTGATTAGGTACTCCTGACTAAATCCATTGCTTTTTTGAAGGAATTACAGAAAAAATAGTGGAGAAATCTTAAAAGATCTTAAGATAAGTTTCGCAAGTATTTTTTTGTCCTAATCAGCCAAAAATTGCACGAATCTTACACCAGAAAACAGGAAACTTTTTTGGACATGAAAAGAAATTCTACCAGGATCTCATCATGAATTGCCACTGACATTTCTTCAACAGTTTGTATTAGGTTTTCCGCTAAGAGCATTATAGAACTTGAACCGAGAACCGAGCATTATAGAACTTCCATTGCTTTATTCACTTCGATTGAGGATTTTTTGTGCGAAACTTTCGAAAATCTCTATTATAAAGATTATAAAGATAATTATTAGGTACTAGGCAAATAAAAAATCAAGATTCACAATCATAACAATGCGTTTCTATGTCCATGTTTCATTTGTTCAACATAATCTAAGATATCAACTGTTCTCATCCCGCAGGTACGACTTCTTCAACGGAGAGTACAACGGCTGGAAGAACTCCGTCCGGCACAATCTAAGTCTGAACGAATGCTTCAAAAAACTCCCCAAAGAATGCGGAAAGCCTGGAAAAGGCCACTACTGGACCATCGATGCTTCGGCCGAGTACATGTTTGAAGACGAAGGCAGTTTGCGGCGACGGCCTCGCGGTTTCCGACGGAAGCAACAGCTCAAAGCGTACGCCGGAGGAAGTGCGTTCTACCCGGCCGGAACGAGTGGTTACGAAATAACGGTGCCCGATCTTCCGAGTGGATACATTTCGCAACCTTACGGATCGTACGATTATCCCAGCGCAAATGGACAAACGTTCGGTGCTGAGTCGTGGCACTATCCGTCGGAAGGGCTCAGTCAGTATTCGAAGATCACCCACACGTCACTGCACGACCACCAACCTCCATCGGGTTCCCCCGGGCAGCAGGGCCAAAGCTCAAGTGTGCTAGATTATGGCAACTACTCGTTCGCCTCCGGTTCCTACAACATCGATAATGGTAAGTGTTACTTTTCCATGAATGGGTTCTTTGTTTTTCGCTTTTCGTTCTCGGTGCTACTATAGGAATCACAATCGATGTCGAATGTGCCCCGTTGACAGTTTCACTTATTGTCGCTTCGTTCGCAGTTGGGAGAAATGTGTACATCATTTTTCGGTTAGGAGTGCACATTGTGTCAGACAATGTTCAACAAGTTGTTGTATTTCGCGTTACAATGAAACGATCGAACATTAAGCAAAAGTTGTTGACAGAGGTTTCCACACTGAAAGTCGCTGTGCGGTGATAGCGACCACAAAATTATTGACTTTCTCCCACTCGGCAAGTCTGACAGTCACAAGGTTCTTGGGTTGAGACTTCGATTTGGGAGCACTATGTATAGCTGCGTATTATGCATTACAAGAAAAAATATCGCGCAAAGTTGTGCAAAAACGCTAATAGATATACGCGGTTGCATCTAATAGTTTCGGTGTCTTCTGCGCGGTCAATCCTTAGCTAATTTCCACACTTATTGTAAAAGACACGAACATGATATGATGAACCGTCGTTGGGGCGATAATGGGTCAGAGGGGCGAGATTGGATCAAAACATTATCTGAAAGATCTCATTAAATATTGCGAATATTGAATCAAAAATTTTATGGTGTCATCCTTGTAGTTACCAGCACTTCTTGTGATAAAAAATAAGTTTCTTGAGTAATTAGTTAATTTTTGATAAATCATCAAAAAAGCATGAAAATAAGGCCTTTTTAAAATGTCACTTTTAAAGCTCGATGAACTCTCTCGACAGTTTTCGATATTGCTTCGGATGATCTTTCATCTGCGTGAATAAAAATATATAGTTTGTTCAGAAAAATCTGAAAACAACACCAAGTCAGATTGTCCCATAATGAAAAGTAATCGCAAGTCAGTTCCATTACGAACTTGTGTATTCTGCTGTACAAAAACAAACAGTATTATAGCCATTTTTATATTTTTCACAGTTACCTTTCCATGTTTAAAACATTTTATAGAGGTTTCATAATGATCGAGGAAGTTTTCAATTCATGACGGTTTTTTGAAGTTCCACATAGAAATTGAATTTGAAAACTTTGGAGGCCATTTTCTCAATGCCTACTTTTTACAGATGGGACTGACTTGCGATTCACGGCAGTGTAGTTTTAAGGAAGATTGACGAACTCCAAATTTTTTTTTCGTCATTTGTGCATGCATTACCGAAGATCACATTCCAATGATCAAGGGACTTTTCCATGCAAAGAAGCAAAAGTTATTGAACAATGAATGTGGAAGTATGCATTTTTGACCCATTCTTACCCTCAAAGGTGTACTGGCGATGATCTATAAGCAATTTAGAACAATTTTTGTGCGATAATCTACGGCGAAACGGCATTGTCAAGTTCAATGGCGTTGGTATTTACTTAGTAAGCAAATAACTAAAATTCCCAGATTAATCCACCTAGAGGTGATAGTGCCTTTCCCGCCGAATGTGTACTCATGATGTTTCCGTCGACGTCAGTCGAAGTGTTCATCAATCCTGAGAATATTTTATTTGGAAAAGCAAGAATTATATCATTGAGCTAACCTAAAACTAATTGATAACACTTATTCCGAACTTGTGTTGGACGCATGCAAAAAAAAATCCGTTCCGATATACGTCCACTCCCAGTCACGGCAACGGGAACTATGCATAGCAACCATAACAACAATAACAAACACCGTGAACTAGATGTCACGTTTTCTAGAACGCCCATATTGACAGCTGAAAATATAGTTGCAGTTCACGGTGCATATTTCTGGAGCTCGATTTGAATAAATCGTATGTACATTTGTCGATATAAAATTCGATCAGTTTATTTAAGTTATTGTAGCAATATGGAAGATATTTTGGAGACTTTTAATGATGGAACGGAAAGCCTGTTTTGTGATGATTCTGCTGTATGTATCAACTTTGTTCAATTTCAAACGTATTTGCTATAATAAGCGAATCCAACTGGTCGAATTTTTAATCGACAAAAGCACATACGACCTTTTTAAATCGAGCTCCAGATTTGTTTGTTCACGTTTATCACAATATAGCGTGCGTATGTGCTACCCGAGCAGGAGAAAATAGCTGAAGAATAACAAACTCAGGTATGGAGAAACGAATACCTACAACCTGAATGAGGTATTAAGAAGCCCTGCATAAGAGGTAAAATACCTAAAATAATAACTGATGTGTTTCCTGTGCATAACACGCGAATAATGACTTCAGGTATGGTAATACCTAAATAATAATCGGCGATTTTTCCATACAAATAGTGATTTTTCCATAATTGAATAATACCTCAATCAGTCCTCAAAACCAAAATAATAACTCGTTGAGATATTCTATCAATACCTTCAAAATACCAAAATAAGTTATTTTCAATAGCCGGACAACCGACCAATACCTGGTTTTGGTATGATACCTGACTTTGGTATGCTCCAGTTATGTGTCAGTTATTCATTCCTGCTCGGGTATGCACTGTCTTATATACAGAGCAAAAAAATATCAGACCACTCAGTTGACTGCATGACCACTAGTATGGGACACACATCAAATTCTCGCTCCAGTCGACTTTTTTATTCCATTTAGGTCCCATATGAACTGTGCAAAATTTCAGCGTAATCGGTGAAACTATAATTTAGCGCAAGCGGTTCAAAGTTTGCATAGGATTTACTATGGGAAAAGTTACACTTTCAGATAAAAAATCCCAGAGGTCGCCCCTTGTCTCCTTAATTCAAATCGATCAACGTTTCTTGAAGAAAAATCATTTATGAAACTTTCCTTCGAAGACCGCAAAACAATTGAATGCTTGTGAAAAAAGTTATTGATTTATTACCGATTAGTAATCCAACGAACGGCTTTTTGTTTTGTTTTATTAGCAGCACTGTAGCTGCTGCCTTGGCTACTGCTGTTTCTGGGGGTGGTGATGCCTCCCGCCACCCCATGCAACAACGGTAGCAGCAGTGCTGCTGATAAAACAAAACAAAAAGCCGTTCGTTGGATCACTAATCGGTAATAAATCAATAACTTTTTCCACAAGCATCCAATTGTTTTGCGGTCTTCGAAGGAAAGTTTCATAAATGGTTTTTCTACAAGAAGCATTGATCGATTTGAATTAAAGAGACAAAGGGCGACCTCTGGGATTTTTTATCTGAAAGTGTAACTTTTCCCATAGTAAATCCTATGCAAACTTTGAACCGCTTGCGCTAAATTATACCCAGGTAACCAATAAGCAGTTAAAATGACATTAACTCGGCACTATATGCGCCTTTACAGCAGGTCATTAAATGCTAATCTGCTGTATATGCGCCATAAATGCTAATTAAATGCAGGTTTTGGCCCGATATACGGCTGATTAAATGCTTATCCCTCCTATCCCCCAGATTGTCAAAAATAAAAAACAAATATTTTCCCCTGCCCATTTTACGGCTTCCCTTCTCTTCTACTTTTTCTCACTCTCCCGTGGAACTTTTGCGGCTCGGGGCATGGCTGAAACTGCAGTTGTTTGATTTTTTTTTGCTGATTTCGGACAAATTGGGATTCAATCCCTTGATCCTTGTGTTGACGATGCTGCTGAACCGCGCTACAGGGTAAGCTATAGATGATTAGATAATGTGCGTTGGAATTTTGATCTATTTAAGGCTAACACCGGCAGTTTCTTCGTTATGTTATGGGCTCGGCAAGTGCTGATAATGAAATCGACCATAGGAAACCAGCAATGGAATTTATTTCCCATTGATCATCTTCGTTGTTACCTATGAATGGCAGTACATGCGAATGATAGTGGCTTCTACAGCCATGACACGTAAATTAAATAGAAGTTGAAATGTTTTGAGGTTTTAGCATCATCATCTCCCTTAGCAGTTTTATAGCAAGTAGCACTCATGATGCCTGTTAACCAAAACTTACCGTGCATTTGCAATGCTACCCATCTGCTGTCAGATTTTAAGTAGCATTCAAATTGCTAATAAACGGCAGTTTAGCAGTCAAACTGCTATAATACGGCAGTAAGCAGGTCAAATGCAGATATGAAACAGAAATATAGCTTATTCAAATGCTTATTGGTTACCTGGGTAGTTTCACCGATTGCGCTGAAATTTTGTACAGCTCATATGGGACCTAAATGGGATCTAAAAAGTCGACTGGAGCGAGGATTTATTTTTTCCATACAAGCGTGTCCCATACTAATGACCACCTTCACTATCACTGGAGGTATCAGGTATCAGAAGGCCGGCTCCAGAGGCACGTTATCCTCCATTTAGGACATTTGTGCCATCGCCATACATATAAGCTTATTTCATCATTTACCTAATGGAGAATGGATGGGAAGGGAACAAGGGGTGGGAATAAGGAAAGGGAAATGTGGTGATATTGGAAGGGGTGCCCTAGAAGAAGGAATAGCCCATACCACAACGGGTTTAATCAGTGTTCTGAAAAGGACATTGTAAAATGCATAAGCGTAAAGAGAGCCTGTTGCTCATTGGAGGTCAGTTGTGACGTCATGCGACTTTCAATATGACATTGAAAGGCACACACCAAATGCTTTCAGTAATATTTTGCTGAATTTTGCCGAGCTGAAGGGTCCAGCAAACTTGTTTGCTGAATTTCAGTAAAACTTTTGCAAATTTTTTTCTGAAACCTTCAGCTCGGCAAAATTCAGCAAAATTTTGCTGAAAGCCTCAACCGATTTTTTGTGTGCACGTCATCGAAAGCATCCTCAATATTCAAGAAATCATCCAAGCAAAAACGACGTTTGAGCGAGTGCTTTCTTGGAAATGCATTCAACTTTGTGTAAAAGAGTCACTGTGGACATCCCAAATTGGGAGGCATGTGAGTTTACATGAATAAGCATGTTAGCCAGACGAACATCACAGTGTGTTATTGACAATGCGTTTCAAGCATTTCAAAAAGAACGAGGTAACCAGATAAATCTGGAACTCATTTCTTCTTAATACAACGCACGCACCCTTTCGGGATAAAATTATGGAGTAATTTCACGCCATGAAACTACCCAATAGAAAACTACAAGACATGTTTGAAATACTCTAATCCCTTTGGAGAAAAATAGGACAAAACCCATTTTGCTCCTGGAGATTTGAAGTAAGCAGAGGTTTTTTGTACTCTCTAAATCGATGCTATTGCTACAATCCTCGGGGCAGAAGCTAGAGATTCGTAGCTATACAAAAGACTGGTTTATCCGAAGATATTTTGAACTTGAACAGATCAGAGCTCCATTCAGGAAAGCCTCTTGAGGTCCGCACAATAACCGCAGACCGCAGAGGACAAGCTTCTTTCAAAGCAACATATATGCTATACCACAATCAAGGATGTAGTAGTGACAAAACCACACAAAAACTCTCTTGGAGTAGCAATGGATGCGAGTAATCCATAAAATGTGGTCGCAACCAATTAGTACAGGTTCCCTAGTTTGTTGAGTAAGGACACCTAAATACGCAAAGTTTGCGAAGGAACACTAAAAAGTGCAAGGAAGGTCAAATGGAGACTCCTTATCTGACACATGCCAATCAGCCAATTCATGACAAATTCTGCTCATTCAGAGTTGAGTTAGGTGCAATTCTATGTTAAGTTATCCATGAACTGTACTACCTAAGTATTCCATCAAACTGAAGCATCTTAAATTAATGTTTGAGCTACTTCAGATGATATAATCATCGTAGCAATACTGCCAAATATCAGCGAAAAGATGCTAAAAACAAGAGCTTGCTTGAAGGCATTCATAAGTAAATGTTGAAACATACTGTTAACGTTATTCGTAGCATGCTCGAGGCACGACACTCCAAAACTGGGTTCACAGTACAGAAGTTACGCTAAGCAAATGAACTTTTTGAAGTAGAGCCACTTGGGCTACACACGCTTTTTACGCTGAAAATTGATCTGAGGTTTCCTAGCCGTAGCCACTACCCAAACTAGACAGGATTACACTCTTCACAATTACAGCACAAAAAGGAAACATCAACGACAAACCAAATTGGTGTCAATTGAAAAACGCCAATGACGAAAACGCATTAAGCGAAGCCATATTGGCAGTAATGTAAGCTAATTAGCAGCATTTGAATAATCCCGCCCTTATTTAGCCTCAAATTTGAGACTTAAGAAGGGCAATTGATTATCTCGGACAAACCGTAAGGTCCACTGCACTCACTATCGCTCCGGTTAGCGCAGTGAGGGCGTAATACTGTGGAGGACGTCCTAATTCTCTACAGGCTCCGTTTGTGGTTAGGTTTTTATTAGACCCCCCTAACCATTCATTCCTTGGCACGGTAAGCATAAAGCCGCATAACACCATGAATTAGGGGTCACCTGTTTAGTGGACTCTGACCACTGGATCAGGCGATCCGTAGTGTTATTCTTAGCCAATTTAGACAACCGCTACACAGCTATCTAAGTTGATTGGGAAAAGAAGTTAACATTGATGGTCAACTTCCAAACGAGAAGTGTTATATAATGAAGCATATTATACAACATAAAAGTGTTGCATAATGATGTCCATTTGCTACTACTGAAACTGACGATTTTAGGCCCTTAAAAAACCAAAAATGTGCTTATCTTCCCTCGTTTTTGAGTTATTGTCAAAAAACTACAGAAAAATCAGCATTGAATTGACATTATGCAACACTTTTCAACACCCAAATATGATTCATGAAAGAGAAATGTTAATGACCTGCACGCGTCTTTCGTCGATTCTAACGTCGCCTCTACGTCTATTGCGCAAATCAAATCTAAATTGTATGGAACCGAAGGATTTGTACTAAAAAAAAACACTTGGAAGCAGAAACTGAAGCTACTCTTGATTACGCGACTAGATCTCTAAAACTTCTGACAACTATGCTATGTCACAGTCTACATACCTGATCAAACAAAAAAGCGGGCTGATGCAGGTGGATGTTCAATAATAGCCTGGGACATGGTTTATATGGGAAAATATAAGAAATGGGAAAACTCTAGCTCCTGTATACTTTTTGAGTTTCGTTTTGGTCCCATATGAACCGTGCAAAATTTCAGATCGATCGGGAAAACTATATTCTTAGTTTTTCATACGATTTACTATAGGGAAAGTTTACTTTTTCTAAGAAAAATCGCTTGGGGTCACCCCATGATCCCTAAAGTTAAGTCGATGAATGATTGTTGTAGAAAACCTTACAAAAACAGGCCTCCGAAGACCACATACCGATGCGACGTTCGAGGAAAAAGTTGCCGATCGATAAAATGACGAAACTTTATTATTTATTGTTAATCCTTCATGTTGAACAGCGTTTCCATGCCGTTCGGATTTCGATCAAAAACTTTTTTCACATGCTTTGGATCGCTAATCAAAATTCATCCATCGCGCAACAATAATGACAATGTCGCAACCTGATTTTTTTGCGGAAATCCATCCAATGCGACATAGGTTTGTCCCAACTTGAACAGAATAGGACAAAGATCGAGTTTAGTGATTTTTGAGTCTTGGATTGCGATTTTCGTGAAGGAGATTCGAATCGGTAAACACTGAAACGCTGTTGAATACTTACCGTCAAACAGTTTCAATTTTGGGTCGATAATAATCGATTATTCACGAGTTAAAAAGTGCGCCACAAATTCAGCTTCTGTTTTGCCCCAATAAAAAAAATCGGGATTAAGTCATTATCTGCTACCAGTTGGGATAAAGAGTAATCGGCACGCCTCCTTTGTTGCTTGTTTTGTGTCTCTTTTGTCCGGCAATAATTATTCTCTTCACCAGGGGCGTTTAATTTCATTTCAATGAGACACTTTTTTTCATGAGACACTGCTCTTCACTGTTTTGCGGTCTTCGAGGGTTGGTTCCTCGAAATATTTCCAACAGAAATCTTTCATTGATTTATTTTTATTGGTTAAGAGGCGGAATATTTCCAGCACTGATTAAAAACGGAGAGGCGTTGTTGGTTCCGTCACTAATTGAGATGTTCAAGGCTAGTTTGAGATGTAATTACGTTACATCAAAATGGAGACTTGTAAAAGTTGTTTTTATATCAAAAAAGGGGAAGCGAGACAAGACGCATCCGAAAGCATACAGGCCAATTAGTCTTTGCTCAGTTTTGTTGAAGACTATGGAAAAGGTTTTGAAGGATTTTACCAATTCTTCTTACATAAAATTTGTTTGCTTATCAATCTGATAAGTCAACGGTTACGGCACTTCATTCGCTAGTAACAAAGATGGAAAAAACGTTTTCAGCAAAATAAATAGCTCTATGCGCCTTTTTAAATGTACGTTAATGTGTGGAAGTTGAAAAGCAATATTCCGCTCCTTCTATCCATTACAATCTAAAAGGAATTTAATAAAAATTACATCCTCAATTGTTATCAGGATGCTTACTTTGATATATAATTAGTGAAATATGGGTTATTTATTTATTATTAGTTGGGCAAAGGCTAAGGGGCTGTCCATAAACCACGTGGTCATTTGTCCATACAAAATTTTTAATTTGTCCATACAAAATGGTCATTGGCCAAAACCCCCCCCCCCCCCCCCCATGACCACGTGGTTTATGGACAGCCCCTAATGGAACTTAACCCTCGAGCGATCGCGCTGTTGTATTTTGTACAACACGTAGAAAAAAAACTCGCTTTTTGTACTCAGCATTAGCGTGGTGCTTGTAGTAGGCTAAGATCGTAACTATTGTTATAGTAGGCTGAGAATCAGGAGGAAGGAAATAAACGTCATTGTTATTATTGTACACAACCGAATAACACGCATTATCAATATCCTACATTGGCGACGAGGATAAATATCTATTTTCGCGGTTGAATTATCTGTTAATAGGAAGAAGAGAACAGTAGATTGATCGAACCAGAGAGAGATGAAGTGTATGTAGTAAAGTATTGTGTAGATCATAAAAGTACTAAGACTGGCGGAAGAGTGTACATGTTAGTGAAAAGTTGAAGAGAACTGCATCTTTGATGGAAATTAGATGTTTTCCGAGAATTTGTGAAAATGTGAAGTGACTTGTTTTGAAATGGTGAACACAAAAATAACTATATATATATTGAAATTGTGGAACAAGATAAACTGATTTTGTTCGAACAGAAAATAGTGCGGCGAGAAGTAAGTCATAGAGTTACTGAACAAATGTTGAAGGTAAGAGGAACCTTATACTCCATAAATCTCCAAGGGCTTAAAGTTTCTATAATAAAGATAAATCAATAGATCCATTAACCTGAGAAATCTTCGATATGGTGTTTTTATGATTTGATTATCAATATATGGAAATGAACAAGTCATACTGAATCATGGATGAGATCATTCAAGCTATTTCTCAATGTGGAAGAAAGTTGAAGGCAGCAACAGTTGCTAAACAACAAGAAGCTAAACACTATAGTTGCTTAGTTTGTTAGATTTAACATTTTGAGCAAAATTCATCATGAGTGAAATTACTTGATGTAATCAAGGATGCATTTATTTATGATGATTTAATACACATGATTAAAGTCACGAAGTATATGTGTTTGTTTTTGTTGTCAATTTCTAGTAAGGCGTACCTGTTACGATATGTGTTGAACATTTTTTTCCATTGCATTGTTACTACATTTATTTGTTATTTTCCAACTGTGTCGGAGGACATTATTCGACAATAAGAATGAATTTTACCAAATAATATTTCAAATTTACAAATGTTGATCGAGTGATACTTTACTTTCATACAGGACGTTGTAAGTAAACAAATCAATAACAGTTTACAAATTTGTTAACCACCCAAAAAAAATTATTGCAGTAAACACCAACTGTTAAACCCTGGAACACATAGCGTCCGTTCCGTCGAGGTTTGCGTTTTTAGACAGTTTTCCATGGGAAATCTGTCAAACTACTGTCACGCACACACAAACGTATGCATTGTATGAGGCACTTTAGTAGCATAATTTCGACCATTTATGTTATTGGAGCTTGAAAATAACTTAATTTAGTCGTATGTTAGATAGAAATATTTATGTACAACATGTGCGTTGTATGTGTTTTTAATAGTTTTGTTTATATATTTGTTGAACAATATGCTATTTGCAACTTCTTGTTTGTAAACAAATTGGATTTTCTCATGAAATTTCTTCTGACATATTCTAATTTAATAAATGTACACTACATACAAATTCTGAAAACAAATAAAAGAAGAAACAAACATTACTTGATTCAGATGTTTATATTAAGAATAATTTATATCATTAGTAAGCGTAAGCCATATACATGTATGTGATTGACTGTCCTCATGTCATTACTGTTGAACTAAATGCTTGATAATTTTTATACTGAATCTCAAGCATAAAACTTGATCTTGAGTGTACAGTTTTCTGACAAACTGAACTGAAAAAAAAACATTGAAATAATATTTATGAGAGTTTCTGTTGTTATAAATTTGAGCTGTTTTCTGTTACGTCTTTACATAAAGATTATCTGAAGTCTAAATATTGGTTCTGCATGGGTAATTATACAATTAACTTACGATCAACATTAGATCGGAGAAAAAAAAAATGTGTTTTGGTCAGGACAAAGAAGAAAATTCAATAACTAATAGGTGTTTGATGTTTATTGAGGTTTGATGAAATTAAAACTAACGATCAAAGAAGAGCAATCATTCTAATAGCGTTTTAATGTGTATTAAATTTAAATGGTTGAATATAGATTTAGCAACGGTAAAAATAAATTAACCATGAGACTCAGGCTTCAAATGGCTGATTAAGATATCTATTTTTTAGAAGTAATGACTAGCACTCACACAAATCATCACTACTGGTTTTAAAATTGAAAAAAAAAGATCAAGTGTCACGACTAAAAATGAAGTTGAAAGAAATCCATACACGTGAAAATGCATTAGAGTTCAAAACACAGTATGAAAAAGTTTAATCTTATTAAATTTCGCAGGCATTTTTACACAGAAATATGATTGACATCTCGAAAAAAAAACCGTTGAGACTGGGAGATCTCGAGACGAAGTACAATTTTGATTAATACTTTTAATAGCAAGCTTTCGTAACCGAGAAGATTCGTAAGAACAAAAGATCGCTTTGCTTTTACCGGATGGTTTGAATATTAAGATATCGAAATAAAGGGACATCGACATGTAGAGATAAAGAGAACTTCGAGTTGTGAAATGTCGAGATACGACATGTTGAAAGATAACTTAATGCAGTAAACTAGTTTTCATCAGACTGGCGAATTACAGCGTGAATTAAACGTTTAACCCTAGTAGGATGTTTGGGTATATATGATCTAGACAGGCACGCTGAACGTACACTAGACCATCGCAGTGCGTAGAGGGTTAAGTACATCAACAGAACAGAACAACCAAATGAATGGTGGATTGCAGACAATCGTGGTTTTCTGAATTTTATTCATTTTTGTATATATAGATAAATGCACCGTAGTCTACCTCGAGTAGGTAAAATGGAATGTAGGGGATAACAAATCCTAGTCCATTCCTTTCAAGAAACGTAGGGAGCTCAGGGAGTTCTAGTCCGTTTCTGAATCCAAATATAGGGGATAAAGTTATCCTAGTCTATTTGGAGTTCGAAGAAGAAAAAAAGTAATGGAATGTAGGGGATCACGAATCTTAGTCCATTCCTAGCATGAAACGTAGGGAACTTTCGGAAAGTTCTAGTCCGTTTCTGTAACCAAATATAGGGGATGAAGTCATCCTAGTCTATTTGGAGTAGAAAAAAATGGAATGTAGGGGATTACAAATCCTAGTCCATTCCTAGCAAGAAACGTAGGGAGCTCAGTGAGCTCTAGTCCGTTTCTGTAACCAAATATAGGGGATGAAGTCATCCTAGTCTATTTGGAGTTGAAAAAAAAAATGAATGAAGAGGATTACGAATCCTAGTCCATTTAAGATGATTTTATTTGATGACAGACCAAAATGAAGGAGCCCAGCTCAGTTCGTTTGGCGTATTATTTAGTAACTTTAAAGTATATGAATATGTGTATAATGTATCTTGAAGTTTATTTTAGATAACTTCCATATAAGGAAAGTGAGTTTGAACAATTGAAGAATCCATCATGACGAAATCCGAAGCTGTTTTAATCATGGTACATAGGAGAATCAAAGGGAGACATTTTCCAACTACTGTGGTAAGAGTATTCAACCAAATGATGAAAAGAAGGAGGTAAACGTATGTAAACATGGCTAAGTCAACGCCAATTACTTCAAGATATTGATTGGTATAGTAATCGAAATTTCATATTCTTATTTAGATAACCAAAACTATGCTGGATGTCGGAAAACGCAGAGGAAGGCTTAATGGATGAACATTGACGATTGACGAAAGTATCTTCTGGAGGGAGTCCATGATATCACTATATGAGTGCAACGGGGCTTCGATTTGAAAATCATAAAAAATTGTGCAATACAAGATTTCGCTGAATAGAATAGTTCTGCTATTTGAAGAAAGGGAGAGATGTAGTAGGCTAAGATCGTAACTATTGTTATAGTAGGCTGAGAATCAGGAGGAAGGAAATAAACGTCATTGTTATTATTGTACACAACCGAATAACACGCATTATCAATATCCTACAGTGCTAACGCAGGTAGTCAACCGCGCGAGTTACGGAAGGTTAATGGGGTCTGAATTACTCGAGATACCCCGAAATTTTGGATGATTCTTAATTCTTAATTCTTTTTCTTAATAAGAATCATTCCGTCTAAATCTTACAAAGCCAGAACTCTTTCATTAAGAAACGCTGTGAGTATAAAGTAGGTAATTTGAGCCATTACTTGTCGTCACGATTTTTCTCTTCTGACTTCTCTTCAAAATGACTCTTTCCAAGATCGTTGGTTGTCAGCGATCTACAAAGACTTTTTATGCGCCGAAGCAACGAAGTTGAGAATGGCACAGAACGAAACAAATGCGTAAAGCAAACGAAAATCTGTTGAAACATCACTTTGGCATCGATTAAGATCGTATGATTTATGATCCGTTAAACACATTCGACTGAAACATTGTCCCACAATCGACTTAATGGGGTTTCTCTTTTCAACCGAAAAAGCAATAAATAAAACCAACACTTTGTTTGCTTCCTTTCACCGGACAGGTCTGAAAATGGCACCTCTCCCTCAGATGGTTCAGCCCAACGGAACGAGTGGTGGCGGGACGTCCATGCCTTCGCAGCCATCACCATCATCAGGTGCAAGCAACAACGGTGCCCAATCAGGAGGAGTGGTGGTGTCAATGGCATCGACCGTGAATGGCGGCAGTCCCCACCAGCAGCAACAGCAACAGCAACATCCCACCATGGGAACCAGCATCACGGATGGCTGTGGGAAGGTGATAAACGGTTATGGTGGTTCACCGTTCGCGGCGCAGCAACTGCACCATGCGCACCACCATCATCATCACCAACACCAACACCACCAGCACGCGGGGTCCAATGGGGCACTGAATACGGTGCTGACGGCCAACGTGCAGTATGAGCATGGCAAATATGCAGCGAATTGATGGCGGGCTCATAATATGGGAGACTGCGGCTGAGGCTGCGTCAGCTCATCAATCATGGACGTAAGGATGGACGTTGGATAAAAGGCATTAGACCTTCGGATGAAGGAGGATTTGGATCATTACAGTACTAATAGCGTTAAGTGTAGTTCTTTTAGGACGTTTGCTTGAGTAGAGAAACTTTTCTTGCTGTGTTCTTTCAATTATTGATTTCTTTGAGATAGATGTAAATAAATGGTACCAAAGATTGACTCATTTGGATGATTTTATTGACATAAACCATTGTTGTATTTGTTGAGTATAGGGAAAAGAGGTACATAACGCCCCTCCTAAGCATGCGTGGGTATTCACTTCAAATTTTGCTGATATTGTGGATGTATTTTGCCTTGGAAAGTAGTTTACTCCCTTGCCTCGGCAAGCCTCGTTGGATAAATGTACGACTTGTGCCGAAAAAATCTCCTTTTTGCAACTCGTTACATAATTAACTATTATACGTTTGTATGTTTGTCTATTTGCCATTCCATAGAAAAACGATATATTGCAACTCCGATTGTCGTGAAACTTGGTGGGTTCGTAGTTCTTCGAAAATAATTAGACTCGTATTTTCGTATTTCGTCATTAGGGGACCAATTTTTAGATAGGGTGGATCTAAAAATCTAGGTTTTCAAAAACTAAAATTTTCAAAAAAAATCATAACTTTTGAACCAGTTAACCGATTTTAAACTTTTTTTTGTTTGAAAGCTATTGCGCTCTAGTTGTGGTGAATGGGCTTAATTGTGATTATGTGCAAAAAATATGCAAATAGACAATATTAGTTTTATCACGTTTTAAAATCTCGGGACCAAAGGGGTACCCAAGTTTTATATTTTTATCTGGAAATTCAGGAAATTTGGCTTAACATAGCAAACAATCTGAAATGTATGTTTTTTATGCAGTCATGCAATTGCCTACAATTGTTAATTCTCTACAATAGAAGAATTCGAATGACCCCCAATTGTAGAGGCGCTAAGCGAGATGAGGAGAAAATCGTTTGTTTACATAAAAAAAATCAATGTTCGTCTTCAAAAAGTTTATAGAGGTTATCAGATCAGAACGTCCTCCTGGGACAAAGCCTGCTTTCTCAGCTTAGTGTTCTATGAGCACTTCCACAGTTATTAACTGAGAGCTTCCTCTGCCAATGACCATTTTGCATGTGTATATCGTGTGGCAGGCACGAAGATACTCTATGCCCAAGGAAGTCAAGGAAATTTCCTTTACGAAAAGATCCTGGACCGACCGGGAATCGAACCCGTCACCCTCAGCATGGTCATGCTGAATACCCGTGCGTTTACCGCCTCGGCTATATGGGCCCTGTAATATGGGTTTGTAATCTATCATGTCCAATAAGTCTTCTGAAAGTACAACGGTTGTTTTCATCAACTAAGCTTCATAACAGTAAGGAAGCCCATAATATCCCAAAAATGTATAACAACGCTTATTGTTCCTCTAACTGCTTTGGCAGGTACAGTGGACTATGTAATACTACTTAACGTAGTGGCAAAAACCATTATCATAAAAGTAGACCTAAAGCTATGGTCTTCGGAGTAGTGTTGTTGATCTGCAATATCTCAATACTATCTTGAAATGACTCAAGATATTATTATTATTAATTTATTAATGACACTTTACACCGGGGTGCAACCGTGTCCTACTCATGATATGCCATGGCGATTACAGATTACAGTTTAAAATTCATTGTGAGAATAACTACTGTTACTATGAAAAGCTAAACTTCAGGATAATTTGGACAACCCTCAATGTCCCAAAGGTTTATAATAATAGATAGTGAACTGCAGATTGGTCCAATCACCGCGATTGATTATGAAACGTTACTCAGTATGTCAGATATAGCTGATATTACGAGATTTATGAACTCAAAAATAGTTTGGATAACCTGGAACATTTCCATAGTGTCTCTAAATGACATTTGAGGTTTCAAGAGCTTCACGGATCTCAGCAGATTATGCTATCCAATTATTTAACGAGAAACACATAAAGTTATTCTTGCAGATTTGAATGACTTCATTATAGAATAGTTTGAACGACCCTGAATGTCCTAAAGGTTTATAATAACAAAGTAAACTTCAGATTGCTCCAGCTTCTACGGTTGATTATGCAGCGGTACTCAGTATAACAGATATGGATACTGTTACGAGTGTAGACCTGAAATCATGAACTCCAAAGTAGTTTGGCTGACCTGGAATATCCCTGTAGTGTCTCTAAATGACATTTGAGATTTCAAGAGCTTAGCGGATCCCCGCAGATTATACAATACTATTATTTATGTGGAAAACACATATAGTTATTCTTGTAGATTTGAAAGGCTTCATTATAGAACAGTTTGGACGACCCTGAATGTCCCAAAGGTTTATAATATGTTAGAAAACTTCAGATTGCTCCAGTAACTGCTTTTGATTATGCAACGTTACTCAGTATAACAGATATGGCTACTGTTACGAGTGTAGACCTGAAGTTCTGAACTCCAAGGTAGTTTGACTGACCTGGAATATCCCTATAGTATCTATAAATGACATTGTAAATGTCAGGAGCTTGACGGATCCCAGTAGGCTATGCATTGCTATTATTTGTGGCGAATTGACAGGAATTGAAACACTTGAGCAACGCCGGATCATTCAACAAGCTGTTACCGCTGCGAAGATATTAAATGGCGAAATAGACTGTCCGAATCTTCTCGCAAGGCTATCTCTGAACGCTCCCAACAGAATTCAACGCAGAAGTTTTGAACGGATGCTGGCTACACAATTTCATCGTTCAGTGTATGGCTATAACGAACCAATGTCCTCTATTATAAGTGCCTTTAATAATGTAGCCTATTTGTTCGAATTTGGAATGTCTTCAACGCTGTTCAGAAGCCACGTCAAACGTTCAATGCACCCAAATAATGTTTAAATTAGTATAAGTAACATTCATTAAGACTTATGTCAGATGGATTAATAACAAATAAATAAATAAATAAATAAATAAAAATACATATAACTAGCTGTACCCGGCAAACTTTGTCTTGCCTACTGCGTTTTTTGACGTTTCAAGTTTCTATCCAAGACCAAGTCGGTCACAAAATGCATGGAAGATCGATTTTCAAAAACTCTCAATTTTTCCATGTTTTTGCCTCATAAACCTTCCTTGGGTGAAAACTAACAGAACAAAACAAAGACGACCGAAATCGGACCTTCCGTTCGCAAGTTATGTGCGGTCCCACGTATGCCGCTGCATTTTTATATATATAGATTACTCATGTAGATTTGAAGGACTTCCCTATAGGAGAGTTTGGAACACCTAGAACATCCCAGAATTTAAAACACCTTTTGATATTCTTGACGAAGGCTAAATGAATACATAGAAACGCTACCCACATCCAAGTTCAGGTTTTAGAACAACTGGTATGTCAATTATTTCGTTTTTCCAAATTTCATGGTGTTCAGGATGTTCTAGGTTATCAATGAAGTCCCAAATACAAATATTCTCATTTTTC
Source organism: Aedes albopictus (assembly GCF_035046485.1). NCBI lineage: Eukaryota > Metazoa > Arthropoda > Insecta > Diptera > Culicidae > Aedes > Aedes albopictus. Next base: position 409,269,130 of record NC_085137.1, read on the forward strand.
CCTGATAGAGGGGAAAAATGCAACAACTTTGCCGAAGACAGTATTCTGTTTTATCGAATGGGTGAATTTATACAGCCGTTTCTATGTTGGGGTCATATATGACCCCTCCGGCTCCAAAGGGTTAAAAAATCCGATGAGTTTGACGATTTTGCCTTATTGTTTGGGTATTTTTTCATCAAATACATTTATTATTTATCATCCCCCCCCCCTTGACGAGCCAACGAGCGAATTGACAAAAGAAGAATATGAGATTTGTTCAATATGCCTCGGTTGAACGAATGTATACCTACATTCGAGTCTCCTATTAGACGCTGCCACCCACTTTACGCCCACCGCAATTTCTCAGTTGGATTCTGTGACATTTCCCGGAAAATCATTTTCCGGAATGACATTTTCCGGAAAACATTTCCCAGAATGACCAATTTCCCGGAAACCCATTTTCCGGAATGTCCCATTTCCCGGAAACCCATTTTCCGGAATGGAACATTTCCCGGAAAACTGTTATCGCTATTCCCAGACTCATAAAATTTTAACCTTTTTATGAAATGCACAATAATTGACTTATTTTGGTTGGTATTCGTTGAAGAACTTAAGTAGGGCTTCAGCGTTATTTCCAAATCTTCGACAAAACATTAAAAAATATTAACAGCTATGATGCCAACAGTTTTATCACTACATTTTGAATGAACAGCCATTGTTAAATGAGGGCAAATTTGCAATGACAATTCTAGCAGCTGTAATTCCAAAAGATAATATTCAAAAGAAAACAAAAGAAAGGAATAATGTCTAATAAAGTGGTAGCGGTTGCATTTTGCGCATAGATTTTTACCAGTATACTCTTGGTCTAAAGTTTCTTACTATTAACGAGCTCTATAGGTGGGTTGCAGATTAGTCAATATTAGCTCAAGAAATGAAAAAGTCGGCTCATCTTTCGACAACGCTTCTGGAACCTTTTTTTTCCTCCCCTGTTGGGGAAATTTAGCCACTGCGTCCAATAGGCTGAACTTTTGTGGCATTTCTGAAACCTACACATCGAACAAAAAAAAAACAAAAATAAAACGTTGAAATGAAAAAAATAAAAATAAATGAGAGATGAATGAAATGAATGAATGACTATATCTAAGAAGAGTATACTGTATTAAATTTATCTGTTGTACTCACCCGCTAATACCCTCTTATTGTTTCTCTCATATGTTCTTTGCCTTTTTGATACTAAACTTTTAAAACTGTAAATAATAAGAGACCATCTTCAAGTTTTTGCCTAACGACTGGGTGTGGCTTATTAGGCCGAAAATACATTTGGTCACATTGATTCTATGACATTTCCCGGAAAATCATTTTCCGGAAAGACATTTTCCGGAAAACATTTCCCGGAATGACCCATTTTCCGGAAACCCATTTTCCGGAATGGAACATTTCCCGGAAAACTGTTATGAAATGCACAATAATTGACTTATTTTGGTTGGTATTCATAGAAGAAAGGCCTTCAGCGTCATTTCCAAATCTTCGAGAAAACATAATATTATCAGTTATGATGCCGACAGTTTTATGACTACAGCTTGAATGAACCATTGTTTAATGAAGGAAAATCTTGAATGACATTTCGGGCAGCAATAATTCTAAAAGATAACATTCAAAAGAATAGCCTAAACACAAAAAAGGAATGATATCTAATAAAATGGTAGCGGTTGCATTTTGCGCATAGTTTGCAACCAGCATACTCTTGGTTTCCATACTTTCTGCGAGCTCTATGGGTGGGTTGCGGATTAGTCAATATTAGTCTTTTGACAACACCTCTGAAACCTAAACAACAGACGCGAACAAAAAAAAACAAACATAAAACGTTGAAATGAAAAATTAAATGAGAGACGAAATGTCAAATTTGAATGACTACTTCAAAGAAGAGAATATTGCATTGATCAAATAACAACTGAGGTGATGGTGGTCGAAATACATTTGGCCACATTATTACTAAGCCAAATGGTCATTAGGCTAGATTGAAACGAAAGCGATCAAGAAACAGGCCTCGGAAGAACAGCCTATTGCCAGAAGAAGGTAAAATCTCTAAAGGTGCAATTGACAGTTTGGCAATTAAACAACTCTGTAACAGTGTAACTGGAAAGGACAACACATTTTTAAGAGAAGGAAAAACATCAGATAGAGTTAATAGTTTGGCCGGCAATCAAATTCGCAACGTTGTAACTAGAACAGTCTATTAAATAAAGAAGGGCAAATCTCACATATAGAAAGCATCAAATGGTAATAAAACACATGTTGGTTACCATGTGTTTTATTGGTATGTACTTGCTGCTTTCTGTATAGGATATCTGCCCTTCTTTATTTAACCCTCGAGCACTCGCGTCTTCGATCACCTTCAGCGACACCACGCTCACGTTGTATACCACAAGTATGCATTTTTCATGGGGCGTGTACTTAGTACACGACGCGACCGCTTCCGAGTTAATAGGCTGTTCTTTCTAGTTACAACGTTGCGTATCAAAGCTTGCACAGTGACGTCAGCATTATCTCTTTCTCTTTCATTCCTTCGGCGTTGGTCCATAAAGCCGTCCTTGCCCTCAAAAAAAAAAAAATTGAGGGCAATGTTTACAAATCGTATGAGAATTCGAAGAGGCTAGATTTTTGCTGCAAGCCTCTATTTGATTGGTGGCCAAACTATTAACTCTATCTGATATATTTCCTCCTTTTAAAAAAGTGTTGTTCTTTCAGGTAGAAAGAACAGCCCCTTTTTAAAGAAGGTCAAATACCACATGGAATTAATAAGTTTGGCGCGAATCAATTCTGTCACGTTACATCGTTAGAAAGAACATCCTGTAAATTAAAGAAGGGCAAATCTCCTATGGAGTTAGCAGTTCAACTATATAAATGCACCTAGAACAGCCTTTGGCGAAAGGGAAGAACAATTTGTTTTTAAAAAGCCAGTCAAAATATGTCCAATTGACTCAACGATGCTGGCTCTACTCTGTTAAGTGAACTGAAACGAGAATCTGAGTTCCATTCATTTATAAAGTTATACAATCTTGAAAAAAATAATTAGAATGTAGTTTTATGGCTTGATTTTCTGGAAATCGATCATCAAGTGATAAAGTTAATCGTAATAAGAAACAAAAAACAAGATCATGTTGAAAGATTCTAGAATATCTTCTGAGGTCTCAGGTGTTCCTAGAGCTGCCTTTCCGGGAAATGGGGCATTCCGGGAAATGGAGCATTCCGGAAAATGGTTTTCCGGGAAATGGGTTATTCCGGAAAATGTCTTTCCGGGAAATGGGGTATCCGGGAAATGATTTCCGGGGAATGTCTTTCCGGGAAATAGTATAGAACCGGTCACATTATTAATAAGCCAAATTGTCATCAGGCTAGATTGAAAAGAAAGCGATCGAAAAACAGGCCTCGAAAGAACAGCCCATTGCTAGAAGAAGGGAAAATTTCTAAAGGTGCAATTGACAGTTTGGCAATTAAACAACTCTGTAACAGTCTAACTTGAAAGAACAAACACATTTGTAAGGGAAGGAAATATATCAGATAGAGTTAATAGTTTGACCGCCAATTCAATACGCAACGTTGTAACTAGAAAGAACAGCCTATTAAATAAAGAAGGGCAAATCTCCTATAAAGAATGCAACAAGTGCCAATAAAACACATGTTGGTAACCATGTGTTTTATAAGCACTTGCTGCTTTCTATATAGGAGATTTGCCCTTCTTCATTTAATAGGCTGTTCTTTCTAGTTACAACGTTGCGTATTTGATAGCTGGCCAAACTATTAACTTTATCTGATATTTTTTGTTCTCTTTAAAATGTGTTGTTCGCTCAGATCGAAAGAACAACCCATTTTTAAAGAAGGATAAACACCAGATAGAATTAATAAATTGGGCGCGAATCATTTCTGTAACGTTACATCGATGGAAAGAACAGACTGTAAATTGAAGAAGGGCAAATCTCCTATGCAGTTAGCAGTTCAACTATATATGTACCTAGAACAGCCTTCACAGAAAAAAAATGTAATTAAAATTCAGCGAGAAATCATGCACATAAAGGAATGCTAGAGTTAGTACATATTTACATGAGATATCATGTAAAATTACGTTACGTTCGTGTAAATTTCCGCTAATAGTCGCGTAACCGGTTGGAGTCCATGATGGTTTACGCGATAGTTGGCGGAAATTTACACGATAGTAATGCAATTTTACATTATATCTCATGTAAAAGTACACTAACTCTAGCATTCCCTTTATGTGCATGATTTCTCGCTGAATTTTAATTACATATTTTTTTCTGTGTTTGACGATAAGAAAAAACAATTTGTTATTGAACAGCTAGTCAAAATATATACATTCGGCTCAACGATGCTGGCTCTACTTTGTTAAGTGAACTGAAACGAGAATCTGAGTTTCATTTATTTATTAAGTTCTACAATCTTGAAAAAAAAATATATAAAAAAAAGGTTTAGGTTTCTAGAAATTGATCATCAACTGATAAAATTAGTCGTAATAAGAATCAAAAAACCAGATCACGTTTAAATATTCTAAAATATCTTCTCAGATTTTTCTAGAATTGCCTTTTCGGGAAATTAGGCATTCCGGGAAATGGAGTATTCCGGAAAATGGGTTATTACGGAAAATGTCTTTCCGGGAAATGGGGTATCCGGGAAATGATTTCCGGGAAATGATTTCCGGGAAATGTCTTTCCGGGAAATAGTGTAGAACCTCTCAGTTTCCTTGCATCCAATTAAGCTGGTTTTTTTAAGCGCAGTTAGTGCTATAGACTCATCACATACAAAAATTGAACTAAATTGGTTATAAGACAGCCTGGAAAAAGCAGTGGGCGTAAAGTGGGTGGCAGCGTCTAATAGAAGACTCGACTGTACTACTGCAATATAATAAGCTTTTCTCTATTTACCTAACCATACACATTTGCTTTGGGTGGCCATCAAGGTTATTATATATTGTAAGTTTGTCTTAGATGTCAAAACTGGCTGAGCGGCCATTATTTTATTTTACCGTAGGAAATCCTGAAAACAAATCCCCCGCCTACTAAAATTCCTTTGAGATTTCGCTTCCTCTACTTTTCTCCACAAACTAAACGTTATGCTCAACCTTACAATACATTATGCCCCTAACCATCCTAGGGCTAATACGGCAAAGCAATTTCATTCCTTTGCACTCCGTTTCTTTTAAGAGGCGGTATTAGCTAATCGCCTGCTACATATGCAACATGCATGTTGCCATTCCACATTATCGCTTACACGCCGAGCTTACATACAGTTTTATGAGTTTTTAAAACATAGCACGCAAGTCCAACCGACAGCATTCGATTAGCATTAGCATATCATCTTTTCAAAGCTTTCGTGTAGTCTCAACGAAAGCTGTGCAGCTTTTAGAATGTATGCTTTTTATCCATCGTCTTTATCCGTGAAAGCTCCATGTGCTTCACTACGATGCTACGATGCTAGTGTGCTTCGTAAGGCTATCCGAAAATTTATCCTGGACTCAGGCTTTAGCGTTCAGATCTTTTGTGGATAAATTTATCATTGATGATTTACGATGTAAAATTGCAAGCTTGGCTTTTCGCATAATGCACTTTTTCAATTTAAGAAACCGGACACACTGGGGCAATTGAATCGTTTAGCGATATAAATATGTTTTCTAGATATATTCTGAACTAGCAGTCCCGGCAAACGTCGTCCTGCCTGCCTACTATGTTTTTTGACATCCGGTTCCATAAAGAAATGACCCTCAAAATGGAATTTCAGATTTTCCCGTTTTTCTTGCCTTCCCGGTCACTTTTTCTAATTATTTTTTCGTACGAACACGTCGGAGTCCTGGCGAAATGCAACAGTGAAAGAATCAGGTCGATCTGTTAACCCATCCCCGAGCCTATTCGTGACATACAAACACCATTCCATTTTTATTTAGATAGATTTACTATCAGATCATAATCGCATTGTCGGGACTGGGAATCAAACGGATGGCCATTCGCTTATGAAGCGACCATTTAGCCTACTACGTCATATGCTCCGACTTGATCTTAATAAAAAAATAAATTAAAAAAAGAAATTGATTTTAAAATTTTATACGAAAGAGCACCTTTTTCTGAGCTACTGTGATTTTTTCAGATTTTTAGAATTTTTAATTAAGGCCTGGAATGATTTTTAAATTACCTTTTCAGCATTTACCTTTTAATCCCCATATTATTTGCAATCTACAGTCTATACATATTCAGGCAGTAAATAGAAATTTTCCCTCTGTCTGCCTGTAGTCATATATCTACCTGCGCAGCAAAGCATACTTTTTAACACCGTCAAACCTCGGTAGTCGCCTGATTTCACCGAGATTGGTTGGAGGAGGTTCCAACACTAATGCTAATGACGACAGATACCACCAAGGACACGTCCGTCGTCGTCGGGACCGGACCCCCGCAGTTCGCCATCGTCCTAAGTACCTCCGCCTTGACTGTGCCTCCCCCCGCATACGATGCAGACGATTCTGCATTCTGGGATTTCACCGCAAAAGTTAATCCCTTTGTTTCGCCAACAAACGGAGTTAATTCGTTCATTCCGTTCTGCGCTCATTATGCTTATCTCTGCCTCTCTAGTAGATCAGCACTGTGGGTGTCTCTAATGTCTAACCATGGATACGGGAAGGCCCAATGGGAAGGCAAAAGCTCAAAAATTACGACTGTTTTAAATAATTCCTTTCGGATAGGTCATTTACATTTTTATGTGCAAATTTCCCACGTTCGGACGTTGTGGCGGTTTCGGCGGACGATCGGCCAGAGAAAGTGTGAAAATTTTCGTTTGAACGATTCGGTAAATACCTATACATGAAGCAGCCTCGGATGCATATTCATTAGTGGGCGCAGAGAGTTTTGTGAAATTGCAAAAATGTAATAGATTAACACGAAAGCTTTTAGAATTATTCAACCCGCTCAATCGATACCAATTAGGATTTATGGAAACCCTTACTATAGAGAAGTATGTACGTATTGGTAAAACTCTGAATAAGAGGACCTACGCGATTTTTGCAGAAAAGCTTCTTTCGCTTCCATAGGACATTATAAAAAAAAAAGGTTTTGAAAATTTTAGTCACTTTTCTATTATGAAGTTGAAAATAACATTGTACAATGGTCCGTGGGCCGTATTTCAATGGAAAAAAACATTTACGCCCTAAGTACAGTTGACTCTCTCGGTATTGAAAGGACCATCGAGATAGGGAGAGATTGAATTCAAGAACCAATTCTAGATTGAGTTTAAATAAGGGCGAAAGTAACATGAGAGAGTTCTCTTCATCGACTCTCTCTTCTGCAAATTAGAAAAGCTACGTCATTTATGGACGCCCCCTTACCACCGGAACAGGCGGTCCGTAGTGTTATTCTTAGCCAATTGAGACAATCGCTACCGACACTACACAGCTATCTAGGCTGATCGAGAACAGAAGTTGATATTGATGATCAACTTCATACGGACTCGAACAGCCAATCAATTTCCGTGATGAATTTTGGAAAGAATATCAGGATCTGTTTACTGAAAATAGGTACATTTTCTAAAGAATCTTATAGAACTCTGGAGGAATTGCTGTAGCAATTCATAGAGGATTTCAATCGCTCGCAGACACGCTTTGATTGTTCTTATCATGGTGACGATAGACTGGGGATCGCGAGAGCCAAGTTTGGGAAACGATGTTCTAAAGGATTCTATGGAAATCCTAATGGAGATCCTAAGGAAATCCTTGGAAAATTCTTGAAGGAATTCTCACAGGCATTTTAGACGGAATCCATGGTAGAACGACTGAATTGAAATCTTCATCTGAAGGCTTTCTAAAGCAATCACTGGAACATTTTCTGAGGAAATCAGTGGAGTAATAATTCCTTGAATAAACTCGTGAATCGTTTTCTGAATCTCTGGAGGAATCTCAAGAAGAATTCCTGTTGGAATATGGTGATAGTGCCTTTCTCGTCGAATATGTTCTCACGATCTTTCCGTCGACGTAAGTCAAAGTGTTCCTGAATCCTGATATTTTTTTATAAGAAAAGCAAGCATTTTATCAAAACCATCATTGAATTGACTTGAAACTTATTGATGGCACATAGTCCGACGTTATGTTCAACGTATAAGCAGAGCTGAATAATATCAGACTTCTCAGTTGACTGCTTGAGCACCTTTACCAACACTGGAGGCTGATCAATATCAAGACGATACTAACAAGCTAAGATATAACTTTTTACACAATCACAGATCACTTTGCGGTCTTCGACAAAGTTTTTCTGCACATTTTAGGCTATATTTTATTGACCGATGAAAACGAGAACGATAGGTAGTAAGTATAGTGAGACGTCTGTTTGTATATGGGTTTAATTTGTCAAGAATTTGTTCTCTTACACATATTTATCGCATGCATTGGTTTTATTTACTTCCGTAGGTCCGGCGAAGAAGCAAATGCTGGCTGTGCAACTCTACCGGCAGTCTAAAATGTGGTATAAGCCTATTTTCTAGTATGGATTCTTAGGATATTAAAAAAGCCGTGATGTTATGTATCGCATGGTACATTTGATTACTTTCGATACGGTACCGAAACAGGTTTCGGAGCACTACTGGGTCTCCCAAATATAGGCTGAGACGAGCATTAGGTTACCTAAAAAAAACACGATTAGCTTTATCTCATACATGGGTATAGATCACATTCACATTTGACCACTTCCAGTGGGAACTGGTTTCGGGACACAACCGGTTGTCTAAAATATGATGTTCTACAAATCGATCATTGTGTTATCAAAAAAGCTGCTATTTCATGTACTGTCAAACCCTGCGTATTCATCACTCTTTAATAAGACTTTATTTAATTCGACAATGTCACAATAAAATATGAATGATCTGTTATTGTGCTGTTACTCATACCCGCAGCAGCTCCTCGGACAGCTGCTACTTCCGGAAGTTCAAATTTGATGCTCTCCCACACCTGATCCATTTTGTGATCAACCGCAGTGAACTTCGGAAGCCAACAATCATAAAAGGAACAAGCTATCAATTCGTACCACCACAATATCTGTAGGATTTGTATTCAAAAACAAATCCTACAATCTAAACAAAAACTAAAATATAGTTAGTTTATCGAATTAAAAGTTTGCCCAGGCAATTTGACAGCAATCATTGTCGAATTAGCGTGGATTTATGGCACCACACGCATGGGTTAGGTTCAATTTCACATTTTACCACTTACCGATTGTCCCTGATGTGGTCTTGGACTAGTTTCATGCAAATTGTTAATCAGTTTTCCAGAAAAGTCGCAAATTGATGTACTGCATGCATGGGTGTGGTTCATTTGTGCATTTCGCCGGATCCTGCGAGACACTCGAAACTGGTTCCGGAACACTACCGTTAGTCTTAAATGTGGCCTGAGACTATTTTCTTGCTGACCGTTCTTCGCGTTATCGAAGAAGCCGTTATTTAATATGCTGCGTGTACTTTTTGTGGTTCCGTTCTACATTTGACCACTTTCGTCGGGGCACCTGGAACCGGAATCGGCACACTATTGGTATTCGAAAATATGATCTATGAGTTTTTTCTTGTTAATCGTTCACCAGGTTACCTAAAAAGTCATGGCGCAACCGTAATCGGTTGCGGAACCCTATCGGTTGTCCCAAATATGGCCGGAAACTTTTTTTTTTGACAAATCGAGATACCTAAAATCGCGATATGATGTGTTGCATGCATGGGTTTGGTTCACTTTTATATTTGGCCATGTTCGGTGGGACACTCAGAACCGGGTCCGAACACTACTGGTTCAGAAATGTTCTGAATATTTTCCTGCTTCCTGTTCATCAAAATAACAAAAAAGCCACTATTTGATATATCGCATGCATGGGTTCGGTTAATTTTTATACTTGGCCACATCCAACGGGAAATCTGGTACCGGTTCCGGAACACTACTGGTTCCGATATGGTTTATGAATGCTTTCCTGCTTACTGTTCATCAGATTATCAAAAAAGCCGCGGTTTGATATGTCGCATGCATGGGTGTAGTCCACTTTTATGTTTGGCCATTTCCGGCTGGACACCCGGAACCGGCTCCTGGGCACTACCGGTTCAGATATGGCTGAGACTATTTTTCTGCTTACCGTTAATCAAGTTATCGAAAATGCCGTAGTTTGATGTGTCGCATGGATGGGTTTGTAGCGTTTTCATATCTGACCCCTTCCTGGGGTACCGGTCCGGAACACCTAAATGGCCATAACTCCGGAACGGCTGGACCGATCAGAACCATTTTCAATAGGAAACAATGGGACCAGATTCCGCGTCGAATGAACCATCGGTCGTTAAAATCGGTTGAGGTTTACTGCCAAAAAGTGATGTGAGTTTTTTTGTACACACTCACACATACACACACACACACATACAGACATCACCCCAGTTCGTCGAGCTGAGTCGTTTGGTATATCTGTCACGTCCTTCCGAGACTTCTATCAAAGTCATTTTTGGAGTGAACATATAGCCTTTCCAGTACACTTAGTGTACAAGAAAGGCAAAAAGGATCATTAACCAACTAACTAACATAGTGCCACCAAGTTATGAACAGAATTCTTTTCCATGATTCAAGCTTCTTATGTTTCTTGCTGCCAAATGACTATAATACGCCAAATTATCAACGACAACCTCCCCCCCCCCCCCCCCCCCCCAATATCAGGATCGTGGCTCCGCTAGTGGAGTGCCATCAAGAACGACTGTAACGCCACCCGCGATAATAGGGGATTCTGGGGTAATACGCACCACTTAAGGAAGCTGCGTTCAAATGCATATAAAAAGGCAATAATTTATTGGTTTAATGCATGCATTCATTGCGTATACTTTCATTCTAAGAGAAACCAAACAAAATTTCTGCCTTAATACAGTTCAGCTCTTGAAAATAACGTTTTTTGTAGAGACTAACATTACGGCTTCGTATGTTTATGCGGGGCAGTATGCACCCTTGCTCGGGGTAAAATGCACTACAACAACGGGGCAGGATGCACTCAAACAATGGGGCAAGACGCACCACAACATTGAGGCAAGATGCACCGTCGAGTTTAGAAATCTTTTTACTTCTTAGACAAAATGCATGTTTTATAAGGTTTTAAGACTAACAATAGCTCAATTTAGTTTGCGATTACTTACAGAGCACTCATAGATATAATTACAGCTTGTTTTCTATAGCTGCGTTTTGCCCCAGCCAATAGAGTGCATATTGCCCCAATCAATAGCAAAAAATAAAATAGTTTAAAACATATAATTTACGTAGATTACTGTTTAAGTTATTTTTCCTCTGCTTAGCATTGCCCTCAATGAACTGAATAAACACAACAGCATTAGATGTTTGGTCGGTTTTCACCATCAAATCATTCGACAAACGATCGGGAAAATTACATCAGAATCGTGCTTTTCAATTTTATTCATTTTTCTCACTAATTACGTAACGCAGATATGTAAAATTTTCCAGATGCTCATTTATTAAGACGTTCTATTAGACTGATAAGGTTTCAAAGCTCTAAAACCGATAATCCCTGAAAAACAAAGGGGGTGCGTTTTGCCTCGACAGTGCGTATTACCCCAGATGCCCCTAATTCGGGCGGCGAGCTACGCATCCAGAGAACAATGGCTTACGGATGACACCAGGAGGAAGAAAGAGGAGCGTAAAAACGTCATAGGGTTCCGCGCCACTTGGGCGGTGGCTTCTATATTCGTCTGTTTTCCACTATAACTCAGTCAATTTTGAACCAATTGACTTGAAATGTTGTACACGGGTAGATACTATACCTATCTCACCACATTCCAACAGTTGTGTCAATTGGTTCAAATTTGACTGAGCTATAGTGGAAAACAGACGAATATAGAAGCCACCGCCCAAGTGGCGCGATTCCCTATTAAAAATAAATATACAGATGTTGGCTTTCTCGGTCTAGGGTCAATCTAAACGGCTAGTTTTGGATTACCCGACGTTTCGGCCGGCTTTATTTGGCCAAATAAAGCCGGCCGAAACGTCGGGTAATCCAAAACTAGCCGTTTAGATTGACCCTAGACCGAGAAAGCCAACATCTGTATACTTGTAGTATTCCGGTCGAAAATCACCTAAAATTAAAAATAAAAACAACCTATAGGCCTTTTCATTTGACGTCTAAAATCAGCTGATTTTTCTGGCCTTTGACAGTTCTCCTATGAGAATGACAGTTTAGCGTTTGCGCCTTTGTTCGGCGGTTGTAAACAGTGGCATACACGAAGCTGTCAGCTGAAAAGGCCTATACAATTCTGTGCAGAGAATTTAATTACTTCTCTAGATAATGACTGTTTTCCTTCATCCGAAGCAGTCTATTCAACCATCGACGAGTTGACTGTTGATGAGCCCACTCGCCAAATAAGAGCACTCTTCTGCCCTGAGGACACTTTTTCGTCGAACGCCTTCCCCAGAGGCACTCGAGTAGAGGTTTAACTGCCTACCGTTTTAACACCAACGGCCTAAAGAGTTTGCTAGCTCTTCTCTTGCTAGCTAGCACATGCCAAAGTACGTCTTACCATCAGTTGTTAACCACTCGAACAAGCTGAACCTGTGCCACGACGGTAGAGCACCGCACCGTCGTTTTCGAGGTTCACACCCACAAATCCATGAACGAATCATCATCGCCCGCCGCCGGTGTGCGCTATTTGGCGGAGCACACGCGTTTGCTTCGAAACTCAACTTTGCCATCTGCTTGCTCTTGGGCACCATTATCACCGGCTCCGTTCTGCTCTGATCTGCTCTGCTGACAATATGTATAATGGCAAACGGCAACCTACAGATAGGGCAGGCAAAAGTGCAAAAGTGATTATTAGGTTGCGAAGGGAGCGACAGTTTTTTTTTCGGAAGTTCATGCCGTCGTCGACGTTCGTCGTCCGTAGAGCCAGAGGGGATCCTCGACTGCAACTATGAGAAGTACCGAGGGTTCAACTAGATTGGCAGTTGTGCCATCCATCGTCGTCGTCGTGTGGCACACAGTCTGTGAAAACAATTTCTGCTACTTAAAAGTTTCTGTTATTTTAGATGGGAAATTTTGTGGCTTTGTTATTTTTGGCAACTTTGCTCTCATTTCGATGTTCTGCTAGGTTTTGCGGGAACTGGGATGAGAGCTGTGCAGAAAACCCGACGGCTGGAATAGTTCGATGGAAAATGTCGATCACAGTGTGAACCGTTTTTAATGCTTCAGATGTGTTTAAAAAAAAGGTTCTGATATGCTGCTACAAGCCTCAAATTTTTAAGTGTCGTTAACTATTTCTTTTTCTAAAAGATAAGATTATTCATAGCTGTTTATACTCCTGTCCATGTTTTTTTTTTCATCACAAGCCGTAAATTTATCTATAAGGTTTTCTTTTAATCTTTGCCCTTTTGGTGTGTCAATCATTACCAGTCACCCTGTGTGAAGTTCCTTATCAGAGAGCTCTATGCAGGCTTCCTTAGTGTCAACTTCCGATTTTCTATAGATCTTGTATGTATCGAGTCAGCCAATCGGGAGCGTCTTAGAGACTTCCCGACTAAACTGCCTCGGGGTCGTCACGTATACCTACGTTTACCGCGGGATTGGGAATTGTCGCACTGGAAGTATGGTAACATAACTGTGATGATTTAGAATACTGATAAATAGGATGTGATGTTTGAAAAGCCATTATTAGTCAACCTGTCAAGAAGTGAGGATCTCAAAATACCACAGTAACTACCTCGCACTAATTTTAAATGCCTGTATTCCGCTTCCTCCCCCACTTTTTTACAATCTATCCAACCTCTTCCTTATTGTTCGGGTTCCCTGTTCTCTGCAGCAACCTCCTTTCTCATCACCGCCAGCCGCCGGCGTTTCTTCCTTTAGAGTACGTGGTTCTCCTTGTTCTTCTTCATGGCTCGACATCCGCACTGTGACTTGGCCTGCCTTGCTTCAACTTAGTGTTCTTTTGAGCACTTCCGCAGTTATTAATTGAAGGGCTTTCTTTGCCTGCCATGTATGAATTTGTATATTGTGAGGCAAGTACAATATACACTATGCCTAGGGAGTCGAAAAAAATTTCCCGATCGGAACGGGAATCGAACCCGCCTTCTCCGGATTGGCGATCCAAAGCCTTAACCACTAAGCTAACTGGAGACCTCTAGGGTACGTGGTACCTCAGGTTATTCAGTCCACGTACAGTAGGCCTGTTCAGATTTACAAAAATGTTCTCTGATTCTCAAGTCCACCCCCGTATTTTGATTGCCATCCTGAAAGAAGTAACTGGTCAAAATTTAAGCCAAATCCATTGAAAATAACCCGTAAACACCCAAGGTGTCTCACAATTTAAATCTTTAAATCAATTTGTTATTAAAGGTCAAGTTCCAATAAAATAAACATAATTTGACGAAAAAAAAAAAATGGAAGTCTATAGTGTAGTTCAAAAAAAAAAAATTCTTCATTGCAGGTCCTCAATATCTAATAATTTTCTCGAGTTCTGTTTCAGCACAACTTCTACGCTATCGTTATATTCTGATCCGCATAGATACAATACAGCTTCAAGCAGTGAGAGAGATGATAACCAGTCAAAATTAATAGAAAAAGGACTTATAAATTGAGGCAGATATATAACTCGATAAACGCCTAAAAATATGCAATTCATGGTCCTTTTAATTTCATATAGTTTCGACTGCAGTGTTCAATATTTCTCAAATTCATTTTTTTTTAAACAAATCAAATAAAGAGTACTCACTAAATGACGGGCTTGGTGGTCTAGTGGCTACCGAGTGGCTACCAGAGATACGGCTCTATAAATAAAACAGTAAAAATGTGTTTATATTTGTGAATCCTCTTTGCACAAAATTTTAAAATTGCAGATCTCAGGGTTCAACAATATCTCCGCAAATACTAGACCGATTTTGATGAAAATTTTATGGTATGTACAAGCTACATATAATGTATCATTACTGATCAAAAAATCAGCTGTTTTGGTGTACGCAGTCTAAAGTTATGAAACAAATTGTTTGACCAAATATTGACCGTATCACCCTTTATTGATTTTCATTGAAAACTTTCCGACTCCTAACTTTTCTTTTGGCTTGGCTAACGAACACCGGGCAAGTGAAAGCCCATAGCGCTCTCACAAGGCTAGGTTCTTGACCTCGTCCTTGCAAAACAGTTGGGCGTGGGCGTGGTGGTTGACCTTGCCCGCCTTCTGAGGACAAAGAGAACAATGAGGACCACTTGGGAAACTGGCTACGCACCAGCATGCCTCTTGATGGACTCTCTACAGCGAGTCGTTGATGTTCGTTGCTGCAGACTACGCAGCTAACCTTGAGGGTGACATGTGCACTATCCTCTCTCTGAAGAAATGCCTTCTTGGTGGTTCCCGAGAGACGAAGGGTTTGGCGACCATGGGAATGTGTTTAGTGGGTCGAGAGAGAAGATACTAGTCTGGCTTTTACTTTTGTTGCAGAAGACGGCCTTAACCCCACTGTTACCGCTGGCCACACTGCCAGTCGGTACGTTAAGAGAGAGTTTTTAGACAAGCGAAAAAACCTAGAGAGGACGCTGAGCAGTTGCAATTGCTATGCGGACAATTCAGGCAGGCAGCTCGAGGTAGTTCAAAACAGTACATTTTGTTGAACTTTAAATACTTATCAAATTCATTAATCTAGAATTCTTCTATAAATATGTTTCGTAGTTCCTGGATAAAATTATAAAACGAGAGTAGCTCTCTTGGTTTAAACTTGTTGTGTATAGAAGCTACCATGTGAGGATAAAGTTTCTTGGAAGTTTGGCCGAATAATAACTAGTTCATATTGCAGATGTATTGTGAGCTCGAGATATTTGTTGCGTTGAAAGGCGGATTGAATTATGAAAAGTGCACCGAAAGTGTAAGAATTGTTATTCGGTTAATATTTTCCCTAGTTATTTAATAAAGCTCTACTTGCAGTTTAAAGCTGCTCGAAACACAGAACTTGTGTTAATGCTGCTTACAACCCGGTGAAATTCCCCTTCTACCCCCGCAACACCCACACTACCCGGACCTTCCTGTTATGGCGTTTGTTGAGCAGGTTCTGTCTGCAATGGAGGTGGCTGTTGCGCAGCAGCTTGGCAAGATCATCGACTTTGCGTCCACGAAGTCCAACATAAGCGAGGACCTTTAAACGACCCTGTTGCGACCTCGTAAGTCGATGAACGATGCCATGCAAGAGCACGAGAGACTCGTGAAAACTGCAGCAGCGTCAGAACTGGCGAAAGCAAATACTACGAAGTCTATTTAGGCGGAGGCTTTCTCAGGAAGCCCAAAAGGTGTGGCGCATGAGACTGCTTTTGATAAGCACCTGCAAAAGCGGGTGCGGCAGCCGTCAGGTGAGGAGCTGGCTGACGGTACCCGCAAGGCTAGGTAAATACTAACCCTGAACGTTGCCAGTTATGCCGGCAAGTCAGAACCCAGCCAGGTGTCCAGCAAAGCTGGGAAGGGTGGGCCTTAAAAGGCTGCCCTGTCTCGGATGGAAGGGGATTGCAACCGTTGTTAGGGCCTCATCAACCACAGAGTGGGGCGAGGTAGGTGGCCTTTTCGCAGGCATTTTGCGTCACCTGAAGCTGCTCAGGTCCAATGCTCTTCGTGCTTACTGCCGAAATCGTTGTCCATTCGCCAGACATCGTTTTGCTCTCGCTAGCAACGATTAACGAACATATAATCGTCTCTTGTATAAACGTCACTGCATCAGGACACAAGCGAATCTGCGCCGGAACCCACGACAGTTTTGGAATTTCGTGAACACCAAGCGAAAAGAGAGCGGATTACCTACGGAAATGTTCTTAGGAAATAACACGGCTACTACCGCTCCGCAGAAATGCGAGCTTTTTGCTACACACTTCAAAAGCGCATTTAACGAAACTGTTTCGTCTGCTCATCAAGTTGCCTATGCTTGCAGGGATACACCTTTGAACGTCTGTCCTTTAAGTAGCTTTACGGTTACAGAGGAGCTAGTTCGATTAGCAATCCGAAAGCTTAAATACTCAGTTACGCCAAGTTTAGACGGTATACCAGCATGCGTTCTCAAAAAGTGCGAGGATGTACTAGTTTCGCCTCTGACTACACTCTTTAACCTATCCTTCCGACAATGCCGCTTTCCCTCCAGCTGGAAAACTTCAATCATGTTTCCTGTGCACAAGAAAGGTAACCGCAATAACGTTGAGAATTACAGAGGAATTACTTCGTTGTGTGCATGCTCAAAAGTGTTGGAGATCATTATGAACGACGCGCTGTTTGCTTCTTGTAAGAACTACATTTCTTCCGACCAGCATGGATTCTTCCCCAAAAGGTCTACATCCACAAATTTGGTCCAATTCATCTCATTTTGCTTACGAAACATGGATGCTGGCGCACAAGTTGACACGGTCTATACTGATCTGAAATCCGCCTTCGACCGAGTTGATCACGGTATACTCTTGGAACGACTGAAAATAATTGGTGTCTCAGCGGATCTAGTTTGCTGGCTCGGCTCATACCTCAGAGATCGTAACTTGATAGTTAAGATTGGATGTGCTTCATCGCTACCTTTCTCAAATGCGTCTGGTGTACCACAAGGGAGTAATTTGGGCCCGCTTTTGTTTTCGCTTTTCATAAACGAACTGTCGTTTCTACTGCCTCCAGGATGCCGTTTGTTTTATGCTGATGATGTAAAGTTATACATGGTAGTCAAGTGCGTGCAGGATTGCCTGAATTTGCAACAGCTGTTAAATGCTTTTGACGATTGGTGCACCTCGAACATGTTAACAATTAGTATCCCGAAATGCAGTATAATATCGTATCACCGAAAGCACAAGCCAATAACCCACAACTACTTCATCAGAGATCAGCCACTCGAACGCGCTCTGCAAGTGCGTGACCTTGGTGTTACACTGGATTCAGCCCTTACTTTTCAACCTCATTTCAACACCATCATCAACAAAGCAAACCGCCAACTGGGATTTATGCTGAAGATTTCTAATGAATTCAACGACCCGTTATGCCTTCGCTCGTTGTACTGTGCCCTCGTCCGTTCTATTTTGGAATCAAATTCCGTTGTATGGTGCCCGTATCAGTCAACGTGGATTGCGAGGATTGAAGCAGTCCAGAGAAAGTTTGTTCGTGCAGCGCTGAGGCACTTACCATGGCGTGATCCCATCAACTTACCGCACTATGAGGACCGCTGCAGACTACTCGGTTTATCCACGCTAGAAAATAGAAGGAGTGTTGCCCAAGCTGTGTTTATCGCCAAGATTCTGCTCGGAGAATCGGATTCCTCGGCGTTACTAAGTCAGCTCCATATCTACGCACCCGAACGGATTCTTCGCGAACGTAACTTCCTGATGCTGGAACAGAGGAACTCATTGTATGGCGAACATGACCCTATCCGCTTTATGACGACTAAGTTCAACGAAGTGTATGCAGTTTTTGACTTCAATGTTTCGTCGACCACTTTCAAGAACCGCTTGAGGGAATGGTTTCGATAAGCGGCAGACGAGAACCCACCGGTACAAGGATCACTCCCATTAGAATGGAAAAATATTCAAATTGACTTTTTTTTTACCTAATTGACTTGTAAATTGTATTGTATTATGTAATTTTATACGTGTAATTTGTTGTGTATGCTTGTTTTGTAAACAGATATAGGGTTTTTACGCCGATTTGAGTAAGTTTTGAGAACAATTCACTCAACTCGGCTTTTCCCTGTCCCTTATGTTCATTAAGACCAGCTAGGTCAGATGAATAAATTAATAAATAAATAAATAAATAAATTATGGTTACATCAAGTGTTCCTTTCACTTACGTTTCGTTTCCCTAGTATTTCTGTACGCATTCGGTCTTGTAACTCGTTTCGGTCTTCGTTTGATCGTACTTTCTAAGAATGTCGTTCACCCAAAACTTGCGGAAATGCAACATTGAATGGGTTTTCTTACCACACATTTGTGCTCATGCCTGTACATAAGAGTCGTATCCAATCTACTCGGTCCACGGCTGCCTATCTCCCGTTCCGCACTCTGCGAAGGGTCCGCAAATCGTCCTCCACTTGATCGACCCACCTAGCTCACTGCGTACCACGTCTGCTTGTACCGGTCGGATGACTGTCGAGAACCAAATTAGTCGGGTTGCTATCCGACATCCTGATGACATGACCGCCGATCGTAGATTCGTTTGTTTGCCTTTTCTAAGTCCCGTCTTCCATCTGCACTCCGCCGTAGATGGTACGTAACACCTTCCGTTTGAAAACTCCAAGGGCGCGTTGGTCCTCTGCACGTACAATCCATGCCTTGTTGTCCATAGATGACTACCGGTCTAATCAGCGTTTTGTAGATAGGTAACTGCCGTGTGACGGCATACTTTGTTCGATCGTAGAGTACTGCGGAGTCCAAAGTAAGCTCGAAAAGTAAGCTACTGGTATCGTTGTCTGCAGTCACCAGCTTGCCCAAGTACACAAATTCTTCAACCGCCTCGATTTCATCACCGACGATAAAAAATCGGGCTGGCAAGCGCGGTGATTCCTCCCTGAAGTCCTTTGTATCATATACTTTGTCTGCGATACATTATTGACTAATCCGATCGGCCTTCATTCTTCAGTCGGATGTACGCTTCCGCCATCGTCTCAAATTTACGAGCTATAATATATATATTATCGGCGAAACCAAGCAACTGAACGGACTTCATGAAAAATCGTTCCACTCGTGTTTATTCCCACTCTCCTTATTACACCCTCTAAACCAATGTTAAACAGCATGAAAGACCATCACCTTGCCGTTATCCTCTGCGAAATTCGAGGAGACTCGAGAGTGTCCCTGATACTCGAACTACGCACATCACTCGATCCATCGTCGCCTTGATCAACCGTATCAGTTTATCCGGGAATCCGTATTCATAATCTGCCATAGCTGTTCTCGATCGATTGTATCATACGCCGATTTGAAATCGATGAACAAGTGATGTGTGGGCACGTTGTTTTCGCGGCATTTCTGCAACATCTGGCGGATGGCGAACATCTGGTCCGTTGTAGCGCGTTCACCCATAAATCCAGCCTGATATTGCCCCACGAACTCTCTTGCAATCGGTGATAGACGGCGGCATAAAATTTGAGAGAGTATCTTGTAGGCAGCGCTCAGTAGTGTGATCACGCGGTAGTTCCCGCAATCCAACTTGTCGCCCTTTTTGTAGATGGGACACACGATACCTTCCATCCATTCCTCCGGTAATACTTCCTCCTCCCAAATCTAGGTAATGACCCAGTGTAGTGCTCTCACCAGTGCTTCTCCACCGTATTTTAGAAGCTCGCTTGGTAGTTGATCTGCTCCAGCGGCTTTGTTGTTTTTCAACCGGCCAACCTCCTCCTCAATCTCTTGAAGGTCAGGGGCCGGAAGTCTTTCGTCCTGTGCACATACTCCTAGATCTGTTACCACGCCACCTTCGGTGTCGCCATTATGGTGCTCATCGTAATGCTGCCGCCTCCTCTCAACCACCTCACGCTCACTCGTGAGAAGATTCCCGAGATTGTCTCGGCACATGTTGGCTTGTGGTACAAAGCCTCTGCGCGAGCGGTTCACCTTCTCGTAGAGCTTCCGTGTGTCCTTAGCGCGGTACAGCTCTTCCATCGCTTCTCGATCACGTTCTTCCTGCTGGCGCTTCTTCATCCGGAAGACTGAGTTCTGCCTGTTCAGCGCTTGTCTATAACGTGCCTTATTCTCTCTCGTACGGCGTTGCAACATTCTAGTCCATGCTGCTACTGCTGCATTCTTCTCGTTTTCAACTGTTCACATTCACTGTCGTACCAGTCGTTTCTGTGATTTGGAATCGCGAAACCTAGTGCAGCAGGCAAGGTACTACCTATAACGGATCGGATATCCCTCCAGCCATCTTCAAGTGTAGCTGCGCCAAGCTGCTCTTCCGTTGGTAGGGCCACTGCTAACTGCTGCGCGTAGTCTTGAGCCACTTCTACGTTACGCAGCTGCTCGATGTTGAGTCGCGGTGTGCGATGTCGACGCGTAGTGATAACTGTCGGAAGTTTTGAGCGCATGCATACAGCGACTAAGTAGTGATTCGAATCTATATTCGAACTGCGGTATGTGCAGACATTGGTTATATCCGAGAAGAATTTTTCGTCGATTAGATCGTGGTCGATTTGGTTTTCTGTTTGATGGTCGGCTGATCTCCAGGTGGCGTTGTGGATATCTTTGCGGGAGGAAGAAACTGCTTCGAACTACCACACCACGGGAGGCTGCAAAGTTTACGCATCGCTGGTCGTTATCATTCGATACGGCGTGCCGGCCGTTTCGTCCGAATACCGGTCTGTACATTTCCTTCCTTCCTACCGGCGCGTTCATGCCGCCGACAACGATTTTTACGTTACGAATGTTTGCTGTTTGCTCTAACTTTCTCGTCATATGGTTTCCTTTTGCGTGGACAGTGGACGTTGATAATGCTGTAGTTGAAGAAATGGCCCTTAACTCTTAACATGCACATCCAAGGTATTTACATATTCTAAGGTAGTCTTAGATGTCAAAACTGGCTGAGCGGCCATTATTTTTTCACCGTGAGAAATTCTGAAAACAAATCCCCCGCCACCTCAAATTCCTTTGAAATTTCGCTTCCTCTGCTTTTCTCCACAAACTAAACGTCATGCTCAACCTTACAATATATAAAAACCTTGATGCACATCCTTGCGTTGATCGGCTGCCACCCGATCACACGTTGTCGCATCTTGCCCAACACTATAAATCCTGTTCCCAGTTCATTGGTTGTGCCACAGCTTTGGTAGAAGGTAGCCGCTTGATGCCCGCTTTTCCACACTTTCTGTCCAGTCCAACAAATTTCCTGCAACGCCATGATTTCGAAGTTGCGGGGATGTAATTCGACCTAGATTATCCTGTCACATCCTGCAAAGCCAAGTGACTTGCAATTCCATGTTCCATGTTTCCAGTCGTAGCCCTTTTTTCGTCGCGTGGGTCTGCCGATTGGATCGAGTCGTATTTTCTCTTGTTTTTCGTAAATGTGGATTTTTACGGGTGGCTTATTGGGCCTACGCTAACACTCCTGTCTCGCCGGAGGACCATCGTGCTAGTTCTGTTTAGCGTCCCAACCAACACTGGGACGACCACGCTGATGGGGCTATCACCTTGGACCTAGCTGGGCGTGGTGCAGCGTTTCCCAGTCAACCAGTGGTCGTATAAGATATTGCATAAGATGTTAAAGTGGAGGCGATATACATACATTTTACATGCGCCTAAATGGAGACATGCACGCATATGGCCTCCACTTTATCATCTTATGCAACATAGTATACGATTACTGGTTGTCTGGGTTCTTACTCAGCCGCTGGATGCCAGAATAGACGCTGATTGAGTAACACCTTCTTGGTGAACAAACGCTCGGGTCGTACCTCCTCAATCTATCTGGAATCAGAAGTACAACAGGGCCCAGGCTGCACTACCAACTAAGCACACAACTCTTAGCTGGCGGTCTTTGTCATCGCTTGACGCGTGGAGGCGTGAGGTAGGAACTTGTGAGGACCAGAGCTTTGTTGGATGCTTTCCGATTCACCGTTTTGCAGCCTAGTTTAGTTCCACATAAGTTCCAACAAGGTTCATTTTTAACCCCCTAAGCAGCTTGAAAGTTACATTAAATGCTACTCGAAACTTTGTTGGAACTTTGAAGTTCTCAACGTTATAAACAAAGCTCAAGACAAGATTGAATTTACGCAGTCAACGGATGATAAGCTTGTTTGATGCATCACCTTTGGGATCATCGACTATTTGCTTATCAATTAGGTTGTTTGCCTCGCGATTTTTAATACGATTAAACATCGAACAGAGCATCAATTTCGAGTAGAGGTGTCGCATCAGCCAGGAAAAGTAACAGTTTATAAAACCATTAATCTTGCCCCGGGAAGTGTGCAATTTCTCAGATGGAGCTTCTCTACAACGAGTGGGTTGAATGGTGTTTCTTTTGTTGATCATTTGAGGCTGGTCAAGATTTTCATCCATTAGTACTTGCGCGAGCAAGGCAGAGTTCTGCTAGCAATAACAGAGAGTAGCAAGGCATTGCAATAATGTACAAGAAACAAACCAATGCGGTCAAAATCCCATTTGCATAAAAGCTGATTTCGACTAAACATCAACTGCATTTCCAAATTTATTTTGGAAATCGAATATATATATATATATACATTTATAGTAGTACCGTAAACCGGGGTCAAATTGATCAGCGGGGTGAAATTGATCATTCAGGTACTACATTGTAATTTCATACTAGGAACTCTTAAGCGTCATAATGATCTTAAACTTTTAACGTTATCTGGCTCGTAGATGTCTAGAGATGAGTGTAGAATTTTATTTTTTTAGAAAAAAGTTAGTTTTGCCTTTTTTTAGGAATTTGCAATGCATTACTCATTAAGCTGAAATCATGGCTACTAAACAATCGATTGCTAATAGGACTTCCCGTAAATTCTCTATTTTAACATTTTTGTGGAGCCTTGGTTGGAAAGTTATGTAGCTAATAAAAACATGAAATAGTTAAAAAAAAGTCCATTTTATGTTGAAATAGTCATTTATTGTGACAGAAATAACTTTTTTCAAATGAAATTGCCTGCCTTTAGGCGTTTAAGAGGAAATTTCAAAATTTAATTTTGCATTTTAAGTATTAAATTCACTAATTGTAAGATTTTAAACGCGTTATTCGGTTTTAAAAGAGCAAAATTAAGGGGAGAAGGAATTTTTCCTTACCAACCGATGCTTAATTGTATACAGTTCAATTTCGCCCCAAAGTGGCATTTCGAATTTTTTGATATTTGGAGTTATTTAACTTAAAGTTTAAATTTGTTGAACAATATTCTGTCACGTGGTTCCATGGAGATCCACTGGGTACTGATTTTACAGAAATTCTTTTGACAATATTTGGAATTCCACTAATGTTATCAGCAAAAGTTGTTTTAAAGTGATCAATTTGACCCCGGATTACGGTACTACGTACAAACTTTCTCGCAGAGACGACAAAAATTTGGACGAATCAGGATCATAAGTCTACCAGTTTATTGCTATTTGAGAAACAGTATCCAAATTACGGCATATTGTTGCCATCAAATGGATAAAGCCCTCCGTGAAAAGAATTATTACCTACACGAGAACATCGCGACGCAAGAGGAACGGACAAGACTTTATAAAATTTAATCGTTCAATGTTTTCTTAGGATTTATCAATTGAATAAATTATAACAAAAAAACTCCCGTATGAAACAGATATTGAGATGCGCGTCTTTAGCAACGTAAACAGAGCATCAGCGATCAGCAACGACGACGATGACGAAGACAGCAACGCGGCTGGCCCAGCAAGCATCCAAGCGCCCGATGACGCACCACATGTGATGAAGGCGCGCTTTGGCGTGACTGGAGAAATGGTCCACATCTCGGTGTGGAAAGGTATCATACGCAGTGGTTTTAAATTTGTTTCCGTGCCTCACTCATTTGAGATTTTGTTACATATTAGATATTTTCTAAACCCTTCTCCTTCTGTAACCCCAAAAAACTTTGTAAAAAAATCTAACAATTTTAGCACATGAGTTGAAAATATACCTAGAATCAATTTTCAATAGTTTGACAAACACTGCCCGATAGTGTCTGGCAGGCCACGATTGAAGCGACGACCACGGCCAGCAAACGCAACGCCATGGGCGATGACGATGACGATGCCTAGCTGCAGCAGTAGCAGCATGCTTGTGATGGGATTCTATTTTGGAGTTTTGTTTTTACAAGGGGATTTTCTTCAGAAGCGAGAAATTAATAAGGCGAGACCCAGAAAAATCCCCACACTTTCCGCGGGATTCCGTCGCCGTCATTTGGCGTCGTCGTCGTCGTCGTCGTCGTCGCGGTGAGCCAGAGTTGAGCCGATTGGAGAAAAATGGACGAGAGTGCAGGAAAAGAGTTCAAGAGTTGTTAGAATGTAGGGTTTATGATTGATGATCTCTTTGTCACCGAATCAACACCTCCGTCGGGAGTCCAACGATGCGGTTGTGTTGTGGCTGTCGAGATCGACGTCTTCTTCTCCCATCGCATCAGCGTGGAGGCAGTGCAAAAGATGGTTTTCCAGTCGAGTACGGCGGTCGCATTAGGTCGGTATTCATCAGCTGGAAAACGTTGAACACTGCTCGTAACGAAGTCGAAGGCGCCGGCGATAGAACCGGGAGCAGCAAGCAGCAACAGCAGATCATCAAATAGGGTATTTGTGCCTATCTTAGTCTCATTAAGGATGTGCAACATGAAAAATCACTCACAGCGCAATGTATACGCTTCAAACTTAATGATACAAACCTTTAACACACGTGCTCACTTCCACTGTTGATCTTACGATACACTAGAGTGGGATTTACCTTCAATATTTGATTTAATTGCGATCACAAATCGCGAGCCACTCGCACCTATCTTCAGCACACCGTAAAATTTTCATCTCATCGCGGTCCACCGGGTGGCCCCTTTTTCATCTCAACAGTATTTACAGCAAATCCACAACCACTCTCACATTTTCTCATCGTAGAGCATTCTGCACTCACCCACTAACGCACTCCCTTTCCCTAGCAGGTGACAGTTTCATTGTGATTGTTTTCCTCTCTCGCAAAGGAGAAGTCACAACAATGTGCGGCGCGACGAATCGTCTATGCTCGCTCCCCACGTTTTGCACTCGCATACATTCACAGCTGATTGGCAAATCAGTGCTGCCGAACTGGATGATAGTTCGTAAAGCTTGAGCGGTAGCAGCATATTTAGATGAAAACCAAACCAAATATTTTGAAAGAAATGGCGTTGGAAAATGAAATTATTGATCGATTTGCGTAGAAGTTCGATTACCAAGATGTTAAACCAAGAAACGACCATATTCTGATTGAAAAAACATCGTATTTGTAGTGACCAAATCTCATTAAATTAACTACTTGTTTCTTGATGTCTGGCACCGCTGTGATGCTTGCTTTGGTGCTTCGGCAGAGATGTGCGCCGCGGTTAAAACATCATTTTTGGTCGTCGGCGGCGGCGGCGTTAAAAATGAGAATTCAATATTTCGCTCTTCTACATCTCATATAGCGAAACATTTTAACAAACTATACTTTGCATATGAGAATGTAAATACACTAAAACCTCAATTTATGCATGTTATTTTAATGCACTTTTTAATTTATGCACCTTTTTTTATGACCTGCATAAATTAAGGGAAAGCTACTCAGAACCAATATTGTGCATAAGAATATTTAATAATGACGGTAACTATTGCAACGGCGGCTAAAGGGTGTTTATAAGGATGAGCAAATGGAAGTCACAGGGGAGTTTCAGGGGTTTCCGCGAGGTACCAGGAGATTTCCGGGGGGTCTGAGGGGGTTTTCGAAAGCATTGCAGAGAGTTTCAGAGGATTTTCGACGGGGTTTGGAGGCGTTACTGGTACGTTTTCGGGGGTTTCCGAGGATCTCACGTGCGTTAAACGGGTGCAAGTGGGTCTTAGATGGATTCGGAGGCGTTAGGCAGGCGTTTTTGGGGGTTCAGATGCGTTACATTGGGTCCGAGGGGATTTTAGAGGGATTTTGGAGCCATTTCAGGAAGTTTCAGAGCATTTATGGCGGGATTCAGAGGCCTTATGGAGGCGTTTTCGGGGGTTTCGGAGCGTCGCAGGTGCGTTACATGGGGTACGAGGCGGTTTAAGAGGAATTTTGGAGCCATTTCAGGAAGTTTCAGAGCAGTTTCGGCGGGATTCAGAGGCGTTACGGAAGCGTTTTTTTTTATGCTCAAATTTCCCTCATTTTATGCCTTTTTTAATTTATGTACCCCCAGCCATGTGCATAAATTGAGGTTTTAGTGTAGTAACCAGTGATCCAAAATGTACTATCAAAAACTGTAGTTTGCATGATAATCGTGGGTGTATGGTCTTGACTATCATGCAACAATAACATTCACGTATGACCAGATGAAATATTCATGGGTGACTGTGACATTTTTTTAATCACGGCAAAAAATGTAGTGGATTTTCAAATTGAGTGAACTAATGAAATATCAGTGGTTCCGAAAACTGCGAACGGGACATGCGTATAACTTAGGAACCGGAAGTGTGAAGAAGCGGAGACAAAGATTTTCGGATTGTGCGTTCCGAGGGTCATAACCACCAATGGAGCAGGGGAACAAAAGTCAGTGGCTGCCAACTGAATAGTTACGGCCCACGTCTAACAAATCAAAAAGTCTCATGCCATACGGATATTTTCAGACCTGGCTGATTAAGTTGATGTTGAAACCCGATATCCTAGGACATTTTGGAATTAAATATGGCGCTTGGGGTTTCTGGGACAATACAGGGACACTACTGAGGGTTTCCGCCATCGCCAAAAACGCCTTTGTAACGACTTTCAAATCAAATCCGCTGAAAATGCTCTGAAGCTTCTTGGAATGTCTCCAAAATCCCCCTAAAACCCCCAGAAACCTCATGTAACGCACCTCAGACCCTCCGAAACCCCAGAAAACGCCATGTAACGCCTCCGTAACGTTTCTGAAATCCGCCTAAAATGCTCTGAAGCTTCTTGGAATGGCTCCAAAATCCCCCTAAGACTCCCAGAAACCCCATGTAACGCACCTCAGACCCTCCGAAACCTCAGAAAACGCCATGTAACGCCTCCGTAACGTTTCTGAAAACCGCCGAAAATGCTCTGAAGCTCTTTAGAATGCCTCCAAAATCCCCCTTAAACCCCCAGAAACCCCATGTAACGTACCTCAGACCCTCCGAAACCCCAGAAAACGCCATGTAACGCCTCCGTAACGTTACTGAAACCCGCTGAAAATGCTCTGAAGCTTCTTGGAATGTCTCCAAAATCCCCCTAATTCCCCCAGAAACCCCATGTAACGCACCTCAGACCCTCCGGAACCCCAGAAAACGCCATGTAACGCCTCCGTAACGTTTCTGAAATCCGCCTAAAATGCTCTGAAGCTCTTTCGAATGCCTTCAAAATCCCCCTAATGCCCCACGTAACGCACCTCAGACCCTCCGAAACCCCAGAAAACGCCATGTAACGCCTCCGTAACGTTACTGAAACCCGCTGAAAATGCTCTGAAGCTTCTTGGAATGCCTCCAAAATCCCCCTAATACCCCCAGAAACCCCATGTAACGCACCTCAGACCCTCCGATACCCCAGAAAACGCCATGTAACGCCTCCGTAACGTTACTGAAACCCGCTGAAAATGCTCTGAAGCTTCTTGGAATGCCTCCAAAATCCCCCTAATACCCCCAGAAACCCCATGTAACGCACCTCAGACCCTCCGAAACCCCAGAAAACGCCATGTAACGCCTCCGTAACGTTTCCGAAATCCGCTGAGAATGCTCTGAAGCTTCTTGGAATGCCTCTGAAATCCCCCTTAAACCCCTTCAGACCCCAAGTAACGCCCTTGACACCCTCTAGCACGAGTTATCCGCATTTTTCTTTTGCAGTTTTCGGAACCACTGGAACTCCAACTCTACATTTCAAAACTGTCATTTCGTACTCCCATCATCTGGATTTGTGTTACAATCATGGTGCCAAATGCTACATTCATGGTAGACGACATTGATGCATCGACGGCAGCATGAATGTAGTGTGTGACGGTAGTATGCAACATTAGGCATGACGGTAAAGGCGTTGCGACGATAATGAAAAAAATGTACTATACGGTTCACTGGTAGTAACTTGTAATTGTGCACTCGTATATAGTGCGGCAGACAATTAAACGTTGCATAATAAATAAAAAAATCCATAAGGGGCAGTCCACAAATTACGTAACGCTCTTGGGGGAGGGGGGTAGTATGGCCAAGCGTTACGGCCCATACACAAATTTTTGGATTTCCATACAAAAAAGCGCTACGGAGGGGGAGGGGGGGTCGCAAAAATATAAATTTTTGCGTTACGTAATAAATGGATGCTGCCTAAATAATTCTTAAGTTATGGCATGAATTGAATTATTAGAACCTGAATTCTTCAGATTTCATTACATCGGAGAAAATTGGGTTGATTGTGAAATTCCTCACATTTTGTATGTATGTAATGAAAAATTGACGAAAAATTTTAAACCTCATTTACTCGAAAGTGGGTTTTTGTCACTTACACCCCTTTGCTTCTAACCCCCTCAATTATAAACGAACGTCGTAATGACGTCACGCGGGGAAAAGCATGCATGCTGTCATTGCATGCTTTATACACCTTGTGTGAAGAATATGATATTTGCTAGGATTTTTATATGATGATATATAAGTGACTAAAAAGTAACTAAAATCTCAACAGGATCATTGAACGAAATATTTTGTTTATTCGGCAATGAATGACATGCATTCATTTTGGGAGCGTTTAAACTTAAATCGATTATTTTCTGAAGATTATTGGGGAAATTCTAAGTTCGGCGGCGTGATGAGTTTTAAGCTGGCGGCGTGCTAGAAAATCAAAACATCCGGCGGCGTGAAGTAATAAATCTCGACGGCGCACATCTCTAGTCCTTGAGACAAAATGAGATGAATATAGGTACTAGGCCGAAGAAGGGGGCTTTTACCCTATGTACATAATTTCATGCTACACTTGACTTGACACGAAATGAATGGGGACGGTTGATTGCTAATGCATAATTTATCGAGATTTCCTCTCGGCGCAGGTCGAAGTCTGATGCAGAGTTGATGATAATGATGATGATTTGGGGGGATGCTGTGTGTGCAGTTTGGACTGCAGAATAATTCAGGATATCTGCAGAAACCAATAAATGTACGTTTCCGTGGACGATTGAATCAGACTTTCAGAAATCGTGTCGATTGAATTCAATACATATACTATCTGGACGTGATTAGTTACTGGTGTGACGGGAATACCCTTGAGGTAACTAATGTTGCTTAGGTCAAGGGTTGAATAATATTGAATCAGACGTAAGCTGTAATGTCGATGAAACAAAAAAAAACTAAAGGATGTGGCCTAAGGACAGTGCCGAATTTAGGGGGAAGGAGGGCAGGTGGGCCAGGGTACCTCCCCCCCCCCCCCACAAAATTTCACTTCATGAAAAATGTGAAGCAAAAAAAGGAGTACGAGAAACTACTCTTGATGTGATTTTTATCAACAGAATTCAAATTACTGTCTACTGGAAAGATGAATGCATTATGTTGTGATTAGTCTGAGGAAGTCTGTTATCATTATTGTCCGTCCAGCTATTAGTGAAATTTAAATTTTTGCTCCCATAACTTATAAATATTTTTAGTGCAATTCCTTAAGAAAAAAAAAATACCGGAAATCCTGAAGAAAATCTTCGACTGAATTCTAGAGGAACTCTAAAACTCTATCAATTGCAGAGTCAAACAGTTCCTACTGAATTTGTTTGTTTTTAATTCTGTTTAGAGTTTTTGAAAACATTTTGAAGAATTTTCCATAGAGTTCTTGGAAGAATTAAAAGATTTTTTTTTCGAAGTTTAGTATTTTTGGAATTTTTGAGTCTAATTTCAATTACGACTCTTACGACTTACTAAAATTGGAGAACACCAAAACTGTTAAAACTCTTTTTTATACTTAACCACTTCAACCTATTTATACAACTCTTTTGTTTACTATTAGGGCACTACGTGAGCGATTCCAATTGGCGGCTGCACTTACACTTTGTACAGCGCCTAAATGTATTGTATTATATTCTTATTCTACTATATCGAACTGGTTTGCCTTTTGTGCTGCTTTCACTTTTCTACCCTGTCCTTGGTAGAATGATGAGCACGATGATGAAATGAACTTGGGGGATTTTCGGCCTTGCAGTCTTCGGTGTGCAATCAAAACGACATATGTTTTCTATGCCCGACGTTTCAATGGTCTATGCCATCTTTCTCAAGGGTTAGAAAAAATCGTTCTTCGTCTGGTGGTATGGAATGCACATAGAATGTAGTCAAATTTTGGACGGACTTCATCAATTTCTATTTTTATCACGAAAAACTAGGAAGTTTGGTATGGCGGAACACTACTCTTTTCGTCACTATACTATTCTAATTTCTAAAATTAGAATAGTATAGTGACGAAAAGAGTAGTGTTCCGCCATACCAAACTTCCTAGTTTTTCGTGATAAAAATAGAAATTGATGAAGTCCGTCCAAAATTTGACTACATTCTATGTGCATTCCATACCACCAGACGAAGAACGATTTTTTCTAACCCTTGAGAAAGATGGCATAGACCATTGAAACGTCGGGCATAGAAAACATATGTCGTTTTGATTGCACACCGAAGACTGCAAGGCCGAAAATCCCCCAAGTTCAAGAATCTACAGTCGATAGCATCCACAAGATGATGAAATGATGTGTGGCTGTTGTTCCTTTTCCAGTCCGATTGGGGGTCGTTCATTACGGGTTGCCGTTCACCGATATCCAATTATCCGGGTCCATTTGAGCTATGAGAGCTCAGAAGAGTGCCAGCCGCTCTCGGGGGGAAGAGCAACTGACGAAGTGCTGGGGCTGGGATCGAACCCATGACCATCCGCTTATAAAGCGAACGTGTAGCCACTACGCCACGGGCCCCAGCATGTTAAAACTCTTATGTTTAGAAAATCTAGCACACGGGTTCCCAACCGGTGGTCCGCGGCCCCCTGGGGGGCCGTGAAGCCAGTCCAGGGGGGCCGTGATGTTACCAAAAAAAATAGTTAAATTTTTATTGTGTTTTGTGCAAATTATACCAATATTTAATTTTGTATACCGCCACCCCCAAAAGCCACAATTTGAGGAACAAATTTTTGGTATAAGACGCCTGCAAAAAAAAAAATTCGGCTGCGCCGCTGTTTTTCAGCCACAACTTATTATGCCTCTTAAGAAAAATCAGTATATGGCGATTATCTGCCTCTGGCTTTTGATATAAGCGCGACAGTCACTAATCTTAACAGCGTCACCTGATTTTAAAGTATATATTTCCCTTATATGGGGTTTGACAGCAAGAACACTCATTCCACTAAGCCACTCTTGCCGTTCGACACAAATACATTCAAAAACATCTGTCACTTCGCGAAACCCACGTGCTTTTGTTTTTGGCGGGAACACTTTTTCTTTTGTTTTGCCTTGAGACTGTCATGCGGCGGTATGCCTTGCGAGCGTACGACCGCCGCAGGACTCTAATAAATGATAAGCGCGACAATAAATTGAATGTACATGACATCAATGTTTACGAAATGTGAGTGTCGAATAAAAAAACGTATAATTGATTGTCGATAATCCTTCCCACCGTAATGTTTTGGCTACATCACTGTACCCAAAAAAATACTCGGTTTCGTTAATTTAACTCATATTTTCTTCTAAAAATTTTCATTGGGCCGCAGATGTTTTGATGATTCTTAAAGAGGGATTCCTCAAGATTTTCAAGGAAATTCACAGGAAATTCTTTTGGAAATTGAGCCAGATTTTTTTTCGGGATCTTATCATGGATTCTCTCCAAAATTTTTGGGCTGCAACGTCGAGTCAAAAAGGAGCGCATCCAACATAGCTCTGGTCCTCACAAGTTCATACTTCATGCTTCCACGGGTCAAGCGATGACAAAGACCGCCAGCTAAAAGTTGTGTGCTTAGCTGGTAGTGCAGCCTGAGCATTGCGTTGTCCTTCTGACTTCAGCTAGATTGAGGAGGTATGTACGCCTCGAGCGTCTGTCTACCAAGGAGGTGCGGCTCAAACAGCGTTTGTTCTGGCATCCAGCAGCAGAGTTGTTACCGTTTCGGGTACTTTACCCTAGGATCCAACCCGAGCGAATCTTAAATAGGAAAACAGAGAGTAGAGAGTAGAAAAATATAACTAAATATGTTGTGCTATTCGTCGTGAATTATAGCCATGCCTGTTTATTGTATACAATCTTGCTAGCAATAACTTACATTATATACCTTTGCAAAGGAAAACTATCTATATACTCCCACTATCAATTGTTCGTTTAAATAAACGGGAAAATTGTAACGTACATAACACATGACATACACATATACACAATAAAACTGGAATGGGGAGGAATAAGCGGGTGTTGGATTAACGGATGGAATTGTAAAAAGCAGGGCTAAGGAGGTGGAGAAAAGGAGGTGGAAGAAGGGGGAGGTATTATAGGGAGATGGGTTGGCCGCGAGTTAGAAAACTCGAAGCTGTTCTTCTCCACTGAAGACAGCAAGCAAGTCAGACGTGCTTGATTGCCAAATTACAGCGAGTTAAGTTCAAGTATTTAGCTAGTGTAAAATTTATTAAACTAGCCAATCTTAAATAGCCGAAAGTGGCTCAAAATCAAGTGAAAGAGGTGAATTACCACCGAATTCAGCAGAGTCAGGTAATACTCCAAAAAAGAATCTGTGGCATTTCGTGACCCTAATTCCTCCCCTCAACGAAATCAGGACCCATTAAGGTTTCATCTAGTGGTTGTGCGACTACCGATCCGGCGACGTACTCCGGAGAACCCATTCCGTGGCACAATTGTGCAGGTGAGCGCGTGGAATTGCTCGTAGAACCCACGAAGCCTCGACGATCAGCCAGACCACGTGGAGATCGTCCACCAGTGCATCCCACCCCCATCGCCCGGTGAGCTAAGGAGCGACGACCCCAGACCGCTTCATCGAGAGTTTCCAGCCAGATCCGTTCATCCCTCCTTCCAGTGCCGGCCGACCCCAATACACGCCCACACGAAACACACCGTAAGTTATTAATAAATTGTGAAAAAAGTGCTAATAGTGTTTGGACTTCTGATCATCGCGAAGAGCCGACCCTGTGTCTAAGAGTTTGGGAACCCCTGGTGACTAGGCCTGTTAGGTCTTGTCCCCAGCGAGCATCTCGGGATTATCCCCTTTGAGCAATAACAGAGTATGAAATGCTCCTCCACCGGAAGCTATACCTAAGGTGGCAGCCCCACCACGGTGAATAGGGGACCTTAGGCCAACAACCTACTGTCTCCGAAACCCAAAAAACGTTACTTAAACCGAAAGATTACGAACTCATTGAACGGCAACGACTTTTAGCACGAAACAACGGACAAGAATTGGAACTTGGAATGTATTAACCCTAGCCCAGCAGTGTAATCTGGCACAACTAGCCAATGAGGCATGCCGACTTGTGCCGAGATAATCACGGGAATATTCTCACGAGCGAGCGTGAGGTGGTCGACCTCAATGGCGACGTTGCAAGTACTGCAGGTGGCGTGGTAACAGATCTAGGAGTTTGTGAACAGGACGAAAGACTTCCGGCCCCTGACCTCCAAGAGATTGGGGAGGAGGTTGGCCGGTTTAAAACCAACAAAGCCGCTGGGGCAGATCAACTACCAAGCGAGTTTCTAAAATACTGTGGAGAAGCACTGGTGAGAGCACTACACTGGGTCATTACCAAGATTTGGGAGGAGGAAGTACTACCGGAAGAATGGATGGAAGATATCGTGTGTCCCATCTACAAAAAGGGCGACAAGTTGGATTGCGGGAACTACCGCGCGATCACACTACTGAGCACTGCCTACAAGATACACTCTCAAATTTTATGCCGCCGACTATCACCGATTGCAAGATAGTTCGTGGGGCAATATCAAGCTGGATTTATGGGTGAACGCGCTACAACGGACCAGATGTTCGCCATCCGCCAAGTGTTGCAGAAATGCCGCGAACACAACGTGCCCACACATCATTTGTTCATCGATTTCAAATCGGCGTATGATACAATCGAGCGAGAACAGCTATGGCAGATTATGCACGAATACGGATTCCCGGATAAACTGATACGGTTGATCAAGGCGACGATGGATCGAGTGATGTGCGTAGTTCGAGTATCAGGGACACTCTCGGGTCCTTTCGAATCTCGCAGAGGGTTACGGCAATGTGATGGTCTTTCGTGCTTGCTGTTTAACATTGCGTTAGAAGGTTTAATAAGGAGAGCGGGACACGAGTGGAACGATTTTCACGAAGTCCGTTCAGCTGTTTGGTTTCGCTGATGATATTGATATTATTGCTCGTAAATTTGAGACGATGGCGGAAACGGACATCCGACTAAAGAGTGAGGCCAGGCGAATCGGATTAGTCATTAATGTGTCGTAGACAAAGTACATGATGGCAAAGGGCTCCAGGGAGGAATCCCCGCGCCCGGCATCCCGAATTTATATCGACGGTGATGAAATCGACGCGGTTGAAGAATTCGTGTACTTGGGCTCACTGGTGACCGCCGACAACGACACCAGCAGAGAAATTCAGAGGCGCATTGTGGCAGGAAATCGTGCTTACTTTGGACTCCGCAGAACTCTACAATCGAATAAATCTCGCCGTAACACGATGTTAACTATCTACAAAACGCTGATTAGTCGTTCTCTATTGGCACGAAACATGGACCCTACGTGCAGAAGACCAACGCGCCCTTGGAGTTTTCGAACGGAAGGTGTTGCGTACCATCTACGGCGGAGTGCAGATGGAAGACGGGACTTGGAGAAGGCGAATGAACCACGAGCTGCATCAGCTGCTAAGAGAACCAATCATCGCCCATACCGCGAAAATCCGGAGGCGGGTCACGTCATCAGGATGTCGGATAGCAATCCGTCTAAAATGGTTCTCGAGAGTCATCCGACCGGTACAAGAAGACGTGGAGCGCAGCGAGCTAGGTGGGTCGACCAAGTGGAGAACGATCTGCGGACCCTACGCAGAGTGCGGAACTGGAGACAAACAGCCATGGACCGAGTAGAATGGAGACGGCTACTATGTACAGCAGAGGCCACTCAGGTCTTAGCCTGACCGGTAAGTATAGTTTAAGTACCCAAAGGTGCTGCCCGTGTAGCTGCCGGCTTAGAATAGCACTACGGACCCCCTGTTCCGGGGGTAAAAGTCCACCAAACAGGGAACCCCAATCCAAGGTGTCAGGCGACCCGTGCTGAGGGATGAATGGTTGAAAGAGTTTAAAACATGCTCGATCTTTAACGGAGCCCGTAACGTGGGTAGATCTCCCTTTTGGGTTGCGTTACGGAATAAGATCTATCAAACTGAACCCTGGTGACATCCAGCTTGTTAAGCTAGGGTAATGCGTTTTTGGTAATAAGGGTTCATGGTACAAAGCCCTTGTTACTAGGACAGTTTCTAAAATTGCATTTATTTTGCCTTACGGATAGTTAAAGTCTCGGTTTGTCTTCGCCGAGACTACACTTGATAGAAAAACAACCTACTAAGGACTGATAAGTACTGGTGATACAAGGACTCACGTGAATTCTTATTACCGAACAAATTCTCTAATTTGACAGCGTTTTGCAACTAGCCTAAAGCCCCGGGTTTTTAACACTTCAACTACCGAGGGGGTAAAAACTCCCGCGAACTACCAAGGGTCCAAAAAAAGTCGGAAGTCCAACTTTGACAAGGCATTTCTCGGCCGTTTCTCAACCGATTTCAAAACTTTTTTTTGCGATGGAATCGGACAGGTTTCAAGATCATCGTCCATTTAAAAAAATATAAAATAGATGCGTCTACCCAAAGTTATTAAGCAAAAGGCACTTCCTAGTTTATGTGAGGGTGCACTTTTTTGCGCAAATTGATCAATAAAACAAAATTTAAAGCGATGACATATGGTTTTTTCGACTCTAAATCATGCGTACAGCTGGAGTGAACATGTTTATGCAAAATTAGTGATTTTTCAGTACACTGATATTTTACCTTACTCAAAAAACTGCTAAAATACCCTATTTTTCTCATAAAATAAGCAATAAATCAAAATTCAAAGCGATGACATATAGTTTTTTTGGTCTTAAATTGTTCGTAGGATTGTACTCGACATTTTTGATGAACAATGAAAATGTTCTAATTACACTCTTACTTTGTTTTACCCGGAAAACTACGAAAATTCCTTACTTTTTACACAAAGTAGTCAACAAAACTAAATTTAAAACGATAACATGTAGTTTTTTAGCCTTGAAATGTTCGTAGCAGTTTGGGGGACATACTTGAAGAATAATAGTGAAGTTTTCATTACACTCAAATTTTGATTCACTCAAAAATCAACGAAAGTACCACATTTTTCACGCAAAGTGGTTAACAAAAATAATGGCTTACAATGCAAAGTGATTTTTTACCTTTAAATTATTCGTGAAAGCGTACTGGACGTTATTGATGAGTAATAGTGATGTTTTCATGACACACTTAATTTATTTTACTCGAAAAGCTGCAAAAATACCATAATTTTCATACAAAACAATCAATAAAACAAAATTTAAAGCCATAACATGTAGTTGTATGGCCTTAAATTTTCCGTTACAATGTACTGGACCTGATTTTGATAAAATGTTGATGTTTACATTACACTAATATTTTGTTTTATAAAAAAAATGTACGAAAATACCACAAAAAAGCGAATAAGCCAAAATTTAAAGCAATGATATGTAGTTTTTCAACTTTGAATTTATCGTAGTAGTTTAGTGGATTCATTTGAACAACCCTAGTGATGTTTTTATTACACTCATATTTGCTATCACTCGTAATACTAGTAAAATACCACATTTTTCACACAAAGTAGTCAACAAATAAAAATATAAGGCAATGCATCCTGGTTTTTTGCCTTGAATTTTTTCGTGAAATGATAAACATTGAACAATAATACCGCCTTCATGACACTCTTAATTTATTTTACCAAAGTCAATAAAACAAAATTTTAAGCAATGACATGTAGTTGTTAGTCTTAAAATTTTCCGTTAGAATGTACTAGACATGTTTTTGATAAAAAAAATTATGTTCACATCACATCCACATTTTGTTTTACTAAAAAATCACGAATGTGCCATATTTTTCACACAAAATAGCCAATAACACAAAATTCAAAACAAACACATGCAGATTTCTATTACTGATTTTTTTGGTACCAGTTTCAGGTTATCTACTACCCAAAAAAAAATACAAGGCGTACCGAAAATCCACCAGGGATTTTTTTTTATTTGTTTTTATTTGAGTCCATTTGCGTCTTCTGAACATGCAGTAGCAATCACCAAAAAATAAACGAAAATCCCGTGAAAATGAAAAAAAAGTTACGAACTTAACTGGTTTCCAAGGTTAAGGTTAGGTTATGTGTCTTTATTGGAGAGATTTTCAGCTTTCTTTTATTCCTGTTTCTTGGGATTCCTCTCCAAATTCCTCTCGGAGATTCTTTCGTATTCTTATCGACGTTTTTACCTAGATTCAAACAGTTCTTTCCGGAAAAAAATCCTGCAGAATATTGCAGGATTTCTGAAATCCAAATATTGTCTTCTGAAGGTTTTTATGGGAATCCTATAGATTTTCTTCCAGAGGTTTTCCCATGTTTGCTCTCAGAGTCTCTCGTTGGATTTTTCCTCCTTCGTTTTGCCCAAACAAATTTTCGTGCAATTTATTCTCTTTTCTCCTGGAATATACCTCAGATGTTGTCGTAGAATTTCTCTTAGAGTTTCTCTCGGAATTTCTCTTGAAGGTTTTCCGCGATTTTTTCCGGTATTCCTCTTGGTACTTCTCCATGAGATTTTTCCGGAATTTCTATGGCTTTTACAGAAACTCTTGCTGGGATTTCAACTAAGGCTCCTCCCGGATTTTAGAGGAGTTTTTCACGAGTTTTCTAAAATAATTACTACTGGGATTTCTCCCGAAGTTTGAAGAAATTTCAATGATTTTTTTTCTGGAGTGTCTCTCCGGATTTCTACAGAAGTTTCATCCGGGATATTTTATAAAGGTTCTTGCGAGAGTTTTTTTAAGTTTCACCTGAGATTACTCTCGGAGTTTGTGCTCTAGAAGCTGAAACACAGAGCTCAAAACTTAAGCATTTTGTATGAAAATCGGTCAATGCGTCCAGTACTGTACTTTTCCAGGAGTGTTTCTCGGAAAACCTCTTGCCTGAGATAACCTACAAAAATCAGTGTTGTAAGTTTCCGGAGACATGTCGGAATGAATCCACGTGATTTTTGCGAGAAATTCTGCAATAAGGACCGCAAGAAACTTCTGAAGAAATTCTGAGAAGAACTGGGAAATCTCGGAAAAAAGCTATGTTAGGAATATTTAGAAAATTCATAAAAGAACTCTGAAAATCTCTAAGAGAAATCCCGGGAGAAACTCCGGATGAAAACCAGCGAAGATATTCATGGGAAATATCGGAAAACTCTTTGGCAGAAATTCCAGAAGTAATTATTGGATATCTCTTAAAATATCGAAAAAAAAAAACCACGGAAGGAACTATTAATGGGAGCAAATAAAAGAAAAACACTTTGCATGGGAGCTAGGATAGAAACTTGAGAGTACTGGAGAAAGCCAAAAAAAAGCTTCGAAAATGCTCCAGGAAAAAAATAAGAGATTCCTGAAAACATATATGTGATAATATTCTAAATGATTCTTTGGTGGATTCACTGAGAAAATCTATGGAAGGTTTTCTAAATGAATCCTTAGAGAAATTTATCAAGCAATCGCTAGAGGAATTTCTGATTAAAACCTAAAGGAATAATTCACGGAAACATTTCAAAAGTTTTCTAAAAGAATTCCTCGAGAAATTCATTTCATTTATTCAGTTAACATCAAATTCATGATAATACTGAATCAACAATTTGCCGCCATAATACTCGATTTGCAGCTGCAGCTCTCCAACGTCGGTCACGCCCAACACTCGCCAGATCACGCTCCACCTGGTCCGCCCATCGTGCTCTCTGCGCTCCACACCTTCTTGTGCCAACCGGATCAGTTGCAAACACCAGCTTTGCAGGGTTGTTGTCCAGCATTCTTGAAACATGCCCTGCCCACCGTGTCATTCCGGCTTAGGCCACTTTCTGGATGCTGGGTTCGCCGTAAAGTGCAGCGAGCTCGTGGTTCATCCTTCTCCGCCACACACCGTTCTCCTGCACGCCGCCAAAAATCGTCCTTTGCACCCGTCGCTCGAAAACTCCAAGAGCTTGCAGGTCCTCCTCGAGCATGGTCCATGTCTCGTGTCCGTAGAGAACCACCGGTCTTATTAACGTCTTGTACATGGTCCATTTGGTGCGGGGGTGAATCTTTTTTGACCGCAGTTTCTCCTGGAGCCCATAGTAGGCACGACTTCCACGTCTCCGTATTTCACGGCTCACGTTATTGTCAGCCGTTAGCAAGAAACCGAGGTAGACGAATTCTTCTACCACCTCGAAAGTATCCCCGTCTATCGTAACATTACTACCCAGACGGATCTGGTCGTTTTCAGTCCCATCTACCAGCATGTACTTTGTTTTTTAGGCATTCACCACCAGTCCGACCTTTGCTGCTTCGCGTTTCAGGCGGGTGTACAGCTCTGCCACCGTTCCAAATGTTCTGACAATAATGTCCATGTCGTCCGCAAAGCACACAAATTGACCGGATTTTGTGAAAATCGTTCCCCGGCTGTTGAGCCCCGCTCGTCGCATCACACCTTCCAGAGCGATGTTGAAGAGTAGGCATGAGAGTCCATCACCTTGTCGCAGTCCCCGGCGAGATTCGAATGAACTAGATAGTTCACCCGAAACCCTTACGCAGTTTTGCACACCGTCCATCGTTGCTTTATCAGTCTAGTCAGCTTCCCAGGAAAGCCGTTTTCATCCATGATTCTCCATAGCTCTGCGCGGTCGATACTGTCGTACGCCGCTTTGAAGTCGATGAACAGGTGATGCGTTGGGACCTGGTATTCACGGCATTTCTGGAGGATTTGCCGTACGGTAAAGATCTGGTCCGTTGTTGACCGGCCGTCGATGAAGCCAGCTTGATAACTTCCCACGAACTCATTCGTTTTAGGTGACAGACGACGGAAGATGATCTGGGATAGCACTTTGTAGGCAGCATTCAAAATAGTGATCGCCCTGAAGTTCTCACATTCCAAATGGTCGCCTTTCTTGTGAATGGGGCAGATTACCCCTTCCTTCCACTCCTCCGGTAGCTGTTCGGTTTCCCAGATCCTGACTATCAGCCAATGCAGACAGGTGGCCAACTTTTCTGGGCCCATCATGATGAGTTTAGCTGCAATACCATCCTTACCAGCTGCTTTGCTGATTTTGAGCTGGTGAATGGCATCCTTATAACTTCCTTCAGCGAGGGAGTTGGTTCATTTCCGTCCTCCGCTGCACTGGCGTCGTCGTTTCCTCCGTTGCCGTGGGCTCCTGTGCCTACGTTTTCCACGCCGTTCAGGTGCTGATCGAAGTGCTGCTTCCACCTTTCGATCACCTCACGTCCGTCCGTCAAGAGGCCTCCGTCTTTATCCCTGCATATTTCGGCTCGCGGCACGAAGCCGTTGCGGGATGCGTTGAGCTTCTGATAGAACTTCCGTGTTTCTTGGGAACGGCACAGCAGTTCCATTTCTTCACACTCCGCTTCTTCCAGGCGGCGCTTTTTCTCCCGAAAGAGGCGGGTCTGCTGTTTCCGCTACTGTTTGTAACGTTCCACGTTCTGTCGAGTCCCTTGCTGCAGCATTACCACCCTCGCTGCGTTCTTCTTCTCCAAAACCGTTCTGCACTCTTCGCCGAACCATTCGTTCCGTCGATTCCGTTCCACGTACCCGATGATGCTCTCGGCTGCGTCGTTGATGGCTGCTTTCCCTGTACCCCAGCAGTCCTCTAGAGGGGCCTCATCGAGCTCGCCCTCGTCTGGCAACGCGGCCTCGAGATTCTGCGCGTATGCTGAGGCGACATCCAGTTGCTTCAGTCGCTCTAGGTTGTACCGTGGCGATCGCCGGTATCGTACATTGTTGATGACGGAGAGTTTTGGGCGCAGTTTGACCATCACCAGATAGTGGTAGGAGTAGATGTTGACGCCACGATAGGTCCTGACGTCGATAATGTTGGAGAAGTGCCGTCCGTCAATCAGAACGTGGTCGATTTGAGATTCCGTCTGCTGTGGTGATCTCCAGGTGTAACGATAAGGGAGGCTGTGTTGGGAAAAGGTGCTACGTATGGCCATATTTTTGGAGGCGGCGAAATCAATGAGTCGTAGGCCGTTTTCGTTCGTCTGCTGGTAGGCGCTGAACTTACCAATTGTCGGTCTGAATTCCTCCTCCTGGCCTACCTGAGCGTTCAAATCACGTATGATGATCTTGACGTCGTGGCTTGGGCAGCGATCGTACTCGCGTTCGAGCTGCGCGTAAAATGCGTCCTTGTCATCATCAGTTCTTCCGGAGTGTGGGCTGTGCACGTTTATTATGCTGAAGTTGAAGAATCGGCCCTTGATCCTCAACCTGCACATTCTTTCGTCAATCGGCCACCAACCGATCACGCGCTTCTGCATATCACCCATCACGATGAAAGCTGTTCCCAGCTCGCGAGTGTTGCCGCAGCTCTGGTAGATGGTATGATTACCTCTAAGCGCTACGATGCCGATCACCCCAATGAAGTTGAGAGATCGACAGTTTCACGTACCGAGTTTCCAATCGCAAGTCCTTTTTGTTCGCTGGTGTCGTTGCCGTTGGTCTCGGTTCGTATTGTTCTGTTGCTGATTTTCCGTTACAATGGTTTTTTACGGCTGGCTCGTAGGGCCTGACACCAACCCCCTACTTTCCGGAGGACCATAGTGCACAGTTGAGCTTAGAGTCCTTCCCTGGCACCCGGACGTAGATCAGCCGCCCCTAACATGGGGATCAGACGCTGTTGTGAGCCGCTCCTCCTGGAGAACAGACGCTCAGGTTTACCGAAGCTAACCCCCCCCTTCCCTGTCATCCTACGACCAAAGTTCCCACCGGGGTTGGTTACCCGATCTTCCCTAAGGTTGCTCATACTTCCCGGCCGGTACCGCGTAGAGGTAGGGATAGGAGTTTCTGGACAGAGGCTAGTGGATCACAATGGGATCTGAATTGCGCAGCATACCCAGTAGCGTGGGACACAAAAAGACATTTTACTCCTGTACACTTTTTGAGTTCCATTTTGGCCCCATATCAACTGTGCAAAATTTCAGCTCGATCGGAGAAACTATATTTTAGCGCCAGCCGTTTTAGGTTTTCATACGATTTACTATGGGGAAAATAACTTTTTCAAAGAAAAATCGCCACAAATTGCCCCTTAATCCCTAAAAATATATCGATGATTGATTTCTGTTGGAAATTTTACGAGAAAAAAACCTTCTGAAGACCGCAAAGCGATCTAAGGCATGTGGAAAAAGTTGTTGACTCTAAACCGAATGGCATGTCAAAGCTGTTTAACATGTAAGGAATAACAATAAATAATTAAATCTCGTCATTTTATCGATCGGGAATGGCTTAATAACTTTTTCCACGAATGTCGCATCGCTTTGCGGTCTTCGGAGGTCTGATTCCTTGTGAAGTTATCTACAGTAATCATTCAACGACTTATTTTTAGGGATCAATGGGTGACCTCAAGCGATTTTTCTTTGAAGAAGTAAATTTTCCCCATAGTAAATCGTATGAAAAACTAAGAATGGCGGGCCCTAAAATATAGTTTTTTCGATCGATCTGATATTTTGCACAGTTGATACGGGACCAAAATGGAACTCAAAAAGTATACAGGAGTTGGAGTTTTTCCATTTTTTATATTTTCCCATATAAACCGTGTACCAGGCTAATACCCAGCCTTAACCGTGCCAACAAACCATCGTCCATACCGCGAAAATCGGGAGGCTACGGTGGGCGGGTCACATCATCAGGATGTCGGATAGCAACCCGACTAAAATGGTTCTCGAGAGTCATCCGACCGGTACAAGAAGACGTAGCGAGCAGGTAGCTAGATGGGTCAGGTGGAGGACGATCTGCGAACCCTTCGCAGAGTGCGGAACTGGAGACACAATTCCATGGACCTAGTAGAATGGAGACGGCTTGTACAACCAAACTTAGTATTTTTATAATTTCGTTCAAAAGGTATCAATGTTTCAAAAATACAAAATTGTTAAGTTTGCTCATTGTCTTGGAGTTAGTTTTTTTTTTTTCATTCAGCCAAAGATGGACGTAAAAAGTAAGGTGTTCTGCAATTCTGTAAACGAGCCACATCGAGCGCACTTTTGTCTGACATTGCTCCGTTATTCTGCGCATATGCAAAGGCGTCATCCAATTGCAACAGTCAATCGACATTTCAAAAAGGCCGTCGGTACCGTACATTGCTCATTATTGAGAGATTTGACGCACAATTTGACAGCTATCCGTGTGCGGTAAAAACAGAATCCTTTTCTGCCTATACAACTTGAACTGATAATTGATAATATTATGATTTATCAATCCGATCGAAATCTGAATCAGAGATTTCTTCAGCCATCACCGTCGTCATCAGCTTCCGACATTCGACAAATGTGTCATCTTCGGAAACGTGCCCGTTTGGTTTATTTATTTATGAATTCATAAATTGCTCCTTCTTTGGCGGCAGCATGTGTTGTTGTCTCCCGGGGCCCGGCGGAGAGTGAAGCCACTTGTCTTGCCACATAATATTTATTCTGGCGGCGGGATTCGCTGTAACCCGTTATTGATTTTTATGGTTCGATTTCCGAGGAAACATCTTCACTCACTTTACGATCCTATACTCTGAATCGGAGGCAGACTGAGAACATCAACATCCATAACTCCATCCATGACGATATGGAAGCGATGGTATTCGAGAGCCAAAAGTTGAACCCCCTAATCCCAAGGAAAACAAATTGTTCCTG
Organism: Aedes albopictus; assembly: GCF_035046485.1. Classification (NCBI taxonomy): domain Eukaryota; kingdom Metazoa; phylum Arthropoda; class Insecta; order Diptera; family Culicidae; genus Aedes; species Aedes albopictus. The sequence goes on from NC_085137.1 coordinate 409,313,692, forward strand.
TCGAGTCGCCGTCGTCGTCGTTCTCATCATCATCCTGAACAGCCATCGCTTATCCCTGGGAAGCGACCACGCACGCTAGGGAAACGTATTTCAATTAGCTTGTTCCAGCCCCGAACAGCAGGTTCCTTTCTCACACTACTTGCTGCTGCAACGGTTCTTGATTGTGCGGTTGGATTGTTGGTGTGGTTGTGTCGTAAGTGAGCAACTTCCCTCTTTGGGAAGCCCTCCGGGTGGAAATGCTCCGAGGGAAGAACACAACCGAGCTGTACGCTTCACTTTGAGGGTGAATGGCTACGCCACAATGCAATGGCAATGGGAGGGTTTACGTACCTAGTTTAAATTTACATTAAAGATAAAGGAGGCAGAATTAATTGCTAGTCAAACAATATTTACCTCAACCGAGGCGGGTTTCCTGCAGCTTAAAAATTCTTTAGTTAAATAAGAGGGTTGTAAGTGTTTAATTAGAATATAGGAAGACATTTTTAAATGTGTGCAACTTTGTTGTTCAGCATTCTTACAATATGCCCTGCCCACCGTATCCATCCTGCTTTGTCCACTTTCAGGATGTTGTGTTCACCATAGAGTGAAGCGAGCTCGTGGTTCATTCTTCGCCGCCACACACCATTCTCCTGCACTCTGTCGAAGATCGCCCTTAGCACGCGTCGAACGAAAACTCCAAAATGCTTGCAGAGCCTCCTCGAGCATGGATCATGTCTCGTGTCCGTAGAGAACCACCGGTCTTATTAGCGTCTTGTACATGGTACATTTGGTGCGGGGGTGAATATTTTTTGACTGCAGTTTCTTCTGGAGCTCGTAGTAGGCACGACTTCCACTGATGATGCGCCTTCGCATTTCACGGCTCACGTTATTGTCAGCCGTTAACAAGGAACGGAGGAAGATGAATTCTTCTACCATCTCGGAAGTATCTCCGTCTATCGTAACATTGCCGCCAAGGCTTGTCCTGTTTCGCTCAGTCCCACCTACCAGCATGTACTTTGTCTTAGCCGCATTCACCACCAGTCCGACCGTTGCTGCTTCGTGTTTCAGGCGGGTGTACAGTTCTGCCACCGTTCCAAATGTTCTAGCAATAATGTCCACGTCATCCGCAAAACAGACAAATTGGCCAGATTTCGTGAAGATCGTTCCCCGGCTGTTGAGCCCGGCTCGTCGCATAACACCTTCCAGGGCGATATTGAATAGAAGGCAGGAAAATCCATCACCTTATCGTAGTCCCCTTCGAGATTCGAAAAGTTTGGGGTCATTTTTTTTAAAACATGGAAATGTGATTTGTTAATATCTTCGTCATCCATAGTTCAATTTTTATATTAAAAGGTTCATTTTAAGGATTATTAACTGAATTCACGTTGAACGTCTTTAATTTAACGTACTCAACGATTTTATATATAATAATGTTGTATTAAATTAACACATTTCACAACATTTCAAAAAAAAAAATGAGGCAATTTTACGTTAAGTTTTAATATTTAAATTTTAACAAATATGTGTGGCTCAATGTCTATGCAGTAAGTACCATTCATTATGTTTCATACAAGCAAAGAAGAATTAAAATCACTTTTCTCTGTTTTACGATAGTGACCCCATACTTTTGCCGATGACATCAAGAGTTGATTTACTTAAAATAACTTTTTTCCTAGATTGTTTAGCCAAGTTCGGTGAAACCCGAGCAGAAGGGACTAAAACAGCATAAGAAGCTGTGGTATTTTTGTGAAAAAATTGAATAACAGAATCGATTATTTTTAAGTTATTAACATAACATATCCGAATGGTTTCGACTGGAGTTGGTGTGCTAAGAGAGTGTTTCGGTCAACAAACTTGCATCGATTACTTTTAAATCTTTGCCGACGTTTCGGTCCGGGGAGTGGACCTTCTTTAGGGCTTAAAATCAACAAGTTAAAATATTGGGTTGTTAATTTTAAAATTTCGGGTTTTAAAAAGTTAGTCTTCCTCCACTGGAGCATTGATCTGGATCATTTAGCCTCTACTTACGGTCAGGGAAGTTTGATGTTGCGGGTTTTTTTTTACTAAAACTGTGCTTGGCAATGTTTGCTACGCAAGATTCCTAGTATGGCGCAAACGTCGGCAAAGATTTAAAAGTAACCGATGCAAGTTTGTTGACTGTCAAAGCCGAAACACTCTCTTATCATAACATATTATCTTGTACCGACTTTTCGAACCCTCTAAGCAGAATACCCTATTCGAATGAGTGGAATCAGTTTCGTATTTTTTAATTCCGCCCTTATTTATTATCCTTTGACAGATACGCGTATTTCGACTACCACTTATAATCTTCCTCAGTGTCAGTTATCAGTTATAGGAATGGATAACTGACACTGAGGAAGATTACAAGTGGTAGTCGAAATACGCGTATCTGTCAAAGGATAAGCAATTTGGGCGGAATTAAAAGGTACGAAACTGATTACACTCATTCGAATAACATATTATGTTATAAACATGTCTGTCATAAGCGGCAAAATGACAAATATCATAACAAAAATATGTTTCTGGAAAACCATTTTAATAACTTGTTTTGTTAGTTAGTTGTTTTAGTTATTGATAATAATCCGATAGCAAAGTTTGTTATAATATCAAAGTCGTTACTAAGTAAATGATGATATTTATTATATAAAACTATTCACTTTGTCTCAAAAACCCACCAATAACATGAGTAACAATACTATAAATGATCGAAAAATACTATATACAGTTTTAATTCATTCTAAGAGAAGGTAAAAGAAAAATCTTCCAGAAATTTCTCCGAGAGTTTTTCCACAAAATCATTCACAGATTTTCAAAGACACCTCTAGAAATTCCTCCAAAATTGTGAACAGAATCCCTTCAAGGATTTCTTCAGAATTCCCGTGATTATTTGTCTCGAATTTATTTCATCTTCTGATTTCTCTGAAAATATCTCTGAGAATTTCACCAGGAGATTTTTTTTCTCGAATAATTCTCCTGGAGTTATTCAAAAGATTTCGCCAAGAGTTCTAATAATTGCTCAGAAGAAATACTTTTGAAATTTCTAAGAAGATTACGCCAGAAATTCTTTTGAAGACTTCTCCAGGGTATCGAAGGGTTCATCCAGAACTTACAAGTGTTTTTCCGAATATTATTTAAGGAATTTTCAGAGGATTCGTTCAGAAATTTCCGTCCTAACTCAATACAAAAATCGAACAAAACAAAAGGACACGTAATTATTAACGAATGATTGCTTTAAATTATCTAGTTCATTTATTTATTTGAGGCTAAATCGCGTATAACGCTTTACGGGGCCGAAGATCTTTTTTTGCATTTAATTGTTGCTTTGATTTCAAAATTTGTTGCTGTTGTGCCATTGTTGATAAGTTGGTCAATAGTACAACAATAACAAAACTTATACTTCAACAAAACATCTTATTGAAATGTAATTGAGTGAATGTGTATGAATAACTTGATTATAATAAAATGAGATTGTCCATCAAAACTTGTTATGGAAAAGCTATGCTTTGATAATTAAATAATAACAAAACAAGATATAAAAACAGGTTATGTGATTTCGTAGTTATTAATTTGATATTCTCCTCTGCTCTAGAATCAGTTGAATGATAATAGAAAATAGGTTTTATTACCGCTCTCATCTTAAAATTTGGTTGACCTAATTTCCAGCGACACTGCAGGCATGCCGTAAGTTTATATTCATTTTTTAGAAAATCTGGCAACTTCAAATTACGTTTACATACAATTATATTTGGAAAAGTTTCATCTAAATCATGTTCAAAGTTACTTTGACGACTTATTATTTTTTGAATGAGACCAAGGCTCTTGAAATCGGACGCAAATTGGCGGAGATATGGGCCTAAAAACACATGTTTTTGAGAGGGTGACCCCAAACTTTTCATCGGAAGTGTACAGTGACCCCACACCGATGAATCACCTTAATTTTTGTACACTATTTATGAATCACCATGTTGATCAAATGGAGTGATCCATAAACTGTGGTCATTTTTGCCGATTCATAAATTGTGGGGTCACTGTATATGGCCTCCAAATTTGTGTGAATAGAGCATATTTGGTGCATCTTATACAATGTGTTTTGAACGAATAAGAGTTCACTTAGCACCGTTGTAGCAGAGTTAAGTGAATCAATTTGTTGGCTGGGTTCTATCCTCATCGGTGCGAGCTCTTTGCATCATTCTTCTAGCCAGGCCAGCTAAATATCAGTCTCAGTGCCTGTTTTTCAGCTGAAAATAAATGACTGCGGCGGTCGTTTTCAGTTCCTGACAGAGTGCGAGAGCTCCATTCGTGAGTGCCCGACCAAGTTCAATTCCAAACCATCAACACACTGCTCATGCTGACAGGCCATTCATCTCAAACGGTGGCTTGTGAGAGCAGTGCTGAAAAATTCATTTCGTCATATCTAAATTCAATCACCTACAGCTCATTTAAGAAACCGAACCTGAAAATATGGTATATGAAAAACTTGTGCGGCTAAACCAGTTCTGCAAGAAAGTCACGGAAAAACCGCTATTTTTCGAATATTTAAGGTAAATGTCACGGACTACCTTCGAAAAATCCCAATGATATTCACGATGAATATCATTTGGCATTTTTCAAAGGTAGTCCGTGACATTTACCTTAAATATTCGAAAAATAACGGTTTTTCCGTGACTTTCTTGCAGAACTGGTCTAGCCGCACAAGTTTTTCATATACCGTATTCTCAGATTCAGCTTCTAAAATGAACTGTAGGTGGTTGAATTAAGGAATGACGAAATGAAATTTTCAACACTGTGTGAGAGTGAGTACCCTATACTTTACCACGGGTTCCTGGTTTTCTTCCTATTCCGCGCTTGTGATACGTAGTCAACCTCTCACTGAACTCTTGCGACCGTTGAACTATAGGTTTGCAGCATTTTTCCCAATCCACGACGCGACAGTTCCGTTTCCACTTTACTCGCTTCCATCTTTTGATTCTAAATTATTTATTTGTGGGCTTCGTGGCCGTACGGTTAGCGGCGGAAGTCGTCCTGACGTATCGTGAGCAGGGTCGTGCAATTTCGAAAGGAAAACATGACGTACGACGACTGTAGCAAATCGTTTCCCATGCGAACGGACTGCTGTGATGCTTCATCTCTCACCCAGCAACACACTCGTTCGTTGCTGCTACAGAAACAAGTGTGTATGAAACATGGGATGATACACTTGGATTTTCGTTTCATTTATGAGTCATTGAAATACTTCAACATGCTAAAAACACTATTTAAACCACATTTTTAAATAGTGGTGCACGCTAATAGAATGATAATTATGTTTTATGAAAGAGGATAACAAATTCGACGACTTAAATCCAATTAACCGGCGCCCGTTACCATTGAGAGACTAGCGCGCACCAGTGAGACACTAATGCTCTGACGGGTGAAGCACAAGCAATGCGACCGGGTGGGAGACTACCGAGTGCTACGATGAGTGGAAAAGTTTTTTTCAACGACCGAGTCATTAGAAAAATGTATGAAACACTTGAAGTGACTCATTCAAATGTTGCATGAAAGTGTATCATTGAAACGAAATTGTACGCCCCTGATCGTGAGCCTCGGAGTGTGGGTTCGTTTCCCGCTCTAGTCGGTGGAAACTTTTCGTCGAACAAAAAAAAATCATCACTGGGCCACTGGGTGTTCTGTGTGTTGTCCGTTATCTAGGTAAGTAATATGTTCAGTCTGTGCAGCCGCTGGTTGAAGACAGTGTAAATATTCTTTTTTTTTTAATCATTTTCCCACGCGCGAGGTTTTTACCCGAAATCACGCTGTAATGAGTCAAGCACCAATATCTCGTTGCAAATCTCGACATTTTTGTTTTTATTTTAGTTTGGCGAAAACCGTAAGTTTTGGGGATTTGAGTTTCAAGTGTAGAATTTGCAAACGTTGAAGTATACGTAAATTAAAAAAAAATAGTTTTTACCAATACTGAGACGAATACCATGACTGTATTTGATCAAAAATTTCTTCAGGAATTCCTTTAGAAAAAAATTCTACTCTTTTCCTCAAGAATTGCTTAAGTAATCTAAAAAAACGATTCATTCAGAATGTTTTCAGGAGTTCTTAAGGAATTGTATAATTTTGTGTGTTCGAGTGCTATCTCCTGAACTACCTTCAAGCATCCCAACACGTTTTTGCCTTTCAAGTACACCAAAGTGAACTGCTAGGTTATAATACAAACAAACAGTCGACTCACTCTAATCCCTTCTCATCGTCCCACTTTTTAACGGTTGGTTTAAATATACTATGCAGCAGGGATGGCATGCTCCTCAGTGTGTGTGCAAGTGCAGTGCAATGAGCTGCACTGTGCACATTTTCAGTGCGCAATGCCATCCCTGCTATGCAGTTCTAAAATCGTTTGTTTTTGTTATCTTGCCCATGACTGACTAATATTGTTCGGCGTTCAAAATAAATTACCAGAAAATGCAAAAGGGCGGCCTTAAATCCAAAATTGCGGCCAAAAATTGAATATTATCGTTGTTTTATGGAGTGTTAGGCTCCAAAACCAAGCAATACGGGTGTATTTGTTATGAAAAAGATATCCAGAGTCCAAAAAAGGTGATTACAAAATCCAGGATGGCAGCCGTTGATCAAAGATGGCAACCAAAATATTAAGATGGCGGTTGTTTTATGAAGTTTTAAGCTCACCCATAACGCTTTCTAGAACGTTAAACCTAACTTTTATTAGTGCATTTTCATGTAAGAACTTTTGTTTGGTTTCTTGTAATTAGTACCGTCAAGGCGCCATTCACCGTTGGGGCTCCATTCACCGTGTGCCTGCGAATATTTTTTCATTATTTCCATATTACGATTGAATGGTATGACAGTTTGCCTTCAATTTCACCAGAACAACGTTGTATTGGTGAAATTGAAGGGAATCTGTCATACCATTCAATCGTAATATGGAAATAATGAAAAAAATATTCGCAGTCACACGGTGAATGGAGCCCCCACGGTGAATGGCGCCTTGACGGTACCGTAATTGGTGAGAAATAAAACCAAAAGGTTTTGTCACAGAGAAACAGACGTAACTCTTGGAACAGATTTTAGTTTAAAATATTGTCACAAAAACGTAACCGCCAAGCTAATACTTATTATGTTGCGCTTGGCCGAGAAACCCCTACGGTAGTGAGCAAACGTCAAACAGGAGAAAAATCGATGTGAGCACCACAAGTGGCCAATCGTCCAACTCCCAAATTTCTCTATAATTTTGTTCAATGCATAAACTGTCAAAGTATTTTACTGGCTGGGAATTACTACATTTGGTATGTAGTTTCCTTCCGAGATACAACTCATCTCGCAGCCCACCGTTTGGCTCTATCTCTCGAATTGGCACGAGAGAATCCGCTTTAGCACCCGGGCTCGGAAACTCATTGTTCCGAAGCAAGAGGCTCCTAATTAAAAATAATATTTTTATGATTATAATATCCGTTTAATTGAATTGCCGCGGGAGTTTGTTTGGAAAGAAAATAATCAATTAATTAAAATTATTCCTCCTCCATTGTTGGCTGTTGCTGCTGCTGCTGCTGCTGCTGCCGTTGCGGCTGTATCTCTGACCGTCATCGTTGGTGATGGCGATGATGAGCGTTTGTTGTGTTACCTTTTCGAAGAGCATCACTCCGCCAGGACCCAACCGGGGCAGGTAACTGACCCGCGGCTCTATCCGGTCGGTCGGAAGCCTGCGTGTAGAGTACGCACCGTCTATTGAGACAGGTGTTTAACGTGCAGTAGCTTCCGGGCTGGCAAGGTTCGCCACTTTCACAGCGCGCCCGCGCGCGTAAAATCGATTAATTATAAAATTAATTTTCCCGTAAAATTGGTTTCAAATATGTTTACAGGTTTGCAGCTTCCGGTGATGTATGGCAAAAAAAAAAGAATTTCTACAAGGTGTCCCAGTCGCCATAACCAACGAGTAAGTTGAAAGGCACATATCTAGAGTCTTGAATCTTCTGAATATATATGGGCGAGTCACCGCAACTCGCAGTCAGTGATTTGTGTTCTCAACAAACATTCATCATTTTCCACCGAGTTTACGTGCAGACAGTTTGTAGCAGTGCACTACATAGTATGTAGTACATTTGCACCTGTATATAATACTTGGTGGAAAGAGGACTACACCCAGACGCTCGCTTCAGTGATTATTGTGCTAAGAAAATGCACACTGTTGGCATTCGATTAAGACTGACAATATTATCTGTTCAAACAACAGGATCAGAACATATCATCCTGACTCGTTGAGGTTTTGCTAATGTTTAAGCCCCAAAGAAATCATATTCTTCCCATCAGCATGAGAGAAGTAATCTAAAGCTTGAAATGCCATCCAATCTCCACTGTTATTTTCGGGCAGCTATACGAGTACCCTTGATCAGGCACCACATTTTTCACTCACTCCCGCGAGTAACGATCTATCACACAGTGCAATGACGATCGATTTCTGTTGGACGGGCGTTGATTGCGGGTAATTGACTTTACATAGATACGTTGTCAAGATCAGATAGGGTGCCTGTACCAGTTATCGCACTACCTAAGGAAAACTATTTCTACAAAATAAGAATAAGACCGACGAATGTTTCCAATATGTCAATTGATTGTGTAGTTTACAGGAAAAATAAACAAGCTAAGCCAAAACTACTTTTAGTATTTATAACGGCGTTTGCCAATGATTGGAACCCTGTACCAGTTATGGACACATTTTCTTATTTCGGTTCCACTTCGCACTATTTGCATGCATTCCTTAAGGTTCATTCACATATTACGAAACGCAAAATATGACAATTTTAGACCTCCTCCCTCCCCCATGTAACAACTTTTGTATGGATGATTTTGAAAATTTGTATGAAGCATAACACAGCGCTAGACCCCTCTCTCTCCCCCCATTGTGTTACGTAATATTTGAATGAACCCGGTGGGATGAGCCATAACTGGTACACTGTGGCGAAATATGGTGCAAGGAAGCCGAAAATATAAGGAAAATGATTTATTTCTACAACAATTTTAGCAAATTGTGAAATTTGAATGATTGCAATTATCTTTTGTGAGTGTGATCATGTATTCACACAATATTACATGTTGTTTTTCATCGTTAAAGATTGAAAATCAACTTTGAGGCCAATTTGAGGTATTTATTGGTATAGGTATTGAGCTATTTATAGCCATAACTGGTACACTGAGCCTACCTACCTTGTTATTCTCAGACCACTTGTTTTCTGATAATGAAATTCATATAGTACGTCACGCATGCGATTTGTAAAAGTATGAAAAACAACGTACTAAGTATAGTGTATACCCGTCCTAGAGATGGGTGGTCAAAAATTCTCAATTTTAGCATGACGTACTAAATGGATGCTTCCTCAATAGGGTGTCCCAAAATAGAAAAAGTGTCAAAAAGTTAGCTTGCTCACCCTTAGAATGATAGATTGAGGTCTTAGACACAAGAGTTCCATAGATGAAAACTCAATCAAAAAATATTTAGAGGTTGCACGCATCGATTTTATGACAAATGGACGATTTCTGGTATTCTTACCAAAAAATGCTAATATGAGTTGAAAAATAAAAGAAATAAAAGTCATCAATAAAAGTTAATCATAGTTCTGGGTCCCGCAAACAAAGTTTAGAGGGAGTTTAGGTCATCAAAGCTGATTTTATATATTTCCCAAGTAACACATGTGTTATATAAGAGTTACGGCAGCGCAAGTTTTGGTGGTTATTTTATAACAAATTTTGTGTAGATTATCTCAGCTGAAGACAGTTTTGAGTTATTTCTTTCATGAGCTGAGATATCGGTACAATAATGATAGCACAATTAATGAAAAAATCGGATTTTCTTACGTTAATCGATTATGGCAACAACAAACAACAACGATGCGATTCTACTTCCGGGACAAGTTACGTTCCCTGTTTCGTCAGGTAAGCCCTTGAACGGTATATGTCCCGCCGAAGTTGTAGAAGATACTGCACCAAGTTTGAATGAGAGTCCACTTTTCCAGCGCAACAACACAAACACGAACTTTAACCATGGCGAATGCCCGTGTAGCTGCCGGCTTAGAATAGCACTACGGACCACCTGTTCCGGGGGTAAAAGTCCACCAAACAGGTAACCCCAATCCAAGGTGTCAGGCGACCCGTGCTGAGGGATGAATGGTTGAGGGGGTTTAAAAGATGCTCGATCTTTAACGGAGCCCGTAGCGTGGGTAGATCGCCTTTTTGGGTTGCGTTGCGGTGATAGATCTACCAAACCGATATCTAGTGTCGTCCTATTTTTCAATTTTGGAATATGTGTTCTGGTAATTGAAGGCATTATAGTATTTAGTCCTTGCTACTGGTGTTGTGATGACTTCCAGTCTTTGAATAAAACTAAGTTTACCAACTTTACTTTGCATATAGTTAAAAACCTCACCATCTGAGGCTAAACTCAATGCAAAGGAAATCAAATTATGTTAGGGATCCATGTATGTACTAACTCTTCGAAGACTGGAAAGTGCTAGTACGCAAGGAACATACTAGAATCCTTAATACTGAACACATGTTCCATTATTGGAATGGTATTGCTGCTAATGTTAAAACCCGGGTCCTAAACTTCCTACTGGGGAGAATTTAGCAGTAAAACAAGGGTGATGCTAGGTTTCCGATGCATGGTCAATATCAGTACTCTTGTTTTGTTTTCTAAGAAAAGCCTCTACCCGGGAAGCGCATCTCTGGAGCAGTTGTGGATGAAGATCAAAGGGCAGCACAGAATATTAAGCATAGGCGTTCTATATCTACCCCCAGACAAAAAGTCGGATTTCGATTACATTGAAACTCATATCAACTCTGTTGGTTCAGTACTATCCCAGCTGTCCAAAGATAACCTGGCGCTGGTATTTGGTGACTATAATCAATCCAAGCTGGTGTGGAACCTATCACCAAATGAACCTCCCTCAATCGATGTCATCCGTTCAAGAATTTCTGCTTCCTGCTCTGCTCTTCTCAACGGTTTCAGTCTCCACGGCCTTGTACAAATAAATCAAGTGCTGAATCGTATTAATCACCTATTAGAATTACTGCTGGTGAATGAGTCAGCGCTCTCTGAATGCTCCATCGGGAAAACTACCGAACCGTGCCGATCACCCTGCTTTGGAAGTTTGTGTCAATCTTTCGATCCCCCTTTGCTACGACAGTGTTGAGGATGTAAATGGCCTTGACTTCCGAAACGCCAATATTGTCGCGCTGAAACATTCGCTCAATTAGATTGACTGGAACTGCCTAGATAGCATTCCTAGCGTTGACGAAGCCGTAGTTTACTTCACGGAAGTGGTAAGTCGAGCAATATTAGAGAATGTACCTGCACGTAGACCGCCTGCAAAACCAGTATGGGCTAATGCACGGCTTCGTAATCTTAAGCGATCTAGATCGGCTGCTCTGCGGAAATATTGCCAGAATCGCAACCCAATAACGAAACGACTATTTTCCGTGGCCGGTAATAAATATCGATTATATAACCGATTCCTCTACCAACGATATACTACACAAACTCAAGAAAACCTTAGATTGAATCCAAAACAATTCTGGTCATTCGTAAAAATTAAAAGGAATGAAGATGGCTTGCCTGTCGAGATTTTTCTTGGGGATCGGAAAGCTGACACTCCCCAGAACAAAAGTAATCTTCTAGCTGATCATTTTAAAATGACTTTCCACGACTCACCTGCATCCGAGACCCAAATCAACAGGGCAATTCAGAGCACTCCCTGTGACATGCTCTGCTTTGGTGTACTCTACGTGGATTCAGAGCTGGTTGAATCTGCTATCAAGAAGCTTAAATTTTCAAACACCGCAGGACCAGATGGAATACCTCCGTGTCTCCTGAAAAAATGTTCAGCGGAATTCATTCCTGCACTGCTTAAGCTATTCAATCTTTCCTTGGGAAACGGAACATTCCCCGAGAAGTGGAAATCGTCGTACATGTTCCCGATTTACAAAAAGGGAGACAAACGTAACGTCGAAAACTATCGAGGAATCACATCACTGTGTGCTTGTTCGAAGGTGTCGAGATCATCGTCAACAACGCCTTATTCACAGCCAGCAAGAGCTATATATCTCTCGACCAACATGGATTTTTCCCGAAGAGATCAATCTGCACCAACCTTATTCCGTTTGTCTCGACGTGCCTGCGAAATTTGGAAGCCGGACTGCAAGTCGACGCGGTTTACACGGATCTCAAGGCTGCTTTCGATCGTGTTGACCATGGTATTCTATTAGCTAAACTGGATAAACTAGGCGTGTCACGGGTTTTGATTAACTGATTCCGATCATACCTCACCAACCGTAAGCTATGCGTGAAAATCGGTGTAGCGGAATCGTACTATTTCACGAATTCATCAGGCGTCCCACAAGGCAGCAACTTAGGACCAATGCTGTTCTAGATATTTTTGAATGACGTCGGATTGGTTCTCCCTCCAGGGTGCCGGATATTCTATGCTGACGATGTCAAGATCTACATGGTAACCCGGAATCTCGATGACTGTATACATCTGCAGAGATTGATCGATAGCTTCGAAGAATGGTGCAGCGACAATTTCCTGACTCTGAGTGTGAACAAATGCAATGTGATAACCTTCCACCACAAGAAAAACCCTATCCTCAACGAGTATACATATGATGAATAAATCAACGGCTAGCTCGCGTCAATAGTGTCCGTGATCTAGGAATAACTCTCGACGAAGGTCTGACGTACAAGCAACATTACTCTGACGTGATTGCGAAAGCCAATAGACAACTCGGTTTCATATTTAAGATAGCAGAAGAGTTTAAAGACCCGCTTTGCCTTAAGGCCTTGTACTGCGCTCTCGTCCGATCGATCTTAGAGTTTGGATCAGTTATTTGGTGCCCATACCATCTGACCTGGATTGCAAGGATGGAGGCCATCCAGAAGAAGTTTGTACGCTACGCTCTGCGATTCCTTCCTTGGAATGATCCCGCCAAACTCCCTCCGTACGGTGATCGTTGCCTGTTACTTGGTCTAGAAACACTCGAACAAAGGCGTACTATTGCACAGACTATGTTCGTTGCAAAAACATTGACTGGCGAAATCGAAGCCCTGAAATTCTTGGCCAATTTGGCTTCTACGCTCCAGAACGTGTTCTGCGTGCCAGAAACCTACACCTTGAGGCTCGGTCGGTCGGCCGACGCATTAAGCTTGATGAGTTGTCTTCAACTGCAATACTGGTGAGTATGTTTCCAAACAACATAGCCGTATTTGTTTGAGCTACCTGGTCGCTTTTTTTTTTCATGCTACGCTACTATGAACATCGGATGAACTGCAACGATCCTCGAGCTAACGGTGACATCTGGTTTCCACGGTTGCTGCATGTTTCTGTTTAGTCTTTAATTTGTGCTAGTAATAAGTTTTACATATCGTACCTTTCGTGTTTAGTTAAGCTTAATCAACATCTTTTATATATAGATTAAGAAAAGATATGGGGTTTTTACGCCTTCTTGTTTCCCGCAAAATGTGGCTGACTCAAGGAGGCTTTTCCCCATCATAATTCATTTCATTAAGACCTTCAGGTCAGATGGAATTATTAAACAAATAAATAAATAAATTATAAGTATACTGATTCATACTGCATGACAGTAACAATATGTAAAGGTTTTGAGAGTTATTCATCGTTTTATATCTACATATGCTGAACATAACTTTTCACACCCGCTTTGTGAATACGAAAAGAGTTTTTTCCTAGATTTCATCTGTTGATCAGATAAGGGGTGATATACAAATTATGTCACGCAAAAATCGACCTTTTTCAACCCCCCCTCCTCCCTACGTCACACTTTTTGTATGGGACCTCAATATTTTTTGTAAGGGTCGTCACGTTCTGCAAACCCCCCCTCCCCCCTAAAAGCGTGACATAATTTGTGTACGACCCCTAACAGTAACAAGTCACGGATTCAAAACTTGTAATTCTGGTTATTATTGTTATTATTGTTATTGTTTATTTTAACTTCAAATTTTGAAAGAGGGAAAACCCCTTTGAGCGATTTCAACATTACAAAAACGAAATCTTTCTCAAAGAGGCACAAAACCTCTTTTATCTTTTCAAATAACATTATAATAATAACTTAAAATTAAAGGCTCACACGGCAGTAGCCATAGCAGAGCCGCAATCTTGAAGGAGGACAACATGCCACATCGTGAAACGAATCTTCAGAAATCCAGAAATCCTTGTGGGGGAGAGGGTAGGAGTCAGGGATTCACCAAAAACGAATCTTCAAGGCTGAAAATAAAGTATACCAAAAAAAAAAGAGAAACAGTATCAAACGAAATATGCAATCTCATTTATAAATTTGAATAAAAGTTTTAATATGATTTCATTTTTTGAGCCCAAAATATCCCGTATAGATACAGGAATTGGAAAACCTGCTGCAATAATGCTCTCAAACAATATTTTCCTCGGTACAATAAACCGAGAACAATTAATTATAATGTGATCAATGTCTTCATAGGATATGCCACATTCACATAAATTTGTATCATTTATATTGATGCGATACAAATGACTATTACAAATATAGTGATTGGAAATCAATCTTGAAAATGTGCAAATGAAATTTCTACTCCCAGATACATTTTTGAACCAAGGAAAATTATTCACTTTGGGACATATTGAATGACACCACCGCCCTTTATCACTAGAATCCCAATTGATTTGCCAGGTATTTAAAGAATAATTTCTAAGATTTGGAAAATATTCAGAAGCAGAAATATCACGATTATAAAGTATACCACAAGTAACCCCAAATTTTGCCAATAAATCCGCCTGTTCATTGCCATAAATATTACAATGTGCAGGAATCCAAACAAATTTTATAACATATCCTCCAGAATGCAAATCAAATAATATTTTTTTCAACATCAACATGATGTGATGTGATTTATAATTGAACTTGATAGTATTCAAAGCACTCAGACAACTGAAACTATCAGAGCAAATAATATAAAAATTTGGCGGGCAATCCTTGATCATGCTACATGCAAAATACAAGGCAATGAGTTCTGCTACAAAAATAGAACACGGAGATTGTAATTTATAAAAATGAGCTAAAAATAAATTATATACTCCAAAACCTGCGATGTCATTAATCAAAGAACCATCTGTAAAATACATTTGTGAAGGGCTGATTCCATCAAATTTACGTTCAAACAGTAAATTTGCAAAATGCGGATGTAGAAATTTTGGTATTTGCCGCAATTCATAGAATAGGGACAAGTCAATTAATGGTTCATAAGTATGAATGTTTAATTTAAAATCATAAAAATCATTCGAATGCACATGTAAAAGATTTTGATTTAAACAGTGAGTAAAAGAATCCAACATTCTATTTGTAGGATTAATTTGGTATAACGACTCCAAAGTACTTATGATTTGATGATTATTCGCAAAACAATTTGTCAAAAATTTACAGTTCATCTCCTGAAAACGAATTTTTAATGGAACAATACCGGCAAGAACTTCTATAGATTGAGTATGGGTGGAATTCATTAGTTTTAAACAAATTCTCAAACAACGGTATTGTATTTTTTCAAGTTTGGAAAAATGAGTTTGTACAGCACTACCAAAAGTAAAACAACCGTATTCCATTACTGAACGAGTAGTGGTTTTATATAACGTTATTAAATCAGAAGGATGTGCACCCCACCACGTGCCTGTAATTGTACGAAGAAAATTAATTCTTCTTGAACAAACTTTTTGAATGTATATAATATGAGTGTTCCAATTCAATTTAGAGTCAAACCAAATACCAAGATATTTATATTCATCAATTTGATCTATTCGAAGTCCATTCAGAAATAAATTAATATTTGTGGTAGAACGTTTTCTGGAAAACACAATAAGTTTGGTTTTTTGAACTGAAAATAAAAATCCATTGTCATGAGCCCACATATCCAAATTATCCAAAGCACATTGCATAAAATGTTCAATAACATCTCTATTTTTCCCACATATGAAAAGAACATTATCATCAGCGAATTGAAGCAAAAAGCAACCATTAGGAATAATAGATGCCATATCACTAGTGAATAAATTGTATAAAAACGGACTCAAGCATGATCCCTGTGGAAGGCCGAAGTAACTATATCGTATTATTTTGGAAGAGTTATTATGAAAAAAATGCATAATTTTAAATGAGAATAAATTATATATAAAGTTTGAAATCATATTTGGAATTTTCAAATTGTTCATTTTATTGAACAACAAATCAATCAGGACAGAATCATAGGCTCCAGAGACATCTAGAAAAGTAGACACTACATCTTGTTTTTGATTAAATGCAAGTTGAACTTGCGTTGCTAAAAGTGAAATACAGTCACGCGTACCACGACCCCTTCTAAATCCAAACTGAGACGGAGATAAAATATTGTTTTCTTCAGCCCAAAATTCAAGACGATTTAAAATCATTCGCTCCATAAGTTTGCGTAAACATGATAACAAACTGATAGGTCTTCTGCTATCAGCTAATGAAGGATCTCTACCAGGTTTAAGAATACTTATTACTTTGATTGAGCGCCATTCAACAGGAATGATATTTTGTAACAAAAAGCTGTTGTATATCGAAAGTAAATGAAGTTTACCTTCATCAGGTAACATTTTCAAAACAATAAATTTCATGTTATCAATACCTGGAGCTGTATTTTTAGTAATAGATAAAGCCAAATTGAACTCAGCCAAGGAGAATGGATCACAAAGCTCTGGAAAATAGTTTAAAGATTTTGATTTATAATTTACTAATGGAGCAACAAAGTCTGGACATATTTTTGAAGCAAACTTTTCAATCCATTCTTCTGAATATTCCAAAACAGTAGAAACATTAGAATTATAATTTCTTAAATTTCGTGCTACTGACCACAAAGTAGACAATGAAGTTTCACTGTCCAGGTTTTCTACAAAATTTCTCCAATAATTTCTCTTTTTGAATTTAGTAAGTCTAGTAAACTGGGCTTCAGCTTTACAATACAATAAATAGCTATCTCTGGAGCCTGATCTGCGAAAGTTTTTAAAAGCATCAGATTTATTTTTCAGTGAATTGGAACACTCACTATCCCACCAAAAAGAAGGACGTGCCTTTTTAACAGTACCCGAAACACATTTTTTAGTTTGAGATTTACGTAAACTATCAATTAGTAAATTTGAAAAGCTCTTATAATTGTCAATTGGTGAAGCTGAATCTACACTTTTTATTAACGAAATAGATATTAAATCAGAAAATTTTGTCCAATTCACATTTTTGCACAAATCATAAGTACAAGACTCATTAATTAATTGATTTCGAACGGGAATGTGCATTCGAATCAAAATAGGTAAATGATCACTGCCATTTGGATCATTGATAGTAGACCAAGAAGATTGCAATGCCAAACTATTCGAACAAAGTGAAAGATCAATACATGAATGATTACTAGGAGGCACAGCCACTCTAGTAAATGAACCATCATTGAGAATATTTAAATTAAGGTCATCAATCAAATCCATTATTAAGGAACCCCTACCATCGATTTTATCACTACCCCAAGCGAAATTATGGGCATTAAAGTCTCCTAATATAAAAAATGGAGAAGGGACTTGTTGTAATATACTTGTAATTTGTGTTAAACAAAAACTAGCATTTGGAGGAATATAAAAACAAACAATAGAAAAATTGAATTTTTCTTTTTTGATTGATATAGCTATAAATTCTATCTGGGACTGAGGTAGCATTGGTAAATCTAAGTATTTAAATTCAATATTATTGTGAATTCCAATCAAAACCCCACCAAATGATAATTCCCTATCTTTACGCAATATATTGAAATTAGGAATACGAAAATATTTAGTAGAAACTAACCATGTTTCATTTAAACAAAATATGTCGATATTATAATTAGTTAATAATGCTTTTAATCTATCTATTTTCGGAATGACACTACGACAATTCCATTGTAAAATGTGAAGCTCATCACTAATATTATTGGACGCCATTAAGATGAAAATAATGAAGAAATGAGGGGTCCAAATGTGTTCAATTTATCCAAAAGGGAAGCCAAAAATGGTAAAACTAATTTAATGATATTTTTCCAAAAATCACTTAATCCCAAAAAATTAACAAGCTCCTCCAAAATTCCCAGAATTGAGCTCTTTGGATTTTCATCAGAAATATCATTTGAATTTTTATCATTTGTGTTAGGCACATTATCGGAATCAATTTTTTGAAACCCAGGAATATTCTTGGAAGAAGAACGAAGAGGTGGAAAGTTTTTATCAAAAGAGGTAGATGGTTGGGGTTCCGAAATACATATTGTCTTTGACAGCGGATTTTATGTTAGACCTTTTTCTTTTACTTGGAGGTTTGTAAACAAAATCATTACCGTCATGAAGTGATTCAATACCTTCTTCATCTGGTAAAATTTCAAATGCATTGGGAGAAGAAATATCATCAAAAGATTTCATAATTTCAGCATATGAAACCTTATTTTTGTGTCTTATTTTTTGGTTGTGCTTTTTTTGATTTTCAATATAAACAGCACATTCTTTCAAAGAACTGTGCGTTTGTTTACAATAAATACATGCATCCGATTTTTTAGCACAATCGGATGATGAATGTAACTCCCCACATTTTGAACATTTTTGTTTGTTCGAACAAAAACTCGAAGTATGACCGAAAAGAAGACATCGATCACAATGCATGAGCTTTGGATAGTAAAGTCTCACGCTGAAAATAACTTGTCCAACTTTTACATAATCCGGAAGAACGGATCCAGAAAAAGTAATTTTTATACAATCAGAATGTTCATATTTTGAATCATTCTCAGTAAACAATAATTTTGATAAACGAACACAATCCAAAACCGTAACAGGTGAAATGGATTTGTTCTTGAAAAAACCTGAGCCATGATTGACAACATCTTCACAATCCAAAAACTCATCATAAATTATTCCATTAATTTCGCATGAATCGCTAGGAGCATACACGCGATAGGAATTTGCAAATAATTTGGATTCCAGAAGAGCATTAGCTTCATCTCGAGAACCAAAAATGACACGAATTTGTCAAGTGAAACTTTCTTAATTTCCTTCACAGATTTGTATTTTTTGTAAACCTCAGAGGAAATCAATAAAACATTAATTGGCCTCTCTTTCTTACGAAAAAATATTGCAAACGGTCCAGGAAAACTAGGTGGATAAACCTTCACACGAAAAGGTTTAACCAATGAAGATGTTTCAAGCAAATGAGCATTATCTTTTGACCCCCCCTCCCCCTCATCAGTCTCCATGTAGGAAACTCAAAAATGAAGGTCTGTTTTGTGAACTGTGGGATCAGGATACAATAATGTAAAAGGTAATAAATAAATTATACTTGCGGCTCTTCAATACAAACGAACAAACTTCAACATATCCAACGTCGAACCAAAACGGAAAACTTGAATTCTAGGAACCAAAAACTTGCAACTTCAACCGCAACACTTGAATGAATCCAAAAACAGGAATCCTCCACCGAACGCAACAGCAATGGAATCTCAGAAAACGGAAACGATCCAGCAATGGAACACCAAATTAACTCTTCAACCGCAACACTTGAACAAATCCAGCAATGGAAAGAATCCTCTGTTCGAATCCGCAATATCACAAACGCCTCAAGAAATATTTGAATCTCGGAAATTATTTGGGTCTGAAAAGAAGAAAAAAATGACACGAGCAGAAAAAACCGTTTAACCTGGTCAAGGCCTACTTACCGAGTATAAGTTGTAATTCTGGTTGAAAACTATGTTCTAATAAGTGAGCTGCGCAGCAGAAAGATTTTAACATTGACATCTCTTAGGTTAACACCTCTTTTAACATATTAGGCCAGTCACTAATTTATATATATTTTTTTTAAATAATATTGGTATCTAAACATCCTGATGCTTTCTGAAATCCGACCCCAGCTGCAAATATGTGCGCTAATGGTTTGCTTTTAAAATCAAATTATATGATAGATATCAATATTGTGTAGAGAATTAGCTTTAGTTAAAATTCGTGAATAAAAAGAAGAAAAAATATCCTAATATTCGTAAAAATACCTGAATTTCCATGCACATACTTGAATTTTTATGACGATTGGCTAGAACTATAAAACTTTATTTTTCTTTCTTACAGTTTTAATTAGCTATTTTATTTTTATTTTAGTTGTTTTCAATGTTCTGGGACAACTAGAAAGAACCTATATGTTTGTTTAACAAGAGTACCAAAATCTATTTCAAAATGTGTACTTGCATAACATTACATGTCAAACACTTGTTATTTTCTTTTTTTTGCATGGTAATCATAGAAATTAATGAACAAAAACAAATAACATATTAAAATCCGATTTTTTCATTGATTGTGTTATCATTATTATGCCGATATCTCAGCTCATGAAGGAGATAGCTCAAAACTGTCTCTAACCGAAATAATTTACGCAAAATTTACTACAAAATAAAGGAATTGTGAATCGGAGGAAGAAATTCGAAATCCTTATAAATTGAGCATTTTTGAAAAATTTGGTGAAAAAAATCTCGATTTAAGACAATTAGAAGGGATTTTAATGAACTATAACTAGCATCTTGAATTTGAAAACAATGTTAAAATTTAGGAAAATTTGGTGTTTTATTAGAAAAATAATCGAATCGTTATAATTTTCTTCCGTGTTGAGAATTTTAGGTTAAGTCAAAAGTTTTTCAAAGCTCATTATATAAGTCATAAATGGTCAAAATTTCATTGCATTCGGTTCATTGAATCCGGAGATATAACAGCTCAAAGTTGGCTATCGGATAATTATATCTTTTACTGGAATCTTTATAACTCCGTGCAGAATATCCCGATCTTTGTCCAATTTTGTCCATTGATACACAACTAGTTGATCAACTTACAGTAAAAATTTGAGCACGGTTATGAACTAACAAGATTGCGACACACACTACTGGGGCAGAACGCTGTTATGGACAGACAAAACCTCTTGTGCTCTGGATATCCATACTAGAGGTTTGGCGTCTTCAGAGAAGTGTCTTGTAGGAGTTTTTACTAAAATCTTATTACGAAAAATATAATGAAGCACTACAGATGCATAATAAAATATACCATGCGTAGTGGAACCTTACAAATGCGTAATAAATTAGGACATCACAATTGAACAAATACAACACAGAACATATATTTTGCCCTGTTACCCTAGTGGATAACAATTTCCGATGACAGGATGACGAGGTTTCATAAATATTGTTGGTCCATCAGTCAATCCTGTAATCGTATTTTGTCTGGCAGGTTGCCTTTCGTTCGCAGCATTAGTTGCTTTCATAGCTTGAGTTTTGTCTAGGAATTTCTAATCCTAAGGGGACATCCCGATTCGGGTTTCATTACTGAGTTCTATAACTTGAAGTCTGTGCCAGAGAAAGGTGTAAACCACTAGCACTTAATCACGACCCGAAATGGCCTGAATGTCGGCAATCGAAATAGGATTGCGGGCCTCTATTCTGCCAGAGCCCTATAAATGTGCAATAATACTAGCGGAATATTTACAAGTTAAAATATCACATTAAGCACAAAAATAAAACTTGTAATAATCTGGTCACTCAATATTTGATCTAGACAAGTTGCAACTGATCTAGATCAGTTTAAGCTTTTTGTAGAAGCGTCTTAGAAGAAAACTTTCTTCTGCAAAGTTGTTCATTCTGCTGTTTTTGACATTTCTTCTGAAGACACTGATACTCTATAATGCACACGAAATGCACATTGGGCCACTTTACTAATATTTTCAAGTAAAAAAAATTTCGAACTTTAGGTTAGCAAAAATATATAAGAAAAAGATTATTCCTCAACAAAAACTTACATAATCACGGAAATTAGAGGTTTTTCTTATTATAATTTAGTCAACAAGTATTTGAAACTACAATCAGTACCGCGGACGCTTGATTGTTAAAGCAATGATAATAATGCTTTGAAACAAATACCAAATGTATTTGATTCAAAGCAAAATGGTATTAAGCCGTGGTTCAATGGTTAACTTTCTTTGATTCAAAGCACTTTATTTTTGAGTTTAACATATTTTTTTCTGCGCGTAGGATTTCTGTTCCACTACTCGATATTTCCATGAGTCGATGGAATAGAAATACACTAGAACTCCAATGGCGCTGTAGTCACTTTTCTCATTTAATTATTTTAATAACTTTAATTGCAATAACTTACTGTTTTTAAGAGGCCATCTTGTAAAGGACCTTTTGTTTTGGTAAACAAACTTAACTTGACACTTCTAGTACCGCTGCTGACGCTGTAAGGGCGTGGTAAACTAGATGTTAGTCACATGAATAGTGGCGACGTTGGACTTCTGTGGCTAGTTATTCTACTGTCGATGGTCGCTTCAATATCCACTCATGGAGGTTTTACTGTATTTTTGTTATACACAAGTTTAAAATCATCACGAAAATGAGTGAAAATTGATAATTGAGATTAATTTTTTGAACTTCAAACATGATGTAAAACAATTTTCTGACTATTTTTTTACGTAACATGCCTGTAGAATCACTTAGATATTTAAGGCACAAATATAATAAGAAAAATATTAGATGCTGCTTCGGCCGGTATATTCCATGTGAATGTATGTTTTGATTTGTTAATTTTATTGATTTGTACCCTACGCCTTAACATATGCCTTAACAATGTTGCATATGAACAAATAAATACTTAATATTTGAATGTAAGCTTCAACATTATTGCTGACTTATATATATTAGATTTGGTTATTGAGCATATATTCATAAACACAAGTTAATTCTATTGAATTATCAGTGTATAACCATAATTTCAAACTGCAAACTGTAGCAAAAAAATTCGATATGTGCCATTGTTCTCTCGCTACGTTTATCAGGCATATGTTCTCACATGGTCGAACACATTAAGTTAGTTTCGCTATTGTATGAGTAATGAGTATATGGATACAACAATATTATTACATGAGGTCCTTCTCATTGAATATATAGATATACATTCATATGGAATACATTGACCTGAGCAACGCCAAACTAGTTTTATTACATACTTGATTACATACCAGCTGTCCCGGCAAACGTCGTACTGCCTGCCTACTGTGTTTTTTGACATGCAGCTCTGTAGAAAAATGCCCCGCAAAATGGAATTTCAAACTTTCTCGTTTTCGGTGCGTTCCCGGTCAACTATCCGAATTTTTTTTTGTACGAACACGTCGGAGCCCTGCACGAATGAAACACTGAAAGAATTGTGTAGATTCGTTGGCCTATTCGTGACATACAAACACCATTCCATTTTTATTTGTATAGATTTGCTACATTACAATAACTCTCAAGGCATTTTACTTTACTATTACTTTAGAGCTTTTAGTAGAACTTGTTACTTCAGACTCTAGTTTAATTTAAAAACACTTCACTAATACTTTACTTTTGCAAAAGAAAATAAAAAATGAATAACTCTTTTAAAGAAAAACTAGAAAGGACGAGCAAATTCCTTTTAATTCTACTACTGTGCTTATCTTCGGACAGATAGGCCTATTTCGTCTGTGACTTACAGACTTCTTCAGTGTCAAGTGCTCGACTGAAGAAAACCTCGCATTCGTTGTGGTATTTATACTAGGAGTGTATGTGTAGGTACGTGTGTGGGTAAAAGTGTAGGTATAAAAATGTAGGTACAAAATTGTAGGTACATATTTGTAAAAAAGGGGGTGTATCTGCCTGTTAGAAAACAGGGTGTCAATAAGATACCTAAAGCTAGGAAAATTCCTACCGATTTGGTAGGTAGTCAATTGGTGTTTGTTGTGTTATTTTGTTTTCCTGCCGATTTGGTAGGTAGTCAATTTGTGTTTTGTGTATTGTGTAATGTTTTGTGTGTGTTAGGTAAATAGGCCTATCTGTCCGAAGATAAGCACAGTAGTAGAATTAAAAGGAATTTGCTCGTCCTTTCTAGTTTTTCTTTAAAAGAGTTATTCATTTTTTATTTTCTTTTGCAAAAGTAAAGTATTAGTGAAGTGTTTTTAAATTAAACTAGAGTCTGAAGTCTCAAGGCATGCTGCATTAAAAAATAATCGGAAAATTGTTTTACATCATATTAGGTGTTCAAAAAATTGGCCTCAATTGCTAATTTTCATTCATTTTCGTGATGATTTCATACTAGTGTACTTTTCTTTCCCCAAAAATTTCAGCGATCAAAGCTTATGAAATTACCTTCTCAAAAAAAATGTTTTTAATTTTCCACGAGTTCGGACATGGTTTTTCCGGCTTTTCTTTATGAATTTTCTCAACGGTGAAAAAATTTGTGGAAAACTTTTTCCATTTCATATTTTTTTTTTGAATTTCTGAGAAAATTTGCTTTTATTTTCATTAAAAAACTTTGTTTCTACGATGCTTCGTTCTTGAGTTATGATTTTTAAAAGTAAGTAGTGTCAGGAGAAAACAAAAAAAATCCACCTGAGTATTCCGGGAAAAGAGGCTACCCTGAATTTTCCTCAATTTTTCTTTGTTCATATACCCATGAGCCCTGCCTGTGGAAAGAGTTTCATGAAAATCTGAGACCCTTCGGCCCAATTTGTACGATAATAAAAAAAATGCCCACCTATCAGTTTTAACAACATTTAATTTACATTAGAATGTTCTGTTTTGCAAAAAAAACTTGTATTAAAAAAGTTTTTTTTTTTGTATTGTTACGATACTTAAAAACCTATACAATTCAATGTGAAATGCTCATTCACATTTGATTCTACTGTTATTTTAACATTGAATTCTATTGTAAGAGCCTGGTTTTCAATGGCACTGTTACAATAGAATCCTATGTTTTTCTATTGTATTTTTTATCCGGCTAGTTCGCGACAAGAGCAGCAAAACAATCGTCTTCGAAAGGATAGAACGAAAGCTATGACATATACTATAATCACGTAACATAAAAATTATACAAAAATCATACAACGGAAGAAGATCCAAGCAAATATAATTGAACTAAATAAAAAAGCTAATGAAACATAAATCATATAAATTGAAAACTGTTCCTACACCGGCAATGTAGGATTCCTACAGTAGGAATAAATTCGCCGTATCACTCGTATAACTTCATCATCTGGTTCGCTATTCATTCCGAGCGTCAATTTTCATGCAAATCAGCCAGCGGGCCACACAACGCCAAAATCCATTTATCGCGCGAACACGCGTCCGCAGAACAACCACAATTTCACAACAACTCTTTTCAGTGAGTGACATGATACCTACCAACAACGGTTGATACATTTCTGCCACAGGAAGATAACTTTCAGCCAATGAATCGCAGAGCGGAAAAGAACTGTGGCACAAACAATTGAGTTTAATAATTACAGTTCGTTGCAGGCTGCTGTTGGGTTTGGCAGTTATGGTGATGATGAAATTGTTATGGAAATAGGCTTAGTGAGGAATTGAACTGAACAATGGTTAAGGATTGATAGCGATGATTTCATCGGAATGGACGCTATAGGAACTATGGTAAGAGATGGATGTATTGTTCAGAATTGTGACAGTTGCATTGGCCCATATAGACGAAGCGGTAAACGTGTGGATATTCAGCAACGTGATGCTGAGGGTGGCGGGTTCGATTTCCGGTCGGCCCTGGATCTTTTCGTAATGGAAATTTTTATGACTTCATAGGGTATCGAACCACTTGGGCAGCGGCTGGTATTTTGGGCACTCTTCGCTATAACTTAATCAATTCCAAACCAATTGACTTAAAATTTTGTTCACTGCTAGATACTAACCGTATCTCATCGCGTTCCAAAAATAGTGTCAATTGGTTCAGAACTGGCTGAGTTATAGCAGAAAAGTGCCCAAAATAGGACCCCTGCCGAGATGGTTCCACTTCCCTATAACATAGAATCGTTTTTTTTTTAATTTATTTATGCTTTTTACAGCTTCAATGTCACTAGGTGAAGATCCGCAAAAGGTGCATTTCTTTTTGATTATTCCAACGAAAGATTGGTTCACGGCAAAGTCAATATGTGGAAACTTTCATGAACTCTCTGGGAACCCTTTGGCCACGTCACAGAGTCTACACCCTCAGGGACTCCCAAACCCTTTTCGTCTGGTACATCACTCATTCAAAGTTCGACCTTATTATACTACATAGTATAATAATACTCATTCAAGTATATTTTATGAATGAACCGAGAGATTTTCATTCATCTTCCTAATACTCTTCCAGTGGACAGCATCAGTGGTTGCCTACTCAAATTTCGATGGAAAATCCGAACCAAGTTCTCTTTGATCTCCCTGTTCCCCAAATTACATGGAGACCGATGGGTGTGTATATTGTATATCCATCGTAAAAACAGAAGGCAACTCGAAACAGTCCGGTGAGTTGCGTGTTTGATTACCGATTTTTCGCCCGAAAAGTCACACGCAACAAAAACAACACACACCCCGACAGACAGAGAGATGAGCATCTTAATGAGTTTATTGCTAGTGCCAATGTAAACACCGCTTTTCGCTTTTAGGCGCTGAGCTGGTTGTACGGTGGTGGTCGCCAGGTTTTAAGCCGGGTCGTTATGATGGGTTTTCGGAGGCCACTAGAGAACACCTACGGATGGAGTTCGGTTGAAGTAGTAAACGTGTGTTGCTCTCCCGATTACGTACGGATGCAGCGTTATTTAGAGACTCAGCCAGCGATTGATTAGCTTGCTATCTCGACTTGGTCCGCCACTTGAAGCAGATGGAGTTTTTTTGGTATTCCTTTAGAATGGGAGTTGCACTGCAGACAATCATTGTTTGAAACTTGTGTTAACTACTTGACAGTGTTCTTAGAAGTAATAATAAACTAGTCTATGCATCTATGCTGCCCTCTACAGACGTATATTTGATTTACTCGTATCACGGAAATATTCTTGGAAACTTTTTTTTATCCAATTGCAAGTAAATCAAGTAGGAGTCATTAGTAGGGCAAATGAGTATAATACTTGATGTTTTCTTACTGCGTATTCCTTCTGTTACCCCTCAAGTGATTTATCCTGTAATTCCTTCACGAATTCCTTCAGAAATTTCTCCTTCACGAATTCCTTCAGGAATTTCCCATAGCTTCCTCCGGGAATTCTTCTAGAAACCCCTCCAAATGTCCCTCCAGAAATGTCCTCAGGGATCCCTGCAGAAATTCCTCCGGACATTCTTCCAGAAGTTCCTCTATGAATTCTTACAAGGAAATCTCTAGGCATTCTTCCAAGGATTCCTTCAGGAATGCCTTCAGGGATTTCTGCAGAAATTCTTCCAGGAATTTCTCCAGGGTTTCTTCCAGGAGTACCTCCAGAGTTTACTCCAGGAAATCCTCCAGGGGTTCGTCAATGAACCCCTGCTGGAACTCTTCCAGAAATTTGTCCAGGAGTTTCTCGAAATATTTCTCCTGAAATTTCTCCATGAATTCTTTCACGAATTCCTCTACGTATTCCTCCAGGAATTTCTCTACAGATTCTTCCAACAATTCCTCTACGGATTCCTCCAGTAAATTCTTCAAGGATTTCAGGGATACCTCCTGAAATTCCCCCAGGGAATTCCATTACTAATTTTTGCAGCAATTCCTTTAGTAGTTTATCCTAGAAATTCTACAGGAATTTATCTAGACTCCTTTTCCAGTTTTTGAGAGCTACCTTCAAAAATTCTTTCAAGCACTTCTTTAATAATGGCTTCAGGGATTCCTCCAGAAAGTCCTTCAAGGATTATTCCTGAAATTCGTCCAGGAATTTCTGCTGGAATGCCTCCACGGATTCCTCCAGATATTTCTCGAGCTGGTTAAGTGATTCTCAAAATGATCCATGGAATGCTATTTTGATGCGCGAATTACAAAATTGTATATAAAATTCAATTGTGGATGATGCAATGAACACTAAGAATGTGCATAGAATTTTAAAAAAGGTGTGTGATGTGAGTATGGTACATAAAATACCTTAATGATCAAGGAAACGTCAAGATAGTGCATGCGTGACAAGTAATTGCAATTTGATTTATAGAATGCAAAGCTGAAGCATGAGATTTGGAAATGGTGTAAAAATAAAAATGTTGGTGCTTTATAAAAAATCTAATTTGCGGCAATAAAGGTGCATGTTGTCACCGTGGTGTATAGGATCTCTAGATAACACTGAGATCATTGGTATGGCGCATGGAATGCTGATATGGAGCATGTCATTCAAAGATGGTGCATGCTATCAGTATGATGCATTAGAGTTGACATCGTACATGAAATGCTATTTCGATGTACGAAACTTCATACAATAATAATGGTGCAATAGATGCCTAAATGATATAGTGAACGCCTCGATTTCACTTTAAGGGGCGAACGGTCGAGAAAATATCCGCCATTGCTCTGTTGCTACTAAGATGGAAATCTCAGATTCTACTTCACATTTTGCAACAAAAACCGGTCATTTTGTATGAGTGAACATCATGGTGGTGCATGGAATGCATGATGTCAGTATGGTGCAGTGGCTTAATTTCCCCAACAGGGGAGGAAAAAAATGGTGCATTAGCTTCACCATGATTCTGTACTCGTGATGTTTCATAATAAGGTGCACTTGCAATTCATGCAAAGGTGCTGCAGGAAACCCAATGTGGCACAGAAATCAGCATGGTTCAGGTACGTGGAATGCTATTTTGTATGCGAAATGCCAAAATGGTTCATCAAATTCAAATGTAAACCACAACATAATGGTGCATCATATGTCTAGATGATATAATAAACTCTGAAATGGTGCTTGAAAAGTTTTGATGGTACCGTAATCCGGGGTAACATTGATCAGAATTTTCGTTCTTTCTTGAATAATTCTCTTGTTAAAGCAAACGTTACATGTTTTATATTTTTAAAACAAGTACTGGCCCTCTAAGTATATGTTAAGCTACTCGAAAAGGTATTGTAAAACTTTAAAACATGTTTGAATGGACTTTTTAATCTAATTTTTGGCTTTGTTGATTTGGGGTAACATTGATCATGTCAGTGATCAATGTTCGTTTGTGTTGAAAATACCCTTATTTACTAAATTCAGGGACGCTGATTTCGAATATGTTGTCCAAATTCTTACAAGTCTTGCACTTTTTAAGTTATTTAAAGATTAAAATCCTCTAAACTGCGAATAACGCCTAAAGGTAGGCAATGGCTTAAGAAATTTAATGCCTACTTTTAAAAAATCGTATATTTCATTGAAAAAAGAGCACTTTCATCGAAGTTTCATTTATTTAATTCAACTCCAGGATATCATATTGAAGTAATACAGTGATTTCGAACCTCATATTGTATCTAGTATTCATGCCAAGCATGAATGTTTGACAATGTAACTCATGGCGTTATGAAACACAATTTTGGAAAAATAGATTTATTTCAATATTTATGTAATTCAATTTTTATGAATTACATGTCATTTAAAAGCTAAATAATAGCAGATTACGATATACCATTCGATAGCAGAAACTGATTCAATGTAAAATGCTTGTTTGAATATTTCGTGAGGTCGGTCAAGCCGATCAATGTTACCCCGCTGATCAATGATACCCCGTATTACGGTACATGAAGTTAATGATAGTGCATATCAGTATGACACATTAGATTCCTAGTTGATTAAAAGATAGCGCATGCGATCAGCATAATACGTGGATACCTAAATTATTCTGTGGGCGCTTTGAAGAGGGTGCAAGGTGCCGAAATCACCAAGGTTGACGTACATGGAATACAGTTTTGGAATACGAAAGCCAAAATGGTGCATGTTATTCAAATGTGGTGCTGACATCACTGATATGTTAAAAGATGGTGCGTGAGATTAGCCTAGATGATTCTGAGAGCATCATGGTTGTGTATGATATACTAAGA
This sequence comes from Aedes albopictus, assembly GCF_035046485.1. Lineage (NCBI taxonomy): Eukaryota > Metazoa > Arthropoda > Insecta > Diptera > Culicidae > Aedes > Aedes albopictus. The sequence continues at coordinate 409,343,562 of NC_085137.1, forward strand.
ATTAAATGTGTCAGTGATGCATTTGTTGCCACCATGACTCAGTGATTCTCAACATTGGGTGGTTAGATCTAAAATGCAAGAATTGCAAAAATGGTGCAAAGAATTTAATGTGGTGCGGAAGTCAATGGATCAGATACATGCAATACAATTTGGTGTACGATATAGCAAAATGGAGCTTATGAAATTCAAATGTGAATTAAATGCTTAGATGACGCGTGAGATGGTGTTTATATATTTTTGTGAAGGACCTGCATGATGTCTGTATGGTGCATTAGTATTATCATGATTCTGTTATACTCAACATATTTCAAATGTAGGAGCACGAATTGCAAAAATGGTGCAGGAAACTCAATGTGGCTCAATCAACATGTTCCAGGTACGCGGAATGCTATTTTGTATGCAAAATACTGAAATTGTGCATGGAATTCAAATGTGAACCACATCATAATGGTGCATAAGATGCCTAGATGATATAGTAAATGCCAAAATGGTGCATGGAAATCAATATGATGCATTGGATACCAAATTGATTAATAGATATTTCATGAGATCAGCATTATGCGTTGATACCTCGATGATTCTGTGGGCATCATGATGGCGCATTGAAAGCTTCGAAGAAGGTACATGTGCTGTATTAGCCGTCACTGTTATTCAGTGATACTCGTTATTGTGTATGGCAAGGTGCACGAATTGAAAAAATGATGCTTAGAAATCAATGGGGTGCCGAAATCACCATGGTTCACGTACATGGAATACAGCTTTGGAATACGAAATCCAAAATGGTGTATGTTTTTCAAATGTGGTGCTGACATCACTAATTAGTTAAAATATAGTGCATGAGATTAGCCTAGATGATTCTGAGAACATTATGGTGGTGCATGAGTTGCTAAGAAATTGTATGCGTCAGTGGCAGCCACCATGATTCTCAACAGTGCGTGATTAGATCCATGGTGCAAGATTTGCAAAAAAATGGTGCATAGAAATTTTTTTTATAAAGGGGGGGGGGGGCAAGTGCCCCACTTGCCCCCCCCCCCCTGTGCACGCTAGTGGCTCCTTTATACGACGCATGATCCACTTTCGGAATAAACTTTGCAGTAATATTCCGCCAAGATTTGTTAATATATGGGTCATTCCATATAAAGTGACCGAGAAAAAGTGAAAACGTGTTTTCGACCATCACGGATTTTGACCAAATTTTGTTCGAATGTTTGTTTAAATGGAGAAAGAAAAAATCCAAATTTTGATGCCGATCGGATCACCCCTCGGCCCGTGGCAGCACCCCTCGTCTTTGTCAATACAAGAAAAATCCAAGTTTTCCCTTCCTTTTCTTAATTTATAGCTTTGAAACTATAACATATACACATTTTTGACCTTCGGCTTATTTGAAGAAAAATGTCAGAGGAATCCATAAAAAATATTATTTTTTCGATACAGTGTTGCCAAACATGTTATTTTTCAATTTTAAAATTTAAAATCGGTTTTACGTCGAATGAGTATATTTTGATTTCAAAAATTTTGATTCCATCGTGTTTATCAGACATTTTCCAGTCGAAAAAGCTTAACTCCCCGAGGTCTTTTTGGCCGTTCCAGAGATATAGCGTTTTTAAGCTTGGAAAACGTTTTTCTCTAATATATCAAATTAGTTCAACTTACAAGTTTCGCTAAGAAAACATTATTCGGTGCAATTTGAAGATGATTTAGGCTGATTTAGACCAAGGGAAGTAGCAAATTGTGTAAAAAAAAAAAATTAGCAGTGTTGCCAGTTTATCAATTATAGATTTATTATAATAAATAACAAAAAATTGCTAAAATTTAATTTTTTTTGTATTATAATCCTTATTTCAATTGACATTCTACCTATGTAAACATAAATGTTTACGAAAGTGTTGCCAAACATTTTAAATTTATTGTAAAAATCTAAATTATATGAGAACTTTTGTATCAAATCAAATTATCAAGCAAGTATAATAAATTCCTTTTTTACAATTCTATTACTATTGGCAACACTGAACCTAGATAGTTTTCGTTAGGTGTGCAACTTTTTATTACCCTTTGACAAGGGCAGTGGTAAATTTAAATGTTCACTGAAATTTATTCATGGTACAGAATCACGAAAAAGAATTCTGGATGACATGTTATGCCTTAGCGTGAAAGTTGCTATTCATTTTTTTCTCTGTTTATCAATTGTTTTGAACTTGCACGAAAAAAAGGAAGTTCCCAAAAGTGAGTTCAATCCTCTCAACCTTGAGCAGGGCCGGAACTAAGGGGGGGGGGGGGGGGGGCGGTGGGCCAGGGCCCCGGGCCCGCACATTTTAGGGGCCCCCACAAAATCCGTTTATGCTTGCTAAACATTAACTTTATTGTTCAAAAACAAAGAAAAACTTTTTTCTCATCACATTTGTACCTCCGAGGGACCTTCACATTCGCTCCGGCCCCGGGCCCCCATAATCCTTTATCCGGGCCTGACCTTGAGTTTGGCAATTTCTATTAACTCACATACAGACAGAATAGGGTCTGGGACCATTTGGGCAGGAGCACCTATTTTGGGCACTTGCTGCTATAACTCAGTCAATTTCAAACCAATTGATATGAAATTTTGCACATGGCCAGATATTGTGCGTATCTTCCCGTATTCCAAAAATCAAGTCAATTGGTAGAAAATTTACTGAGTTACAACAGCAAGTGCCCAAAATAGGTGCTCCTGCCGAAATGGTCCCAGACCCTACTTAGAGTAGAAGTTTTTTGACCAACTGCCAGTTTAAATTACTGAACTATCTGTACTATGTCACTAACTCATTTTTGGCTTCCCGTATCAAAGTTGAGTTGTTTTGTTCTTCTTTTTTTGACAACAATAAAGAAAGCAAATCAGAGAGTATGCAAAAAGAGCTCAAAAATTAGTTTAAAAGTAAAAGTTTCACGAAAGAGATTTTGGAATTCCCGTAGAGTTGCATTGTATCGCTGCGGCGATGCTTCGTTCGTTAGATTTGTGCTTCTAAAGTTTGTTTGCAAAATTGCAATGAGGTTCCTAGATGATTATGATGATGATGAACCTTAAGATTGGGCAATGGAAAATTGCTTGCTCAATTTAGTTTTTGCTCCCGTTATGGAATTCAAGACAGAAAAGAAGATTCTGAAGGATCGTTATGAAGTAGCATTATTTGTTCCTGGTATTAGAGTCTTTTAGTGTAGCAAAGTAAAGAAATCAGAGGGCAATGTGTGGATATCTGAAACAGTTATTTTTTCGGTGAAATAAATGTAACGACACACACGTTTTGAATATGCTTCAAGAGTTCATTTTATTTTATCAGAATAATTTCTCGCCAATCGGCTCAGTAGTTTCCGAATCCATAAGGGTCAGACAAACTGATAGAAAGACAGAAATTTATTTTATGTATATAAATATTGATATACTCATATTTGATGATCTGGCAACACTGTTATATTTTCTTTTTCATGTTCTTTCATTTACCACTGTCTTAATCAGTCCAAAGGAAATTGCACCTGAAAAATCGTTTTTTAATGATTGAATTAAAAAAAAGGCAATTCTGGCAACACTGCCAAATCTTTTTCACACAATTTGCTGCTTCCCTTGGTCTAAATCAGCCTAAATCACCTTCAAATTGCATCGAATAATGTTTTCTTAGCGAACCTTGTAAGTTGAACTAATTTGATATATTAGAGAAAAACGTTTTCCAAGCTTGTAAACGCTATATCTCTGGAACGGCCAAAAAGACCTCGGGGAGTTAAGCTTTTTCGACCGGAAAACGTCTGATAAACACGATGGAATCAAATTTTTTGAAATCAAAGTATACTCATTCGATGAAAACCCGATTTTAAGTTTTAAAATTGAAAAATAACATGTTTGGCAACACTGCATCGAAAAAATAATATTTTTTCTGGATTCCTCTGACATTTTTCTTCAAATAAGCCGAAGGTCAAAAATGTGTATATGTTATAGTTTCAAAGCTATAAATTAAGAAAAGGAAGGGAAAACTTGGATTTTTCTTGTATTGGCAAAGACGAGGGGTGCTGCCACGGGCCGAGGGGTGATCCGATCGGCACCAAAATTTGGATTTTTTCTTCCTCCATTTAAACAAACATTCCAACAAAATTTGGTCAAAATCGGTGATGGTCGATAACACGCGGTGTGTACACTTGGTGTGGAATGACCCATATTATGTAGCAGAACCGCAAACAAGTAGTTTTTTGAACATGTTTGAAATAATCAAATCTGAAGCGAAATTGGATAAATCCCATCTGCCCCAGGAAATTTGAAAGGAGCAAAACTATTTAGTGCCCATTCAATCGATTCTATAGTTACAATACTTCGCGCAGAAGCCAGAGAATCATCACTAAAAGAAAAGACATCAGGTTCATCCGAAGATGTTGTTATATCCATACACAGCCGGGGAATTGTGTACTGAATAAGCATTCCAGAACTGCCTCATCAGAGGGAGTTAAATAGCCATTTGGTAAACGAAGTTCGTTCTCTCGGAATTCCTCAGATTTCGCAAGATTTTTTCTCAACCGACTGACTTCGCTTAGTCTGGAAACATATGTATTATGTACAAAGGTTTTTTCTCGGCCGGATCGTTCAGCAGATCGAGAGCTTTCATGTAGGCCTTGCGAGCCGACCTTAAAGCCTCCGATCTAGCCGAACGTCGTCTTTTCCAACTCTTTCTACATTGTTTCCTGAGGTTCGCCAGATCAGAGTTCCACCAAGGGGTTCCTCTTGTGATCTTCACAGACCGTAGAGGGCATGCTTCTTCAAAAGCTTCCATGATGGAGGTCGTTGTAGTATCAACGGCATCATCTAAATCACTTGGAGTGTCAATGGAAGGTGAGTATCCAGGAAATTTGGCCGAAACCAAATCAAAAAAGAGATCCCAATTGGTTGACCGGAGATTCCAGAAACGCAAAGATTGCGAAGTAAAATTCACATGTCAAAAAGGATGTAGCAATGGTCAGATAAAGATTCTTCATCTGACACATGCCAATTGGTCAGCTCGTGACTAATTCTATACTAGAGCAATGTGTTATGTCTAACTCTAACACTTCCTCTCTGGAATATACCATGAAGGTTGGGCGGTTGCCTATGTTAAGTAATCCAAGATCTGTACTACTTAAGTAGGAGCCTATCAAGTTAATGTCTGAGCTGCCCTAGATGATATGGTGAGCATTAGCATCACTGCGAACAATTAGCGGAAGGCCTTTGAAGTACAGTATGCGATGACTTGTTTGAAAGCATCCGTAGGGGATGGTTCATTATGCGATAAATAAACCGAAAAAAAGACGTACTTCATGTTAAAGTTTCCAAAATACACCAATTGTGACAGCACATACATCTTTGGGGGTTGATTAAAAAACGAGAGAGGCAACGAGTGCGTTGTTGACAAGCACATTGACTCGAAGCATGACACGTTAGTTTGCCGTTTCATTTTTACTGAAAGTAGGTTTCCTAAATACAAATTCACCTTACGATAGTAAGGCTCTTGATGATCAACTTCATACGAACTCGAACAGCAGTAAACCTGTCAAAAAATTCCGTTACGAAAAGTTCCCGGACCGATCAGGAATCGAACCCGTTATCCCCAGCATGGTCATGCTGAATACCAACGCCACGCCTTTTCGTTTCATTTTTTTTTTTAATTTTGTTGCAAGCTTGCTGAAATAAATTGGAGTCATCCCTTTAGTACGCCACGCTAAATTTTAGAATTTTCGACCTCTACTCCTTGCTTCGTAAGGGTTTTTTCTGCGTTCTATATTTAATACATTGCTTGTCACACGTTCGAGAAACCCCTCTTTCTGACGAATTCCAAACCCATAACCCATACAGCCAATACATACGTAAGCTCCATACGGTTGTCCAAACTCAGCCTCTATGAACCAAAGCTAGAACAGCAATAATTTCCGCATGTTTAGTAGCCAAACAAAAACAGAACGAGATGTTGTTCTACCGAAAACCGCAAGAGTAACTAATTAGAGTTAAATGACCCATAGTTGATGCAGCCCGACTGGCCCAATAAGGGGGCGTCGCGTAGTCGTCATCGGCGCAGGTTGTATCCAAAACTCAACACATCGCCATCATCATCCTGAAACCGAACCAGCAGAAGGTGGAAACACCCACCCCAAGCCGCACACGACTTTCAGTCAAGATCGCGCGAATGTTTTCTCAGAAAACAAGTCATTGCGAGCTGTTTCTGTAGTAATGTTAAGTGGGGTGGCATTGGTCTGTGCGGGATGGTAATGATCAAATGGACCCGGGAAGATGAACTGAATAGTTGCACTTGAAGCTGAGGAAAGAATTCAGGTTAAAGCACAAACATTTGTGGCAGAATTTGCATGGATCACCCTTTCAACGATAAATTTACATCATCTAGGCTGCGTTGAGATCCTTACAACCAATTTTAGGTGTTCTGTGCTTGTTACAAGGGTCAGTGTGGGGGTGGAAAAATGTCAGTCTCAGTGCACGGAAACCAAAACTACCCCATTTTACGGTAGTAAAACGGGATCCACGTGCCAACAAGACATTCCGGAAATCATAGCGATAAATAATCAGGTCATCTAACGCGAGATGAGATGATAATTATGCCACGAGTGGTACACTTGGCTCGATAATTCTCATCTGCTCTGACAATAGCTCCATCTTTCTATCTGCAATTTGAAACGTAGGCTCAGCGATCTCCACCGGCAACAGGTGACGGGATGCCACGCGATTTGCCCACTACTAACTGGTGTACCATCAAACCACACGGCACTAACGCGACCACAGAGAGCTCAGTCTGTTGATGTTTCTTGCTGCTCGCTTACAGTACAAATAGTAAATATTTGAAATAAAAATAAGATTCATAATGAATGCCAATATTTGCGCTATGTCAGCGACCGACGGACGAGCTTTACATACATTCGTATAAAGCGAGTGGTTTTCTTTATAGACCTCTAGTGAGACCACATCATCATCATCATCATCATCAGCGTCAACAGACGTCGGAGTGGACCACAGATTAGTAAAATCAAGTTGCCCGATGCGCTTTAAGTTTTGTGAAAATATCGGAAGGAGAAAATTGGAGCTCATCGGAGCAACTCTCTGCGCCGTATTGAAAAACAAAGAATCGTATCGTGAAAAGAAAAATGTAAACACGTAAACAGAACAATGTTGTGTAAGAAAACATGTTGTTGAATGCTTCAGAGTTTAGGCAGATTCAGCCAGAAGGGTGGTTAGTTATGCTGCCACATGTTATTTGGCTAACCTGGTAAGTAGTGTATCGGTGCTTACCGAGTAGTGTTTAAATTGCAATTTTGCAGTTGAGTTTTTTTAGAGTAATGAAACAATAAAGTATGTACCTAGAGTTTCATCACGTGAGAGCGTGCATTTTCCATGCTTTCTGATATTCATTTCTTTGATTGGAACTGGCGCTTCTGTTACACTGTTAGTTATCTTCTCGTAGAATCAACACTAGTCTGGTTTCTTTATCTAAAGTTTTGGTCTTAACCCGGGAGTGGTCGCGTCGTGTACTGTGTACGCTCCATTAAAAAAAAGCACGCTTGTGATACACAGCGTGAGCGTGGTGCCGTTGAAGGTGGATGAAGACGCGACTGCTCGAGGGTTAATTGGATATTTTTTACGGATGTGACAAGACGTAGCAACATTTCCGACTATCAATTTTCAAAAATATGATAGGCGGCTAGAAACCGAAAAAACTCTAAAATATCAAACGACGCACATAAATGGACCACATTCCTGGCCATAAGTCATACATTTTTTCTGGGATTTTCCAAAGCCTAATATTTTTTGAAAGTTAAAGAAGTATTGCTTCATCATGTGGCAATCAATGAAACACTTTGGGATTCATAATTTTTCAATAACGAATGCCTGAATTTGACGATTTTCTCTACTATTTTTTTTTCACTTGCATCATATCTCATCGGAAGTACTTCAATTATCGAAGATCGGCAGTTTGAAAGAATAATTAATTATGTAAACCAGTTCTTTCAAAATTATTTTTTTTGCAATTTTTAATTATGCTCAACATTTAAAAAGTTTAAGAGTTTAACGTGCCGAAATTCGTTTTAATTTTGGGTGATAATGCTGCTGGATGTCCGAAAGACGCAAATGAAAGTCAACAGTTTTGTCTCGATTCATATAATTTTGTGAGTTTTTTTGCCTATTATAACGTTTTGGTGCCTAAACGTTGATCAGGCGTATTCTAACTATGAGTAACTCTTGTTGAGACCGTCCCACTTTACACTTTGCCTTTAAAATTGTTTTATGTGGCGATTTTCTTAAAGTCCTTGCTAAAAAGTAAGGAAAATGCATTTGGTTACTGAAATTGATGGACAAGGTGATGATGATGGAGTTAGAGTCACAACCATATTTGCGGAACCCTAGATTTTGGTCAATTGTTGGCTTATTGAAACCGTTATAACTCGTATGCTTTAGGAGTTTTTAACGAGACTTTTACCTGTGTATCAACTTTTTTTACTTCTCCGTGCCATATAAAATTCTCAATCCATGTGCAAAAATGAACCAAATTGATAAAGATTAAAGATAAAGATAAAAATACTATACAAAATTGCTGAAGACACGATATTTAAAATGCGTATTTCAAAATTGTGCATTATATTCAAAAATAAAAAAATAAAACTCAATATTTTTATGATTTGACATATAAAAGATAAGTAAATTCACATACTCTAGAATAAATAAGTTAATACGGAAAACATTAAATTTGAAACACCTCATCAAATTCCGTAAATTATTATTGAAACTTAACATTATTTAAAAAGACGTGTACTGGGGTACCAGTTACACTAGTTTACAAAATAAAACTTAAGTCGTGAACTTCTGTCAACGACCAAACATTTTTAAGCATAATTTAGCGCTGATTTCGAAACCGTGCTTCACAAAATTTTAAGTAGAACAGTTTTTGAGTTTTGGCTCATTATCGAGTTTTACATTTTTTCAAAAAAATGGAATTTACTAAAATTCAAATATCTTACGTTTTGTTCAACCAATTTTAAATTTTTTTTTCCAATAATTAAAAGCAGAAAATATTACCTTTCGTTCTTCTGAATGCAGGTTTCCCGTCAGATTGATGAAATTCAAGATATTGGCGAGTTTAAGGGACGATCTTCTCAAATTTTAGCAAAATTTCCAAAAATATATGAAGAAATGTATTTTTTTCAGTAAGGAAAAACAATTTAAAAATTATTTTTCAACGTTCATTTGACATACTGTATGTAGGCAAGATACAGTAAAAAATTCAGCTTAATCGGAGCATTGATTACGGAGAATGAGATGTATGAAGTGAGCGACTTTGCTGAATAATAGAACAAAAATCGATTTCAAATCATCAACTTTGTATGGAAAGTCGAAAAAAATTCCGCTCTACTGTAATTTTTTTCCTTCGCGTTTTCGAACTCAGGGCCAAAAATGATCATCAGCTTACTGAGTTCAAAAATGCTGTAAGTGTTACCAATTGCAATTTAATGATCGCATAATTTTAAATATTTAGAGTGACTTATTTTTTATATTAGCGAGAATCACAATTTTATTTTGGGGACATTTTTAAAATCCCCTGAAAAACATGTCAAATCTCAAAATTCTACGTATGCAGCCATTCCAATAAAAAAGAGTAGACTCGACATGGATACATGCTCAAATTCGGTTGAAATGATCTTTAGAAATAAATAATTAGACCCGTTTGTTTCGCAATTAGGGTGGTCATTTTAAATATTGAATGACCCAAAAAACGACATTTCTCGTTTTTTTTTTAAATTTTCGAACCGTCATAACTTTTGAAACAATTGACCGATTTGCATTTTTTTTCACGAATGACCGCTTTTTATATTTTTAACGAAAGTTCAACTATTTTTAAGCAACACTATTATTATTATTATTTATTGAAGAGGTTTAAACTTGGGTCATTTGCCTCTGCTTTTAAGCAACATATAACAAAATTAGAAATATTCTTTATGCCATTTTTGAGCTCCTTTTTTTTAATGAAAATTTCAAGTTTTTGTTGATTATGTATACGTATGGAATGACCATGCGGAGTTGCGATGGGGATCTCGATCGCGTTGCATTGTTCGAAAGAAAAAGTGAAAAGTGACACGTGTTTGGGGCAGATTGTACTTCCTCGTGAAGTGATAAAAATGGATGCACACTTGGTAGCCAACAGTATTGCAGAAAATTGAATTAAGGTATGCGCACAGCAAAATCTAGCCAAAGAAAATCAAGCAGTAATAATGAATTCTAACTTATTCTCGAACCAATAGCAATTCATTGTAAAAAAGCATTAATTTACTTTAAATCAACATCGAAACATTGTTGGTTTGACTCATTATATCCGTCACCTCGAGCTTTGCGCTTGAGTCCTTCCGTAAAGTTTTGCACAGTACCTTCGATTGGTTGCCAAGAAATTTTTACCACCTTTGTGCCAAAATCAATCTTATTTTTTAATGAAAGCTGCTTTTCTTGACATTTTTGAAGGTTCCAATTCACGGTTACTCAATATCTTTCAAATTGGTTGAGTTTTGAGGTGCATGAGATTTCACGATTTTTGGAAAAAATGCGGTCAATTTCCACATAGTTTTCTGCATACCAACGCAAGGATTCTCCGCCATAAGCAGGGCACAAAAATCAATCCAAATCAATGCACAATATCTAAGCTTTTGAATAAGGGCTGCCAGACATTTTCCCCGACATTTTCCGTAGTGAAAAGGAGGATTTGTGGTACAAATATTTTTGAAAGTTCGGTTTTTCAAACCACAAATTCATATTGATGACCAAACTATGTATTTCTCGCCAAACTTCGATGATTTCTTAGTCTTAAGTTAATCTGCAACCTTTTCACGTTGTAATGATGCATAAAACCGAATACTTAAAAGCAAACTTAAGTCTTTGGGGACGGTCGTTTTAATGTACATTGTCAGATTTTCAACACGTTTGTGCAAAAACTTTTCGAGGACTTCTTGTTCCCTTGACTCTATTTTAAACATCGTGTCAAAATATCTCCCGAAGTAAATATTTTTTGATTCCTTACACAATAAGCTTTCATAGCGCCATAGGTTGCCAAGATTCGTTGAAAATTGTAAAATTTCCATCCAAAATTGGCTAGATTTTGCTGTGTGCATACCTTACCCTTACAATCGCGACCAAATAAATCATAATCGGGATGAAGACCGTGTCGTGTATTTTCATATAACTAGTGGATCATATCACGTACCACAGGCGGCTCCAAGATCCACGCCTTACCCTACCCTACTAACAAATACTCCTTCCCGAGACAACTGTGGGGATGCTGTGGATTCCACGGTTTCTAGTAACAACGGTTGTCGAACTAACATTCCTACCCCTTTCTCGATGACCGTAAGGACGTGCACCGGCGTTATTGACTTTAAAATATTGAACTCTCGAATTGTGCACATTGAGAGTGTGTAGCTAGTCCCAAGCACCATTCATTGGATCTCTGTGCAACTTCGATTGTTCTGGTCAATCACGGAGTAGCAACTACGATGTGTACGGTTGTCTTTGCTTTGCTTTGCTAAACGTTGATCAGGCGTTTTCTTTGAACTTTCAAAATCCCGTGCCATCTAGGCCTGAGAGGACGTAGAGGTCTCTTCATACATTTCTAAGGTGTCCAGTCCATCTTATCTTCCTCCACCATCCCTCAGCTGTAGCAAGTACAATGGTAATGCTAACGCATAAGAAGAAGGAGAGCCATTCATTAGCATTGGCATTAAGCAAGTCGCACAAATTCGATGGTGTTACAGTCCCATACCACTGTTATGAGAACTGCCTTCTTTACAACCGTCACCAAAGCAGAGAGGGTTGGAACTAATCGCTGACTCTAAGACAATGGTCGAAAGCTGTGCTAGGTACGTCCTTGCGACAGCTGAGGGATGGGAAAGGAAGATTAGTTGGACACCTAAGAAAGACAATTTTGAAAACGAAGCCGTTCGCGCCTTTTATCAATACTACACATGCGGTTACGATTTCGTGATATACCAGCTAGAAGCAATAGCCACATCATTACTACACTGACATAAATTTTGTTGTGGAAATTACCGATTCCATAGTAAAATTACTAACCGATTCTCAACCGGCAACAAAATCTGTTAAGTTTACTGAAATATGATTGAAGTAACAATGCATTGCAGTAAATTTGGCTAAAAGCGTAGTCGCCTGAACAACAAAACATTGTCATTTTTTCCTGGACACGCATCTTACAACACGGTATGGTTAAAAATACAATGCTCAGCTGTTAAATTTAGATTATTTTTGGTAATGTTAACAGCACTGCTAGTTAAATTGACAGTGTTTTAGTGAAATTAACAGGAAATAGCTAAATAAAAAGAAAATCCTTTGAATTCCACTAAGAATTTGCATCCTTCGACAGATACGTATTTCGACCTCAACTGTAAGGTCGTCTTCAGTGTCTTGTACTTGACTCGACTTACAGTTGAGGTCGAAATACGTATCTGTCAAAGGATGCAAATTTTTAGTGGAATTCAAAGGAACAGCACTAAACGCGATTTTCTTTTTATTTACAGGAAATAGCTGTCGGTTGAGAATCATAGGTACGATTAGTAATTTTACAATGGAATCGGTAGTTTCTACAACAATATTTATTTCAGTGTAGGAGCAGTAGGCAAGGTTGCCAAAAGTCGGGCTTAGTCACTAACTAACCATGCAAAGTTTATATGAACATTATCAATGACATACTTGGATCCAACCCGAACGCATGATTTGGGCTGCTGCTGAGTATCTCAATACAATGGTGGCTACCATTGCTACCATTAGAATAGTACTAAAATATTTGGGTTGCAATGTTATGGTTGGCATTCGCCATCTGATTCTATTGAAGCTTTTCTCTAGAATAACATTAGCTCCATCAGGGGCAGCGAAAAAAAAATCTCACATTGTAGCTCACCACAAGCAAACACAACAGACAACCACCACGCGAGACAGAGTGTCGATCCGTTCCCGCGCGGCGATGATGTTGTTTATTATTCCAGTGCACCATGCACTTCATGCGGTTTTGTAAACAGGAAATTCACTTTTCCTCCAAAAATAGTCTATCAAAAAGCATGTGCATCAAACCATGCAACAACTTTGGTGATGGCGATGATGATGGTAGAGTATAGTGCGTTTTTTCACGGAACTCACTCTCCGACCACATTCAGCCATCAGACAAACAATCAAAATGCGACTATGGCAGAATCCAACGTCCGATCGACCACATGGCAGATGTGGAAGAGTTTCGATGAAATTGAATCACACGCTTCCGATAGAATGAACCTTACTTCGAAATTGTGACTGTGAGTTCACAGACTACCCACGACGTTCTGGATGCAAACGCACCTTTGCTTACTTGGCCTAGATTGAGTCACCTTTTAGCGGGCAATTAGTTTTGTGCAAACTATCCGCCTGCCGACAGGACTGCGATCTAACAGATCTATTGAGGGCCCGGAATAAAGCAATCATCGATCGCTCCCAAGCGAGCAGCCATCCCACGGTGGGACGAATGGCCAAAAACGTGAACTTTTTTCAGTAGCGTCTTTAAACGTGGTTTTATCGGCATGGAAATTTTATAAAAATAGGGCGCGTCGAATGGCGTTTAGTTTTAGTTCGCAACTTTGCCACAGGCGGCGCTGTAAAATCCAACTTTTTTGTTTGACGTTTTTTCAATATGGTGTCTTCGGCAAAGTTGTAGATATGCTCAATACAAGTATCTTTGCCGAAGACACCAACCCTCTATCTCTACATTGCTTCAAGATACAGACGTATTTTATGAACGACCCCCCAAAAATCGTTTTATTCATATATTTCGAAAACGCGCAGTTTTAGAAAGTTGCAATGTTCTACAAAGTTGTGTAAAATGTCAAAAGAAACAACTTTGTAGAAGTGAATAGGGTTCTAAAATGGCAATAGGGTTAGTTATGGCTATTTTTGAGTTAAAAATAGCCGTTTTTCAAGGCTCAATAACTATCTTGGATGCAAATGGATGCAAATCAAACCCCACTAGGTTCAATATGTATTATTATTAGTTGAATATCCTGATGTTTTCGGTTGTATCCTCGAGTATCCTTAGCAGGGGTTCTTAATCTTACTAGAGCCTATTTTTGACGCTAAAACAATAATATCAGTTTTTGTATGTCATTTAGAACCCCATTATCTTCTGTGAAGTGATAAATATTAACTATTCGCATAATTGTATGCTTTATTGCGCCTATAAAGATCAATTATTATCAAATTATTATCATATTATTTTAAAAACACTGCATAGAAGTGAGTTAAGTGAGGTCATATGTATCCAAGTGATCTCACCAGCAAGCAAATACACATTATTTTCAGCACGTATAGTAACCGAATAAGCAGAAAGTCAACTCATATTAAATCACTACGTTTCTAATGTCGAATACCCAATTACCAATTTTCTAATTCACTCAAAGGCGTAACAGGCATGAAATTTTTCGATCGCTGTGAGAATGTTCTAAATAAATCCTGCATGAATGCAAACAAGCTTTTGTATACAAAATGTTTTAATGATTTCTATTTATCAAAAAAGTTGTAGATATGCACAACATCTTTGATGAAAAGTAAAGGTTTCTCTAATCAAAAATCATAAAAGTTGTTTTGGGTATGTGTTGGAGTATTAGAACTAATTTAGATAAGCTATTTCACCCTTTTACTGGCTTGATCGAGAGTTACTTGTGCCATGTGTTCCTTGAGCTTCCCGTATAAATACACACACACTCTCCCGCTTGTTCGGCACCTGTCATGTTGTTTCCGATAACTGAAAATGCTCCTTTTCATTTCCACAAATCAATAGCTACATGTTTGAAAGTTGGGAAAATGGATACCAATGCTAACGCAAATGATTTCAGGTTTTCTAGACTTGCTGTTTGTTCGGCTACTATACGTGCTGAAAAAGAATATGTATATTTCTGGCGTTCGTTTTGAATAGGTCGTATGTTGACTGTGATTCCTACCCTGATTCGACCTACTCAAATCGATTGCCAGATTTACATTTATGTTTTGAACACACGAATAAAATTTGCTTGCTGGTGAGATCACTTGGATACATATGACCGTCTAGTTTAGCTCACTTCTATGCAGTGTTTTTTAAATAATATGATAACAACTCGATAATAATTGATTTTTGTATGCGCAATAAAGCATACAATTATGCGAATAGTTAATATTTATCACTTCACAGAAGATAATGGGGTTCTAAATGACATACAAAAACTGATATTATTGTTTTAGCGTCAAAAATAGGCTCTAGTAAGATTAAGAATCCCTGCTAAGGATACTCGAGGATACAACCGAAAACATCAGGATATTCAACTAATAGTAATACATATTGAACCTAGTGGGGTTTGATTTGCATCCATTTGCATCCAAGATAGTTATTGAGCCTTGAAAAACGGCTATTTTTAACTCAAAAATAGTCATAACTAACCCTATTGCCATTTTAGAACCCTATTCACTTCTACAAAGTTGTTTCTTTTGGCATTTTACACAACTTTGTAGAACATTGCAACTTTCTAAAACTGCGCGTTTTCGAAATATATGAATAAAACGATTTTTGGGGGGTCATTCATAAATTACGTCTGTATCTTGAAGCAATGTAGAGATAGAGGGTTGGTGTCTTCGGCAAAGATATTTGTATTGAGCATATCTACAACTTTGCCGAAGATACCATATTGAAAAAACGTCAAACAAAAAAGTTGGATTTTACAGCGCCGCCTGTGGCAAAGTTGCGAACTAAAACTAAACGCCATTCGACGCGCCCTATTTTTATAAAATTTTCATCCGAAGACACCATGCCGATAAAACCACGTATAAAGACGCTGCTGAAAAAAGTTCACGTTTTGGGCCATTCGTCCCACTGTGCATCCCGATCGGTAACGAACGATCCTCACGTAATAACTTACCGCGAGACAGAATGCAGCGCTAAGGCAGAGTTGAAGGCATTACGTTGACGAGGTCCAGCAGTCGTCCGTCGATGCACCACCAGTACCACCAAGTCCGTATAATTGTTTGTTTATGCAATAAACTGCATTCATTGTGTATACACATCAGAAGAGCAGGCAAATGGGAGCGAATACCCCGGCCGAGATGAGTCGTGTGAATTAAAAATGCATAAATTTTTGCGAGCTGTGTGAAGAACATCAACCGTACGCGTTCGGTCAGTTCATCACTCCGTAAGACGCTCAAAGGGATTGGCTGGCAATAGCAGCGTTCAAAGGGATATGCATCAGCCGAACGTGTTTGAGCCATGGGCGTTTGATCTTGGTTCGACTGATCGTTACGGCAGAGAGGTGTCTTCGTTTGAAAAAATTGGCGAAATGATTTGATGAGAGCTAGATGGCGATTTGTTTAGGTGAAGATCGGATGTTTTCCGGTCAATTACAAAGCAACAGCAAGAGAAGAATGATGTTCATTCCGTACGAAGCAGCAAATTGATTTTCCAGCATCGCGAATGAATTATTACAATGTAGCAAACTGCATTCGTTGTGACAATCCCACTTGCAACATATGTGTGTCCTAAATTAGACAGCATATGGGTCATTCCATACCAAGTGTACACACCGCGTGTTATCGACCATCACGGATTTTGACCAAATTTTGTTGGCATGTTTGTTTATACCAGGGAGGGTGCAGGCACGTCAAACTCGAACAAACTACGCCTACCTAACATGCATCGAGCGGGCCTTCCCAAACAACACAATGCGATTTCGCGGGCCACCCCCATCGACAAAACAAACCGATTTCCAAGCAGGATTCGACTAGGCTTCTGGTCGCGTTGCCAGTCACACTAACACACTCGCAAAAGATGAGCAGTAGGCCTACCTTGCCGCATGCGGGTCCCCTGGTTTATACGGAGGAAGAAAAATCCAAATTTTGGTGCCGATCGGATCACCTCTCGGCCCATGGCAGCCCCCTCGTCTTTGCCAATACAAGAAAAATTCAAGTTTTCCCTTCCTTCCCTTAATTTATAGCTTTGCAACTACCTATAACATATACACATTTTTGACCTTCAGCTTTTTTGAAGAAAATTGTCAGAGAAACCCAGGAAAGTATTATTTTTCAGTACAGTGTTGCCAAACATGTTATTTTTCAATTTTCAAATCGATTTTTCGTCGAATGAATATATTTTGATTACAAAAATTTTGATCGTCTTAAGAAATCAAGCTTTGAACTAGTCAAATTGTAATTTTAATTTGAACCATTTCGAAATTCATTAAAATGGCACAAATATTGTCCCAAATCGTTGCTAAATTGGTTTCCGTAATATGACGTGGTAGCATTGACTTTATAAGCATCTCCATTCGAAAATAAGTAATTGAAAAATCACTGCGATTTCATCCATTTCCCTCCCATAGGAAGCACATTATCGTGCACTCGTACAACTCACGCATTGCACCACACGCAATAGGTGAATACGTTAATTGAAAGCAAATTCATCGTAGAATCGACCAACCGAATAATATTCCACATTATTTGTCATAAAATCATCAAATTTTCGTAATTATTACTAGGAGAATCTTATCTTGAATTGATTGAACCATTAGTATTCCAGATTTGAACTAGTGAGTGGGGCGAGCTTCCAGTGTTGGCCTGCAGACTGCGCTAGTGGCTGCTTTGTTTACTCTTGAGGGGCTGTCCATAAACCACGTGGTCATGGGGGGGTTCGGCCAATGACTATTTTGTATGGACAAATTAAAAATTTTGTATGGGCAAATGACCACGCGGGTGGGGGGGTGTGCGAGTTGGATTTGAAAAGTCCCAAAAAAATGACCACGTGGTTTATGGACGGCCCCTGATGAGTGGAAAATTCCAAATCTAGTTTCCAAATTCCTGAAGAATTCCGAACATTCTGAGTTGAAATTCCACTGCCTATTGAAAAACAGATATGAGATTTAGCAGATCCATGTGGTTTTTAGTTGTTTAGCATGAAATTGGCTGTTGTGGCGAGCTGATGCCGTCAGTAGTTCAAATCTAGATTAAAATTGGTTCAAATTATGATAACGATGGTTCAAACTAAGATTAAAATCATTATTGACAATTAATTAAATTTTTCAATGAAATTTGATGCAAATGTAAACTTGTTACCACTTTACTATAAGCTAATACCCGTGGTTTTCATATACCTGAAACTTTACCGTAGTAAATTGTTTCCATGTGGGTGAAAACATCAGTCAATATTCCCGATGCTTTAGAAAACCGCAATTTGGTTCAACTTATGATTACTTACCCTACATCAAAGAAGTTCAACTTACAAGTTTCGCTAAGAAAACATTTTTTGATGCAATTTAAAGGTGATTTAGGATGATTTAGACCAAGGTTAGCAGAAATGTATGTGTGAAAAAATGTTACAGTGTTGCCAGTTTTTCAACCATGTGTAATGGATAAGAATAGATAATTCAAAATTAGAATATATCACTCGAGTTGAACCAGCCCTGGGCTGAAAATCTCGTTTATAAAGATAATAAAAAAATTAAAATAAAATGTATCTATCTATGTACTTATTTTAAATGTTATTCTATCTATTGATACATTATTTTTACGGAAGTGTTACCAAATTTAGCATTGCTTCTTGTAAAAACTGATTACCGTAATCCGGGGTAACATTGATCAGAATTTTCGATCTTTCTTGAATAATTAAAACAGGTACTGGCCCTCTGAGTATGTATTAAGCTACTCGAAAAAGTATTATAAAACTTTAAATCATGTTTAAATAGACTTTTTAATCTAATTTTTGATTTTGTTGATTTGGGGTAACATTGATCATGTCAGAGATCAATATTCGTTTGTGTTGAAAATACCCTTACTTACTAAATTCGGGGTCGCTGATTTCGAATATGTTGTTCAAATTCTTACAAGTTTTGTATTTTTTGAGTTATTTCAGAATTAAAATCCTCCAATCCGCGAATAACGCCTTAAGGTAGGCAATGGCTTAAGGAATTTGATTGAATTGATAGCCTACTTCTAATAAATCGTATATTTTATTGAAAAATAGTATTCTCATAAAAGTTTCGGTGATTAAATCCAACTCTAGGATATCATATTGAAATAACACAGTGATTTCGAACCTCATATTGTATCTGGTATTCATGCCATGCATGATTTTTTGACAATGTATGTCATTGCGTTACGAAACACACTTATGGAAAAATCCATTTATTTCATTGTTTATGAAATTCAATTATCGTGTATTACATGTCATTCGATAGCTGAATAATGGCAGATTACGATAAACCATTCGATAGCAGAAACGGATTCAATGTAAAATGCTTGTTTGAACATTTCATGAGGGCGGTCAAGCCGATCAATGTTACCCCGCTGATCAATGATACCCCGTTTTACGGTACCATACTATTGATGTTTTTTGTAAAAAAAAAAACGATTTTTCATATTAAATCTGGTGTAATTTCCTTTGAACTGATTAAGGCAGTGGTAAATGAAAGAACAAAAAAAGAAAATATTACAGTGTTGCCAGTTCATCAAATACCCCAAGTAACAATTCCATTGCTGATTGGTTTTGATTGATTTTTTATTAGGGTTTAATTACAGCAATAATTAAAATTCACAGTTTTATGCCTACTTTTATGAAAACCATTGAAATGTTTTATATTGCTGGTTGCTTTCAAAGATGGATTTTTGATGCACTTCAGCTATCACACTATTTTTGTGCTCGGTCACGGTTGCCGACATCAACATCTTAAATTACACATTTCACAAACTTCTTCCATGAGAAGAAACGCACAAATCTGCAAAACTGGCTGCCCGGCTCCGACTCTGGGTGAGAAAAAAGAGAGAAAGTCTAATCGGAGAGTTGTCAGATGGATGAGAATCAAAACAAAAGCGGGGGAGAATCAGGCGAATCACATACCACGTGCTAATCTTTGACATTTCTCGACGTCAAACTGCTGTCAGACAGCCCGATTGCACTTATCGTCACACTTTTCAACCATCACACTTTCATACTGTGCAGTCCAATTTGGTGCGAACTGTGCAATAGAATACTTGATAATAGAGTTGGGCAATCAGATCCGGACCCGTTCAAAAGATTCGTATCAGTAAACTGAGTGAGTGAACCGTGGATCTTTTACAGAGAGAGCCGGATCACTAGTATACATGATTCTGTGAGAAAGAGACTAAAAGAACCGATAGGTTCTCTTTGTTTTCCTCTGGATCATTTCCAAAACACAACTCTACGAAACGCGCCAAGCACACACAACCAACAGCAGCGGTGGTCCAGTTCCCTCCCCCTGGCCAGGCAGCCGCAAACAACGCGTACGATCTCTCGCTCTCAGCTCAAGCGGGAGAGCAGTACCGCCAGTCCGGACAGATTTGATCCGAACAACCCGAACTCGAACACGAACTCACACATTATCACTTCTTTCGTTCGGTTCTTCAGCAGTATAGGTTGTGTGGTGCTGACGCTGGGAGAGAGATAATGCGGGTCGGGTATGTTAAAGCAGATCAAGAGAATGAGTGTCGCTTGCTGTGTGTGAAGCGGGCCCCACACGAGCATCAATACTTCATCAATATCGATACTTTTTTGTTGGAATTTTCGTCAAACTCGTGGTTTTCCCAATGCATTTTGAAAAACCTTTGGATTAAGCTCAAGGTTTGATGGAAGATTTGTCAAAAAGTAGCGATATTGATAAAGTATTGATGCTCGTGTGGGGTCCCTTGAGAGAATAAACTGGATGCAGGCAATCCCATTTGGTTCGATGAAGCTTGGTCATTCATTCCATAACTGAGCCGCTGATCTGCTCGAAAGATCCGGTTCACTAATGTGATGGATCCGGTGACTGAAGTGAGCCGTTTTGCCCACCTCTACTTGATAATATCCATAAAGCCAAATTTTAAGAGTAAACAAAACTCTCCGATATGTAAACCTTCTGGCATTCATTATTACCACAATAAAACTGTTCAAACGCTCAACAGATGGCGATCCGTTCGATTAGTAACGACATCAGTTTGTGGAAAAGCAGAAACTACGGCACTGCTATGTTTATTGTGATCATCATAAAAGTAAACTTGCTTTCGTTTTATTTTCGCTAATTATGGTCGTCGCCATATTGAAGAATTACCTAACGTGAATGGAAAATAGTTATTTTGCTCAAATTAGCAATGAACTGATAGTTTGCCGTCATTTCCATAACATGCTCATATAAATAAACTCTCTCAGCTGAGTTTTCTTGTGATTTGAGATAGTTTTACTAAATTAACAATTTGATTAATTTCATTCCAAGATGATAATATTTACCATTTTCGAAGCGCATTAATTTTATGTTTCTACGACCTCAATATTCATGGTAAAATTGAATGCGCATAAGCCTACCACCACAATAACTACTAAAATATTACTTTGAAATGATCGCTTTCTACTTACGAATGAATATCCCCCTGAACTTTACGTACTATCGAA
Organism: Aedes albopictus; assembly: GCF_035046485.1. NCBI lineage: Eukaryota > Metazoa > Arthropoda > Insecta > Diptera > Culicidae > Aedes > Aedes albopictus. Next base: position 409,365,017 of record NC_085137.1, read on the forward strand.
GAAGCTTCTCTGCATCCCCGGGTAGACGAGAATATCTAAATCCTATCTCAAATCGAACACTTTTTGCTGTCATAGCTCGATGTGATTTTGATGAGTTATTCAAAATTCTAATGAATATCGCACGAATAGCTCAAAGTGATATGATATCAGTTTTTGTTCTTGTCGAAATAGCTGAAAATTTCTACATAAGAACAAGTTCAGCTCTTCTGCACGAAATGGAACACATACACCCATAGAGATGGCTCAATGTTAGTTAAATGCCTTGTGCGCCTTTCTGAGTTGTGGAAACGAAGAACCGCATGCTCTTATTCCCATGTAATTTACAACAGCGAGCCACAGTTGAGTGGTAAGCATCGTCGCCTGTGAATCCTGAGGTCGTAGGTTCGATGCTGGATGCTGCCATTTTTTTTATTTTTTTTTCTAGAATAAAAGTGACAAATCCTGTCTGTTATTGTTTTGATCTTGTAATATCTTAACGAGCTATTATTGAGTAGTTCACCATATTAGATTTTGCTATTATTTCTGTTCTTTTACCTCTTATATCAATCCAGATAAAGGCCAGATAGTCTTGTTTTGAGGTAGTTTGGTGTCATTCCTATGTACGATGATGAGCAGTTGGTGCAGGGTATTTGGTAGATGATGTTGCTTCTTAGTTCGGTAGGTACTCTTTCCTTTAGCCTGGTGTATTGTTCCCTGTTGGTTTTTATGTTTTTCGCTGCTATGACGATGTTGGGGTAGTCCTTGCCTAGATGTTTGCTGATCTTGTCGGTGAGGAATGGGATGTAGGGCATACGACGGTATTGTTTCTTGCTGTTGGTTTGGTCTTGTGTAGGGTAGCTTTCGTCTGTTGTTGTGGTGCGTTCATTCATTCGGTTGAGGAAGCGGTGTCTCAACGATGATGGGTAGTGGTTGAGCTGTAGTTGTTTGTCAATGATTTGCTTGATCTGGTCGTCTGTGAGGGCGGTTGATAGTTGTTTAACTCGGTGAATGAAGCTGGTGATCATGTTGATTTTTTGTTGAAAGGGATGGAAGGATTTGAAGTCCAGGAAACGGCCGCTCGCTATAGGTTTTATATACCATTCGGTGCGGATGCTTTGGTCAGATAAACGGATGATGGTCATGTCAAGGAATGGTATACGGTTGTCTTGTTCCTTCTCGTGCGTGAACTGTAGGTGTGGGCTGTAGCTGTTGAAGATGGAGATGACGTTTTCAATCTGATCCTTGGGTACTGCGAGGATTAGATCGTCTACGAACTTGCGGATCACCGGAGAGGAAAAGTTGAGTCTGCTAACAGCATAATCCATTAAGTCTTCCATAACTAGGTCTGCAACGGTTGGAGATAGTGGGTCTCCCACCGCTGTCCCAAATATCTATTGAAAGAATTTGCCGTCGAAAGTGAAGTAACTGGGCTCAATGCAATGTTCAATTTGAGATATGATTTAGATATTCTCGTCTACCCGGGCTGTCAACAACAATCATCATAACCTCTTTTCGAGAATGGGAAAATTTCAATCAGGTTTTAAAACAGATGATGATTAACCTGGGCTTGTTAGGGGAATATCTGTAAATAAAAAGAAAATCGGGTTAAGTACGGTTCCTTTGAATTCCACTAAGAATTTGCATCCTTTGACAGATACCGATTTCGACCTCAACTGTAAGGTCGTCTTCAGTGTCTTGTACTTGACTTTTAAAACAGTTTTATTGATACTCTTATTGTGGTTTGCAAAACCTCTCCGAGAGTGGTCCACTTAGCCGGAAGATGCTCTCCTGTGGAACTTTTGAGGCTTGGGGCACGTCCTGAAGTGCTATTGCTGTTTTTTTGCTGCTTTCGGCCAAATTGAGATTTGATTCCTCGATCCTTGGGTTGACGATGGTGCTGAACCGCGCTATTGTCGCGCTTATCTTAGATTCTCAGCAAGCTGCGTTCGAAACGCGCAGCCTCAGATCGCGCCAGACCGCGCACGTATGATTTGTACACGGTGTGCACCTTGGCTAAAACTGTTTTGCAGCCGCCGGGTGGAGCTGTCAGCCGCCGTGTACAAATCAAACGGGCGCAATCTTATGGCGGCTGATTCAGATCAGCAGGATCTGAGTGATTAAGCTAGGATGCACAATATATGTGTGTGTTTAGAGATTAATACGATAGTTGGTGACGAAAGTTGATCAACAGGAAACCCTAAGAAATGTTATGTTATGTTATGTTATTGGAATGCAAGAAATTTGTACATATTAAACTAGAATCAATAAAGAAAACGGAAACCCTCGAATTAACTATTGAATAAAGCTAAATGAATAGAGGATAACTTTCTTGGTCAACCGGGAACGATTCTTCGATCTTTCCCTTTTGGACTGCCAAGCAGTAAAGTTATCTTAAACTGAGAATCAGTGCAAAGAGAAAGTGTTTCTATATAATATCCAAAACAAGTATTTAAAAAAATATTATAAGAAAAGTGAGTGAAATTTTAACGTGATAAATTCATTGCTGTTTTCAGATAAACCTATATTTTTTTAATGAGAACTATAATCGTGAGTCGTGCATTTAAAATTGTGCTTCAAAAGTAAGTTTCATGCATATTAAAAAAAAATTGAAACTTAAACGAAAATTTATTTACAAAAAACTAGAATGCAGAATTCGTTAGAAAGTGAGTCGGAGGCAGAAATCACGGTGGTACCGAAGTGAGAAAGATCAGGTAATTTTGTAGATTGTAAGAGAATATGTTTGTGCTGGGTTCTAAGAATTTGCTTTCTACAGTGGCCAAACCCGGTGGCATCCACCGTTGGGATAATTCGGTGTGAGATCGGTGCATGAAGAACCCATGGTGAGTTATTAGTGGTCGCATACCCCGCACATAACGGAAGCGAGTGGATTGGTGCTTGGTACACGGCGAGATTACCCCGGATGTACCTATCGTCTCGTGGCTTCGGGCCACTATAGGTACGTCTGGAGCGCGTTGGCCATCGGAGTGTAAGCTTGGCCCCCACCGTGAATCACATCCGCTACACGTGATTGTCCGTCGAGTGGGAGTGTCCATTTAAGGGAAAGAATCCCAACGCCAGCGTAACCGCCAGACTCACGTTCCGACGATCTGCCGATCGGAGTGTACCCACTGACTTCCCAGGGAACGGATACGACCCGCAGCGCGGCCAACGTTATCGTTGTGTCCGTGCATGCAGCTCTACCACCCCTCATCGAAGGAGCAAGATAAACAACCACCCGTCTCCACCATCTCCACCCCGCACGGCCCCGCGTAGCCATGCATTAGTGTGCGTAATCAACGGCCGCCAGACGCACTATACACGCCGGTCTCGATCGGAAAGTGCTTCGTGATCGAGCTCGCACACCGGCAATCAGCATCGTCGGGATCTATCTATCCCCCCCCATTCCCCCCTGCATGGGGACCGTTCGAGGTCTGTAATCGTCGTCCAACCGTAAGTACACGAACCCAGAAAACAACAACACACACGAAAACACAACGAGAATTCGGGAGTAATTCGCGAATAGGGCGTAACTAACAAAGCAATAACAATGCGAAAACAACAGCCGAATTTTGCTGATCAAATTTTAATTCCTATTTAGAAGTAATACAGAATAATTCAACTTAAATAAGGTTAATTGATATAGTTCTGACATAGTTTCTTGTTTTTCTAAGAACACTGCACGAATTTGATATTTTTTGCACTAAAAATTGCATTTATTTAATTACGCCTGAATTGATATCTGCGAATGCTAATTTCGCCCAATACTATGCGCCTCAAATCGATATTATTTTCAGAATAATTCGCCTTTTACTATTCGCCTTGTTTATGATTTTGACACAATTTCGCCATTTGCTTTCGCCGTGTTTACGTTTTGATTTCAGTTTCGCCTTCTACTATCGCCGTGTTTACGTGTTGATTTCAGTTTCGCCTTTCACTTTCGTAAACAAAACACCAAACAAAACAAAGGAGTAGAAGGCGTAATTCTTGTTTTTGTTCGTTTGGAATAGAATGGGATTACGCCTTTCACTCAATTAGTGATTTTCAATAGTTAGAAAAGTGATATCAAGGAAACTTTGTGAGCATTTAGAAGACAAATCTAGCTTCTTTTCACTCCTGCAATTACTCAAATTGTGTACATTTTGTTGGTTACGGCTATTTCGCTAATTATTACGGAATTAGTAGGGAAACCACAAAGTGTATTAGTAGGGGAAGAACGAAGAGTAGGGGGTTAGAACGACTCACGGAAGACTTACGAACAGGGTAGTGACGTCACAGCTAGGGAGTGAGTGATTATCGGTGATGTTCGGTACCGTTGGCCAGCGTAAGCTCCGGGAGAACTGCCGATAACCGCTCAGTAGCCAGCTAGCTCTAATAGGAGGAAGGTCAGGGCATTGTAGATATTTTTTAAAGAAAAGAAAATACGATGAATTTTTAAACGCTAAAATCGATCGATTCTTTTCACTTAGATCGTTTTGAAATTTAAATAAACTTTCCTCTCTGCTACTAAATTTCCTTATTTTTACATCGTATAATTCAGAGAAGTATCTCAAACTGAAGTAGAAGTGGATTTCTTTTGGGAATATAGGACTTTGGATTTTTGGACTACGGATTATTTGGTGGGTAGGAATTGGAGGTGGATTCTGTTAGTGGGCACTGACGTCGCTAGCTGGGCACTTGGAAACTGGAGCACTTGGTAGACGACTTCGTCGTCTGGCGCTAAAGCCAAGAATTGAAACGATTCTCTTCGAGCCAGGTTTTTCTGCTCGCTAGGTCCCAGACGGAGACCAGCAAAAGCCCCAAGCTGCTGGTCTTGAGCCGATGGCTGCTTCCGGGGTGGGCGCTCAAGGCCTCTTTTGGTGACCTGGATCTCAGGGTCGTTGAGGAAGTCTTGGAGAATTCCTAGGGGGTTGGTGTGGTGAAAAGGCGGACAATACAAAGTGGAACAGACAATGGAAAACAAGATTGCTAACATAACAAAAATTAAACAAATAAGCTGTGGTTCAGAGAGCCATACACATTTATTGAAAGGAACTAACAAGCTATGAGGTTATGTATTATAATGGTTTTATGGTTCATGCACATAATAGCTGAGGGGGTGAGCTCATCGGTACGTTGCGGCCGTTGCTGCTACGATGATCGCGGGTCCGGTGGGGGTTTCCTGGGAGTTGATCCTTCTCTTCTGCTTCTACTGTTTCTTCGTTCTGTTCTTCTAATTCTTCTTACTCTTTATTTTCTTTGCCGGTAAAGGGGTGGGGTCAAGTTTGACGGTTTTGGCCATGTAATTGCCGGCATTTGTTCCAAAAAGCCCAGAGAGTGGTACTGTAGCGCGCACTAGCACATGGTCGGGATTCGAGCGAGCTGACACCAATCAAAGTCCTGACAAGATACAGATTTTGCGAAACGTCACCGGAATCCCCTGACGAAGTTGTATCCTTCTTGTCACCAGTGTTGGTAAACTCACACTCAAAGCACACTCATGAACCGCTCCCGCGTGAGCAAACTCGCACGCGATTCTGAATCGTTTTCTCACGCGCGAGAATTTCATGCAAAATCTCGCACTCACGAGTCAAGCGCCGAAATCTCGTTCGCTTGTAAAACGAATCCAAATCAATTTGAACGGCATTCAATGTTGTTGTACGCTAGATTTGCTTTTGTTCTATCATACAATCCTAAAAACTTCGATGTAAACATTAAGAACGCCCAGAAATAAAGAAATGAGTGAAATCATGAGTCAACTCATGCATGATTTTTTCGGCGGTGAGTTTGGCGAGTCAAGAATCGCGCGTGAAACAACTCAACCATGAGATTTGAGAATTTGAGTTTTTACCAACACTGCTTGTCACTTCCGACCATCACTTTCACTGCAGTTCGTATTCACTACACTCGCTCGAATTTCTTCTGTGCAATCACGATCAGGAGGGCTTAACTTTGGCTGGCATTACGTATAACAATGGTGTCATATGTCCAGCACTTGTGGTGCACCCTTAACTTATCAGCACTATTAACTTTTGGTGTTTCAAACTCTTCGTGACGTTATTACTGTATTATTATACACCTTATTTTAAGAAAAGTTAACTATGGCTTAAGTTTTAACTTTTTCTCGAAGAACTGTCACCGGTTTTTATTGTATCGGACAAAACCGGACCGTCGGTTTCTTCACTACTCTGGACTCCAAAACTTCAAAGACCTTCCCGAATTCCCGTCATCTCATTTTATAGTCCTCCTAGGAGGCCCAAGGAGAGAAAGGAGGGGGGGGGGGGGTAGTCTTTCCACCCCGCAGCTTGACTTGTTCAGAAATTGCATATCATGGCTTTGGTGACAAATGGTTATTCACAGACGCCGATGATGATGACAGTTACTTACACACTAAACAGATTTTAACAATTTTTGAGTAAGGTGTCATATAAATTTAGTTTATTAAAATTCCGAATTTAGGCTACATGCGAAGCCTTGACACTACCTAACGGACACTTGTTTTCCTTTTTTTGTTAATAAATAATCTAGTAATTGTATATAAATCAATCTGAATAAATATATAAATAAAGCATCTAATATTGAATAGTAAATAAATAAATAAATAATCAAATAAATAAATAAATAAATAAATAGAAAAAAATATATAAATATAAATAAATAAATAGATAAATAATGCATCTGAATAATAAACAAATCTACAATCGGAATATATGAACAGAACAAAATAATCAAATAAATAAATGAATGAACAAATAAATAAATAAAGAGACACCTTAAACTACTAAGCGTAAAATAAACATAACTCAAACACAAACCTGTGAAGACCAACATTTATTATACACTTAGACATTTAAATAAATAATATAAATATACAATATTCAAAAAAAATAACAATAATATGCTCTGAACCAACAGCTAGCCTTTCCAACACACAAGACATTCCCAAGAAACACAACTATCTGAACAACAATTTCTTAAGCTAAAGTTTGTTTAAGAGTGGTTTATTGCACTCTTGTACAGCAAAAATGTTTGTTGGGTTGTTACCCAAACGGTTGGTAACAGAATTTAAGGACCCCTAGCAGGATCCTCCTTATAGTAGCGCCCAACGTGGGGTCGCACAACGTGGTCAGAATAACGCACTATTTAAAAATTAGTTACATATATCGCTTCACATGCAAACGTGAATCCAGATCTATTCCTCGCGAACTTCGCGTACTACGGAGATGCAACTGACATTTCAAATCACAAAACAATACCATCACCTAGACCATCACTGTTACAACTGTTTAAAAAAT